>NC_061102.1:21876224-21998724 GCF_015104395.2 Macrobrachium nipponense
GCCAGTCACACTCTCATTCACTCATCCATTCTTACAGTCAAACCAAGACTCGATGCTGTTCAGCCTGCGAGGGTCTGGGTTAGCTACACAACGTGTTGAGCAGCCACCACGGGTCCCAAGGAAAAAGTATCCAAGGACCTGTGGGCAATATCCCGAAGGTAGAAGGAGGTGCATGTGGTCTGGTTGGACCAGACCCCTGCCTTCAGTACCTGCGCCACGGAGAAGTTCTTGCGGAACACGAGGGAAGAACCAATATCTCTGACTTCGTGGGCTCTCGGACGAAAGTTACGGATGTCGTCGCTACCGTCAGCTTCGTATGCCCTCCTGATCACCTCACGTAGTCAGAAGGAAAAAGTGTTCCTGTACTTCTTTCTAGGTCATCCCGGTGCTAACGAAGAGGCGTCAACACTCAGCCTGGGGTGTCGAGTTTCTTCAGATAGCGCCGTCGCGCCCTCACAGGACAAAGCAGCATCTCCTTTGCATCGAAGGCAGTGAAGTCCATTAGGGAGGGGATTGTGAAGGACTCGAACCGATCGTCAGGGACCGAAGGGTTCTGAGTCTTCGCTACGAAGTTCGGTACGAAATCGAGCATCACAGATCCCCATCCCCTGGATGCTTGACTTCGCAGGAAAAGTCATGCAGTTCCCTCGGAGGAAAAGAAGGGAATAGTCGCATGACCTATCCCTCTTCTCTACTTCGGTGATGTCCAGTACCCATACTGGTCTATCCGTCTGCAGCAAAGTGTCTTGCATTCTCCTATCCCGATGCAGCGAAGTTCTTCTTCTCGGTAGTGGATAGGACACCGACACTCCATGGTAGGTGCCGATGGTATGGGTACTGGGACAAGCTATTAGGACGAAGTAATGATTGATCTGGCACAACCGAACTAAATCCACAGCGTACTTCGTAACTGACTCGGGCACACTGACAGCTGCCGACTGACTGCGTTCGGTAGTGAGGCAAGTTGTCCAAGACTCCGAGCAGGTCACGTGAGCTTCGGCCTTAAAGGGTTATGCCGAGACCAAACAAATCATATATTTGTTTGTCACCGATGCCGGACGGCGAGGTGATGATTCTCTTAAGGCATGTGCCCAACAGGCGAAAGTCAATTGCCTTCTAGAGACCGAGGTCACTGATGGCACGACATTCTCATAGTAGTTGAATCTCAGCTAAGGAGAAACAACACTATGTGCCGTTGAAGACGAAGGTGGACAGTGAATGCAACCTACGTCTTCACAGCCGAATCGAGAGAAGGATTCTCAAGATTCTGAACCTGTGCTTACAAATGACTGAAAACGCTAACCGCTATTTCATTGCTGTCTGGTGAGGAGTCGTAGTTGCAATGAAAGCGGGGCGTTTTTCAGTAATGAAAACACAAGGGAAGTACTGCCTGAAGAACTGCTTCTCATGGGCTGAACATTTGGAAATAGAGCTGGCAGGTCGGGGAGTAGGCGATGTCTTCTGATACATCTGTTAATTCGGGGTGAACAATGAACAATTGCACACCTACGAATACGAGATATTTTGAAGACAAACTCAGATGTCTGAAGAAATCATTCCACATTATCGCAGTGCGATGCAGCGGGAGACTAGTACAGACTTCTGTTACCGTGCGATAAACAGAAAGATGAAAGAGTCCAAGAGATATCTCTGTTGAAAATTCTTGCAATGTCGAAGGCGATGAAATCGAGCGTCACAGCAGTAGATGGTCATTCATGTATGCAAGAATCCCCGTTAATCAGAGACTTAAGTCCGTGACTGTTGGGCAGAGATACGGTCCGGTAGTCAATCATTGCAGGGGAGAGAGACATAACCGACCGTGCATCTCAGAGAGCCAGCTGGTACTGAGCTGCTATCGGGCAGTCCAATACACAGTTAGCTCTCGCTGACTCGTCATCCTGAGTTGCCAGGTAATCCATTCCACAAAGGAATCTGTTCGGCTAGAACCATCGAGCATAAAAAATACGCTCGAGCAATTGTATTTAAACGAAACGGATTTCGGTAAATACAAAAGCTGAGTTGGTGTTGTCGTGACAATACCATAAGTATCTAAAATCGAAACTGGTAACTCCTGGGAGGTTGCAGGAGTCCTGACTTGCAGTTCAATTAGGATACTAGTCGTCTCGGTCACAATCCGTAGAGTTAACTATGGTATGCGCCTACACCCCGGACAATTCAACTGCTTAACAGAATCACGTCGCGAGGGTAATATACGTATAGTATATTTGTAGGTTTCTGTACAACGACCTCCATCCTAAATTCTTTTCCCTTCGAGGAATGAGAATAAGGATTGAAGATCGACCGCCTTCGTTCTCTAGTCAAGAGAGTGAAGGAGAAGTCTTCCCCGAAGGAAAGCTTCAATGGAGAACAGAATACCGAAGACGATAGTTCAAGCCAAACTGGATGTTCCCGTCCGTTCTTCTCTATTCCAGGGTTGGTCGCCTACTGTGAGATATTCTTCCTTCAGCAGCAGTGCTTCTTCCAAACGCTAGAAATTCCAGGAATTCGAGCATTTGGCGAGGTTCCCGATTATCATGGTAACAATTATCGGGGATTCTCGTCTAGCCCACTCTCGACCGTGGTTTCGCCTAAGTGTTTGGAGATCGTAAAAAACTCGAACACTCTGAGAGTGCTAGAAATTCCGCAGAATTCTAAGTACTCGGCAAAACCCCCCCCAAATTCGTCAAAGGATCATCGCTTGGTGGTCCTCCCGATTCCCATAGAAATCGAGGATGGGGCAGGATCCTTCCTCAACGATGGGGGCTTACGTCAGGTAGGTCCCAAAGGTCCCCCCGGTAACGCAGTCCCCAACGTGGGATCCTACAGAGAACTCTCTGCAGGATCCCTCCCCTTTCCCTCGTAGCCGTAAGGAGAGAGGGAATGGGGGAGGAATTGGATACTCACTCGCCTTCCCAGCGGAACTAGCAGTTGGAGAAGAGAGTAGGAGCAGCCACCACCTTGCGGCGATGGCCTTTCAGAGTCTGGGAAAACGTATCGTCAGGAGAAACGTTTTCCCCAAGGAGGGTTACGAACTCGCACTGTAGGTAAGGGTCTGCCGCCACTGTGAACGTCGTCGGGTGGGACTGATCGATACCTGACAGGAGAGAGCCGATACTGTCCTCCGACCACGTAAAATCGCCGCTGTCGCAGTAGAGGAGGAGGAAGTAGCCTGTTCGGTCTGACAGACCTCAGTGAGCCGTCCTGTCCGAAGACGAGAGACTTCACCTGGTCCAACAGAGTCGGCAAGCTGCGATCACGGCAGACCCACCGTCAGTTTGGGTTCCTTCTTGGACACCAAAACGACTCGAGCCGGGATGTGGCTCAGATGGTGGGAGCGGCGATCCTTCCCCGAGGTCGTTGTGCTGACGAATCAGCGCAATAACCTCGGCAAAGTTCCTCTGGATCCCTGGAGTGACTGAATCTTGCGGAGTAGGACCATCAAGCCCCTCAACAAGAGCAACTCCCGAGAGCCTCCTCTTTCAGAAGGGGGAATAGCGACAGACCCCTCTGGGTCTCCTCCTGTCACTTGCACATACGACCTGGTCGATCCTAAGACCGTGCCTGGTACGTATTGCGTCGTGACGGGCTCGTGCGGGGCACGCCCCTCACGATCACTCCTCGGTGCCTTGCCTTTCCCGGTGTAACCCGAGGAAGTTGAAGGCACAGAAGAGGAAGACCTGACGCTCCCCCCTCGCTAACTGGCAGAACCAGCGGGCTTGGAGGGCTGCAGGCGATCACCAACCCGCGGTGGGGATCGAGGTAGGCCTGGTCGCGCCGTTCCCCTGGGGAGATTCCCCTGGGGTGAACAGCTGGACCGAGAACAGCGGCCCCGATCTCGTGCATCAGAGGAACTGCTGCTGGTTGCCCTATCCATCCGGTCCCTGTGGGAGCGGCGGTCAGGCGACCTGCAGAGACCACTGTCGCGGTGAGACCGATGCTTGTCCTCACGGCGCGTCGAACCACTGGCGCCAGCGATCGGGGGGACCCCTTCCCAGCCTCAGCCCGTGGCCGGTCTGGGACCATCACGTCAACCCGGGTGACCGGCTGGTCGCTACGAGAGCGAGAGCTGGCCTGGCGAGAGTCGCCTGAGCGGCTCTAACCAGCCTTCTGCTCTGTACTGTGAACCTGGCGCCTAGCAAGCTCTGGCGTCTGGTTCTTGACTGTACGGCCACCGGCAGGTGACCGTACACTCGGTACCTCTCGTGAACGAGCGGCCGAGACGGAACCTGGTGTAGCAGCAGAGCCCCTAGCACCAGGCGAGGAAGTACCGGTGTTAGCCGGTACCCCTCTGGTCCCCGTAGTCTTCTTCCTTGCGGAAGGAGAGACGGGCCCCACTCGAAGGAGCAGGAGGACCAGCGGAAGGACCTCCAGTGGGACGGGCCCTGAGAAGTTCACGAAGGAGCCTTCTTAGGAGGGGAGGAGGCAGCCTTCTTCTTCCGCGGCTGGGTAGCCTTGGAAGTCGAAGGGGAAGAGGCGGCTGCAGACGACGAAGAAGAAGACGACGACGACACCTTCCCCCCTCTACCTCTTCTTCTTCGTCAGCTTCCTCAGGACAGATGTAAGGTCGGCCATCCAGGGCGGAGCTGGGGCTGCTGTTGCCGAAGCAACAGGGCCCGGACGCACCTGTCCGGACAGACCAACGTCTGGGGTAGCAACACCGCGAACAGGGATGACGTCAGCAGACATGGACACATCGGGAACAGCAGGAGAGGCAGGAACAGCAGGAACAGCCAGCACAGCGTCGGCAGGTACGGCAGGTGGCACAGGTAACACAGGAGGCGGAGCAGCAGCCAGCAACATCCTGGGTACCGGCGGCAGGTCCAGGGGCAAGCTCTTGGGGCAGCGGAAGTCTGGTCGCGGCAGCACGGCAAACCCGGGCGGCAGCGGCACGCCCCTCCTCGGTACGGCGATCAGCCCCTGCACAGCGGCTGTAGGTGAGACAGACACCATGTGCGGCGAGTAAACCAGGTGAGGAGGGGTGGCGTACCCTGGAGTCGACAAGGTGGTTGTCGTTGTGGTCACCGCTCCAAGGGACCGCACCAGACCCCACCAAAAGGTGAAGCAGCCACTGGACACTCGGCACACCCTGCAGTCCCGAAGACGCCCACACCTGACCAAGGTCATCCTTCACGGCAGAAGCACCTGTGGAAGCAAAAGTCGGGTAAGTAGGAGGGGTTCCCCCTCGTGTGGGGGGCGAGCCCCACCCCGAACGAACGGAAGACCCCGAATACAAATGGACGTCAGGTAACGAGCGCCCTCCTCTACGCCCGACGGATCGGGCGAAGAAGAAGGGCCTCGAAACCACCCCCCGAAGGGGAAGGTGCCATACGTGGTGGGAGTTGGGCAGCGGCGGCGGGGGGTCGGGGGGGGGGGGGGGGGCGGGGGGGGGGGGGGGGGGGACGAAGAATCGGTTACCTAGGGAGTCGCGGGAGAGCTTTCCGACGACTTCTTGGCAGGCCTTCGCTCTTCCCACCCCCGCACAACATCCACTGCACCACTGACCAATACACGGCTCGGACC
Source organism: Macrobrachium nipponense (assembly GCF_015104395.2). Taxonomy (NCBI): domain Eukaryota; kingdom Metazoa; phylum Arthropoda; class Malacostraca; order Decapoda; family Palaemonidae; genus Macrobrachium; species Macrobrachium nipponense. The sequence goes on from NC_061102.1 coordinate 21,881,745, forward strand.
GAGAGCCTTCACGCCCTCGGCACCGAGCACAAGGGCATAAGGATCAATTCCCGGGTATGAGCGGAAACCTTGATCCATAATGAAAATAATACATGAAAATGAAAAAGTATACTGCATTTACAATTTTACTTTCACTTTCACACGAAAATAAAAGGCTCGGGCCGAGAGCATTCACGCCCTCGGCACCGAGCGCAAGGGCATAAGGATCAATTCCCGGGTATGAGCGGAAACCTTGATCCATAATGAAAAAAATACATGAAAATACATGAAAATGAAAAAGAATACTGCATTTACAATTTCACTTTCACTTTCACACAAAAATAAAAGGCTCGGCCCGAGAGCATTCGCGCCCTCGGTACCGAGCGCAAGACATGAGAATCAATTCCCGGGTATGAGCAGAAACCTTGATCCAATATATAATACATGAAATTGAAAAAGAATACTGCATTTACAATTTCACTTTCACACAAAAATAAAAGGCTCGGGGCGAAAGCATTCGCGCCTTCGGCACCGAGCACACAGGACATGGGGATCGATCTCAGGAAAACTTATAAATTTTCCACATTTACGCCCCTCAACCCCGGGGCACAGTCGTCGAGTAATAGGAAGGCGCGGAGATTCCATCGATCGTTGATCCATATTAATAAAGCCACAATCACAGTGTATGAAAAAATTGAATAAGTGTACTTACAATTCAGTTTTACACACACACAAACAGAAAAAGATAACACAATTATCCTGAAAGCAAACGACGATGAAGCAGGCAGAGAGCGATGACGAGCACGTCAACACACCAGCAGGCCGAAAGCAAAAGTGGTTCTTCATCCCCCAGTCGCGCACTGTCGGACAAGCAGTTAACTACCGAACTCCCTTGTTCGAAAGCTTATGACCTATCCAGCTGCCGCTAGTAACCTTCCTATTGTAAAAGGACCGAAAGGTTTGTATCCCGTGTCGGAACAAATGCAGGTTTTGTGAGGTTAGGCTAAAATTAGTTTGGCTACGTTAGATTAAGTACACAACCCAACATCTTGAAGTGCAGGAGACTGCCTTCCAATTGATGCTTTAAGGCACTAAGTATCTCTGGAGTAGAAGTGTGCATTCCAAGAGGATATTTGTTGTCAAACCATTAGGCTAAGTCCTGTCTCACTTCTCAGAGAGGAAGAGAAGGAATGGGGAGACCTTCTCAAAGACCAGAAACCCTTCAATCTGCATGAGTTGAACGAAGGAGGAGAAACTGCACTTGAAGAACTGGCCTCCATGTTTGCGACAGGTGACAAAGCACGGCATGGAACTGCTGAGCTGGTTGCCCCTGCTGAGACAGCTGTACCTGTTAGCCTAGTGGATACTATTCTTGCTTGGGTAGGAAATCAGACTTCTCTGGAATATGTAACTCTTAAGTCTGCAACCAAAACCAAGAAGTCTGTCTGTCCTAGAGACTCTTAAACATTAGGAGCCGTACCCAGAACGAAGGTTCCCTAGTCAAAGCCAAAGTGAGGAGTCAAATGGAAAACTTTGGGAGAAGTGTAAGGACAATGCTTTTTCTATTATTTTTATTGTATCTCATCATCAAGCTGCGTTGTTCCTTTACCTTCTGTAGAACGTTTTATGCCCTTTCTTTTGATATATATATGTCGGGAATCTGTTCCCTCCATGTGATGTTATTCATGTATTTTCGTCTGTGAAGAAACATTCACAGAGGGGGCCCTGTCCCATTTGTTTACGTTTGTTCGTGTGTGCGTGACGGACACTACCCTGCCATCCGCACCTGTCTATGTCAACCCAGTTCGTCTGTAATAAATTATCAGTACCCAGCTACCTGTCTTACTCACTGGTCCTCACAACTGGTGACCTCCCAGAGTTGGTGACACAGCTGTTTAAGCCCAGCCTTTAACGGACTAATTACGGCCACTCACCTTCAGAGAACCTTTAGCGGTCTCTGAAAGCTCCATTCCAAGGACGACACCGACGCCATTAACAGACTCATCACGGCACAGCTTCCCAGCGTGTTTTAGCATTTTTCTAGGATGGGTAGCTGGGTGCTAGTCAGCCAACAAAATCAGGCAGCAGTCCAGAAACATCCATCCAGCATTGCGCCATTGCCGCACCTGTGAGTCCCCAGGCAACCTCCCGACGCTGCTGCTGCACCTATGGTTCTGTTTTACCCCCGACGCCGCTGCTGTGGGCCTCCTCAAATTCCGACACTGCTGTCACCCCTGGGGCTTGCTCAGCCTGCCTGACATCGGTGCCACTTTTCCGACTCCGTCGCCTGTAGTCCTCCTCGGCTCATCAACACTGCTGCCGCACCTGTTGGCCTCCTCTGCCTGCCGACGCCACTACCTGTGGGCTTCCTCAACCTGCTGACACCACTGCCGTGCTGGGGACTTCCTCCGCCCAACCTATGCCGCTGCCATACCTGGGGGTCACCACGTCCCATCCCATGCTGCCACCACATGCAACGCAGCTCTCTCCAGTTTCAGTTTTCATGGGAGGTTCTGGAACGGATTATGTACGAGAACTGAGGTTCCACTGTATATCTTAGTCTAACCAGATCACCAAGCTATTTAACAGCTCTCCTAGGGCTGGCCGGAAGGATTAGATATTTTTACATGACTAGGAACTAATTGGTTAACTAGCAACAGGACCTACAGCTTATTGTTGGATCCGAACCGCATTATATCGAGAAATTAATTTCTAATCACCAGAAATAAATTCCTTTGATTCTACGTTGGCAGAGTGGAGAATTGAACTTGCAACTACCGAAACTGTAAGCAAGCATATAACCCACTCATCCAACTAGGAACTGGCTCAGACAGCCAAAAAGTAGAGTAGCCAACTACCAATACCCACTTTGTTTTAAGTTAAACAACCAGCTCCAGCTTGCGCTGATAGTAAAACCCATTTGTAAAGCCCTAGGGTTGGTATAAGTGTAGGAACAAATGTGATTCCCTAGTAACCAAGAAATTATTTTCTATCGGATTTCATTATGCACTGAACATGTATCATTGATGTAGCTCCCATAAAGTGTACCTCTATAGCAATGGTGTGTTAAATCCACCTACTGATATGATTTACTAGTACAATTAGGTTAATTTTAAGTAACTATAAATTCTATATATACATCAGTATATTAAGTCTTACTACTGGTTGATTGGTTCAACATTAAACTAAATCAATGCCTGTGTGGAACTTTCCTTTAAGGCAGCCCATAAGTTTGGTAAGGTGTTCAAGGGAATAAGAAAATAGATATGGACCCATGGAATTTTTCCACCCATCAGACATATAACTGTGGATTAGTAATATTCACTGCAATAGTAGATATCTGGAACTCAGTAGTATATTCAAGACAACAATTTAAGCTGAATTATTCTGTCTCATCACAGAAATCACCCACCTTCCAAAGTGCCAGGGTAGTAATCACAAATTACCAAGGGATGAAACATACCTTCTACTCCAAACCATTCGAACCATTTTTACCAAATTTGCAGCACAAAGCAAACAACCTGACAGATAAAACATAAGTATCTGAACTTTTTTCAACAATAAGTTTTTTGAAGAGGATATAATAAGACAAAATTTTGCTGCATGCAATAATGTAAATTTTTATTTTTTTTTCTTTTATTGTTCAGTTACACCACTCCTAGCAGAGGTCGCAGCTCTGGGGAAGGGTTCCTGCTCAGGACTAATCACAGGATTACAAAATGTTCATAAGGGTTAGAGAGAGAGAGAGAGAGACAGAAAGTGTGTGTGAAAGAGAAAAAAAAACAAAAAAAACAAACAAAAACAGGAACCCTTTGTAAAGAAATATCACAGGGTATACAATATGGACAAACTTATGTATAAATGCCAAGCACTTTTAGTCGTCTCAACACCTTGATCTTACCATTTTCTCAACACTAAACTCTTCCAAAAGCATTAAGACCATGAGGCACCACAGCTTCACAGTAGTACCAGCAATACAAGGACTGGACGAGGCACTGCTTGTGGTAAAACTGCATCAATTGCCGCTAAATTTGCATAGACAATCTGTCCTAATCTGACTTTCACATTTCCTTTCTTTGGTAAAATCAAAAGATTTACTGGTCAATGTAACAACTGAAGTCATTAGCTCTCCATAGGACTGGAGCTGTTGATGCCAAAACTACTCGGATAATGTAGACTTGCCCATCACTGAAAGACCAAAATCTGTCCTTGACCAAGTAGGGCACCACTACTGATGAAGCAATATCTATGGCAATGCTACCAACTTTTAAGAAGTAATGTGTAGGGAGTAAATTAGGAGAGAGCTGGGCATGTCAAAGTGACACCCATCTTCCATCCGGCAGCCTCATGTACCCCTCTACATCACACCAAAGAAGTAAGCAGCAGGTTCAAATGCGCACCACACCTACTCGATTAACCATCATCTTGTTCTGGACAAGTAACTTTACAAGGAAATTCCATTTTTGGACGACAACATATGGTCGGTATTAAGCTTTGTTTTGGACAAATTATTTGTCTTGACTGTAAATATTTGGACATTTCCAGCTATTGGAACTAAGTGGACACTGGACCATTAGAATTTCCTGCTATGGACAAACTTTTCCCTATTTGGCCACTAACAGTGGATTGCTAAATTTTACTTTACAAAACCATCTTAGCTCTTTGGATTGGAAAATGCTAACATTTTCAAAAAATAATTAAATTAAAGATTAAAAGCTAAAATGATTTTTTTGGTCAAATCAGGGATTTTAAAATACACTATTTCAAATGTCTTTTAGAGGATTCTCCAGCAGCAGATGTCATCACTATGATGTTTGTAGCCTTTTTCTTAAAGCTTTTCCATATGAAATTCCTCTCAAAGAATTTCAACAACCCAGGTGATGTTTTAACTGTGCATAAAGCACTTCTGAGTCAGATCACACTTACTATATTCAAGTACAGACCCAAAACAGATTTGCTATACACAGCTGTACAAGAACAATTCAATGTCAAGTGTCTGACTAAAGAAGTGCTATAAAACAGCACTTATTACCAAAACTGTGATGGCGTTTCATTCTTGGCATAACAAATATGCATGAAAACACTAATTTCTAGTTGGCATCATAGCAGGGATAGCTAGCTGCATGTGCAGAACATATTTAAACATATTTTTTGCATTTTAACATAAATGTTATTTTTATTTTCATTTTATTTTCCTTCACACCAATACCCCACTTCTCAATATTAAACCCCTATAATATTCGGATATAAATTAAAGCATAAAATAACAATAATCATAAGAAGCTCAAGAAAACTGTACAGTAATAGTGGAAGCATGGAGAGGCCTGGCCGGGCAGAAGTCGTCAACGTTAGGACGCCTTGTGTGGTATACAGATACCTATTAGGTTTCCAACTGCACACCATTTAATTACATTATGGACACTCGATAAATTTCACCTTTTATCAAGGGGTAGTGCCTCTTTCACAAAGGCACAAGTTTACATACCGACAAATGGCAATGCCACAATGATATTGCCCATAGGCAAACAATGAAGTTAAAAATTTCAAAAACCATGACTGAACACTTAGCTCCTAATACACATGACCAACATATCATTAAGATATGAAGACCTAAAACTTCCACATTCTCACTGCTAAATCATGACTGTACTCATTTGAAAATAGAAGACAAAATATATTCACGGCTCTAAAAGAAAACTAAGTATTCATGCCAATGACTAACTTGGGAACTTGGCTTACATTTTCAGTGACAATAACTGTTGCCTGTACCATTGTTACTCGTGCTACTATGCCAACAATACTGTAGTTTAAAAATAAAAAAAGAAAATAATGTCTGAACATAGTTTAAGGTCCAAGTGGCACTATATGATAGCTAAGTACACACCAAAGAGTAGGTCTTGAGTCAGCCTTGGAAATTAGACTGCTGCCAAGATGCCTTCACTAACGTGTTTGCATACTTCCCAACACTACCCGTTTTAATTCTCATCACAAAAACAAACAATTACTAACAAGAACAACCAGATTGTGAAAAATTTTCCACAATTTATCACACGTTTACTCAAAGTAGGTAACTTCACTAAACTTTGTAGACAAAAGAATTAAAACTTTATCTAAATAAACACAACATGAGAGCAACTCCAATATGAACAAACAAATGAATGTTCAATTTGTCTCCTCACAAAGCATTTTCAAGCTCAAGAGATTGAGAATTACCTTAAATGATGGAATACAACTTGACCCATCTCCGCTTTTGTGACTTGTACGTATTTCCACATATTGACAGCAGCCTTGTAAACCATGACAGAAGTTTGTGCACAGGTCTAGTCACTCCCATCAGTCCCTTATTCAGTCTCAACATATTTACTAAATATAAACTTTAAAAGTTCACTGACTAAATTATTTTTGGATTACAGTATTGTGTTAACGTGTTTATCAAATCTCAACTTCAAAAATGGTTTTGTGATTCAATTAGTTTACCATAAAACCCTGCTACCATGCATTCATAAAAAAAGTTGCAACAGATAAATTTCCTGTGACAAGTGGTGTCAGTATTGTATGGCACCTAAGGTGAGGAAAAACAAGACAGCAAAACAGGTTTCATGAAAAGTACAGCAGAAAGAAACTTGATCAGTCAAGCACAAACTAGATTTTTCAAAAACTGAATAGATAATTTCGTACTTCTCGGATAGGAAAGCGGCAGTTTCAAGAAGTGAGAAAGTCTAGTCCTTTTTGTCAAGGTCACGCAAGTCCAAAGTCATTTGTCTACCAATATTTATTTATGCATGTTCTATGAGCAAATACGTTCTTTTCATATTATATATGTATACTCAAACATTTATTTAAATACAAAGTACATTATACTGATGGACTCCACAATCTACAAGTTTGATGCATGCCGGGAAATATACCTTTAATGTTTATGCCCTTCAATAATCATAAAAATGCACATGAATATAACAAAATCAGTTGTGTTGGAATGTTCACTCAAGCAGCCACAATAAATTCATGGCACACAGCACAACAAATAGTACTGCACTTCAATTGTAAATTCCTGCATCAGTGCAAAACCCATTACCAATAGGAACTGATAATGAAAATTTTCTTAACACCATAACTACCCAAGAAGAGTAGTTCTAATGTTTTACAACCTAAGCTACATACATACTCTTTAAATACAAAAACTGGTGAGAAATGACAAAAATTCTAAGTGATTCTCCAGTATCAATCATGCTTAATTCCAAGTAAGAAAAAATGAAAGTAAGTCATTCACAGTGACTAGGAATCAAACTGCATAAGAACCTGCATCTCTGGATAAAGTGGCTTAATTGAAAACAGCATTTCAAAAAAAATTAAAATACCTCTCTTCTTTGGGTAACCAGGATAGTTATTACAGAACCAATTCCCCCTCAAAAAATAAACAAACCATAAAAGGCGAGATTAAGAAAGACTAGGAGATCAAGTATCATTTCTAAAAATATCTTTTTCATAGAATATGTACTTAAAAATATCAACCGCTTTTCATACAAGATGCATGATCTTAGTCCAACTAGATGACCTGTATCACAGCCACATATAATAATATTTCAATGGCCAACCAACAGATGCATAGTTCGTGAAGGCAGTTCATTTATCAATAATGCATCCAGATAAAAGATCAAATTTATCATCTTAGCACAACCTCAATGGCAAGGTCTATCATCATCTTGAATATGACATGGCAATGACATGAAACACTCATTAATTTAGATACCATTTTAAATCATATATACTATGAATTGCTGCTGTTTTTTTTATTTACACTTCAGAAATGAAAAATACAAAAAGTGTGCCAAGGGCATGACCTAGTTTGCAGAAAAATTTTGGATACTCCTACTATGCAAAATAATAAAATTTATAACAAGTTACCATTACCCCTGCACAAAACCTATGAAAAAAAAAACAAAAAAAAAACAAAATAAATAAAATTTTATACAACAAAGTTCACCATTACCACATAGCACTCAAAACCTATGAGAAAGAGAGAAAAAAAAAAAAAAAAAAAAAAAAAAAAAAAACATTGGCTAGTTGGTCTCAATAATCCTAGAGACTAGGTCACAGAAATAATATACAAGAGAGATTTGAAATTATACCATTCTCAAAGCTTACACACAAAACATGTCTAACAAATCACAGTTATTATGTCACAGATGTAACCATTCAACCTTAATTACGTACCATAGGACTAAGCATCTTTCATGATATACAAATAGAAAATGCAAACACAATTTGATTTACTATTATGAAGTCTTTGTGAAGTAAAATATATATACATATATAAGAAATTTTCAATATTTTATCTGAGAGCATACTTTTCTCATGTTTTGAGCATTTCTTTTACAAATTTCTCTCTACAAATTAATGTCTAAATATATAATAAACAAAACATCTGTAATTGAATATGACCAACAAAATTTTTTTAGTAATGGGATATTGAATAACAGCTACTAAACCACTCATTCAAAAGGCAACAAAATTTTACAATTTTAACATTTCATGATTTCTGAATTACTTCTATTTAACTTGCAGTTCATCCAATTCCATATAAATCGGCAACATTTAAAGAACTTAATGTTTCTAGAACCAAGGCAGAGTGCAATTACTAACCTCATCACTACCATATTCACAAATTCATTTGGAAAGGGAGTATGTACCAGTAACACTTTCTAAAAAGTGAAATTTCTTAGGACATTCTTTATATATATATAAAAAAAAACACAACAGTATCATTGATATAATGAAGGATACTTACATCCAACACAACTGATTGATTTAAAAATGTCAAGAACCATTGCCTTTTATATGAAAGTAACATACCTAGCAATATTATGGTCACAACCAGTGCTAATATAAAATAAAATAACAAGCTAATTACCAATTCATAACAATCTTGAGCATTCACTTCTAAAGAGCATACTGCCATGTTTAGACCTTTTTGATGTAATACTGAACACCTATCAAATTTCAGTAGACTACTAAATAAAGTGTTTGGCAAAAATTATGCAATTAATACTAATGATGCACCTATGCTATATGGCAAGAAAGTACAAAAGGGGGATTCATAAAACTGCCTATACTGATTGTATTGGCAAGTATTTAACATTTCTGGCACCAAGCTCCCACAGATTAGTCATTCAGTCAAGTCGGTCTGTCAAGTCCAGTCTTGCAACTGTCTTCAAATTTGAGATATTAACAGTAAGTGTAACAGGCCTTTTCCAGCTTTTACTGAATTCTGGACAAAAGCCATGGAAATTTGGGCTCGGGAATTGGTCGGCTGGGCTTAACCAAGCATTGGACACTAAGCCTGGCCCATTGAGCGAAAAGCTAATTTGGTTTTGGCCCACTCTGTGATTAACTAACACCTGACAAGCACTATACAGGTATACACCTTTTTCATAACACCACCAAATGTTTTCCAAAGTAATTCACTTACTGCATGGTATCACAAGTTGGCCAACTCTGAAGTTGACAACAAACCATATTTTCTCTTTCTAATACAGTATTCCAGGACTGATCAAAAATCCACACACTAGGGCCTGATCTCTTATTGGAATGATATATAAAATATACATTCAACTAAGTCTATGGTATAAAGGGCATCATACCCTCGAGTACTCTACTAAAATAGAATACTTTTATACATTTTCTATACAATATATTCATACTCCAGTTCACTTTATACAATAATTGGCAGGTTTGGCTTCAGCAAGGACTGATTCTCAGGAATTCCCTCTTTTTAACTGGAGCCAGTGACAGGGTGACAATGGGTGGGCATCAAGACCCTCATTTAACAGTTCCAGGTCTGTGCGCAATACAGAGGGTTCTTTAATTCCACCAACAACACTGCACCAGATAATTTTGTCATGTATGGGACTGGGATTCATGAGGGCGAAGCAGTTTTGGAAACACACAGTTGAAGTACAAGGGGAATGGGAGGGGACAAGGGAAGTAATCACTTTGGTGGAAGGGAAGGACACACTGGGTATAAGAAGGTGTCACCATAATAATCAGTCTCTTGGCACAGCATGACGCATACCTCTTACACTACATATGAACCAGCTGCAGCAGCCACCTGCTTAAACACACCCAACTCACTTTTCTTTATAAAAGAAATGGAAAATAATATACACTACTGGGTGTTTCACCTTTGAGCAGATCAAACTGCAACAGTTACAGATGTCCCAGTCAACGGACAGTAGACAATAAAAACTCATCCTTTTTCATAAAGAATGAAAACATCCACAGAACCATTATTTACAACCCTTTCTGATTTACATCAACTATATTTTATTTTATATTTTATCAATTTTTTTTCACTTGCTGACTTTGCCACTCTTCACACATCGAGGGCTGAGGCACACTTTGGTAACCACAACAGATCCTTACCCCCTCGGAACATCGCAGGACTTGTGGGTTGGGTGTGTGAATGGCAGTGCGAGGGAAGTTAACCGGTGCTAGGAATGGTCCTGATCATACTCTCGCACCAAAGTCTTGATATGAGTTAACTTTTCATGAAGATAATTATATCGTTCTTGCTTCCTTTGGAAGTCAGTGTCTGATTTAGTTGTGTTATACAAATTAATTATCTGAGCACGTAACTTCTGTGGAAGAAAGAGAAAAATACTTATAGTAAGTAGAGAAAAACAACTGGTAACAAATAAAATGACAAACTATATATACTCTAAAAGTTGGTCTATATTATTATTATAAAAGATGAGTTTATCCAGACCTCTGAGCCTAATAAAGGCTCTTCTCAGGTTGGTTAGTTGGTCTATAAAACTCCTTCATATGTATATGAAATTGTTGCTTCAAAACTGCAAAACTAGCTGGTATCTTTGAAAATCACAATATGTTATCCAATATTTAAAAGTATAACCATTAGCCATTCAGTGTGTTTTGCACTGTATATCTGTGCAAAAAGCTCATTTAATTTACACCCCAACTTGCAGAACATTATACAATAAAATAAAACAAAGCAGTAAATATTCTGTAGCTGGTATTTTATCAAGAAAATGCTGAATTAACATGCAGCTTGATCGCTTATCATAGTATGTACAGAAATATTGAATTAGAAATAAATAAATAAACCCTGGTACTAAAGGTTATTTGCAGTAGGCCTTTACCCCAACTGCACTGCATTCTGCCTTTTAATGTTCACCTATCCCCTTTAGTTTCTCCCAGCTCCTGTAACTTGACTTCAACCAAATTTTGACCCCTCATTTTAAAGCAAATACTTTGGTTGAAAATAGTAATTTTATTAAAATAAAAATAGCATTACTGTACTTACATTATAGCCTTCCGAACCCAGTGGCTCATTCCGCAAGTTTTCATCTAGTTGTGAGAACATTCTCGTTCGTCTCTCAACATAATTATGAAGTTGTTGATACTCTTGGTATTCCCTATTGAAGTCAGCTTTGTATCGACTTCGTTGGTCTGGAGATACTATAGTTGTGTAATTCCTGGAAAATAAAAATATATTTACATACTAAAAGAAACTAATTTATATTCTGGAAAGAAAAGAAAATGGTCACTTTGGTTTCAATTCTTCTTCAATAGTTTATTCCTCGAATCTAATTCCAATTAAGTAGTAAATTTTTGTTTCTTTATTTTACAATGTCTCAAATATTAAACTTCTACAAGTTACTCCTTGAAGCCCAGAAACTTATGCTTAAAGAGATTTGCAAACTTTTTTAAAAGTTCATGACAAATAATTAACCAATGTTAGCAAAGTCTGGTACGTAACCAAAGTGAAATTTCCCTGACATAGGTTGGAAAATGTTCCCATAAGGCTCAGAAACTGGTATGTTTAGGAGACCATAGTAATGCACACACTGAATATTACTTTTCAAAAGTTTACCAACTGCTTGTGTAGGTGCCAGCCATATAAAAAGGTTCACATGCTACTTTCGGTTCATTCATTTAATATTTCTGTATATTTACAGTTGTATTGATAAAATGATGCTTTACGGTGCTGCACTGTTCTGAAGATCACATTCTTCAAAAATCACCTTACTCTATGTGAAATGGCTCTAGTCATACCAAACTGCAAGTTCATACAAGGAGAAAGACCTATAGTGCCCAGCTTGTGTACTTCAATGAACTGGATAAGGAAAAAGGCATTTTTCCTCTGTGTGGTTCCTTTGCAGCTGTGATGTGAAATTACTATTTTGTTCATTCCTTCCTTCACTTTTATGGGTTGTGCTTACAGTTGAGTGCATTATCACTAATTTAGTGCTTTTTGCCTTTCTGTTGGTGGTAGTTGCACCACGTCTATGTTTCTCTCAATAACTAAACGGAGGGGTTTCTTTTAATTAAATCAAATAAAAAAATAACTATAACCTAGGTATTATCAGGTAAATTGTAGCTTCTTAAAAACTTGATAGGTAAATTAAAAATGTTTTTTTCGGACAATTTCTTCAAGGAATTATTGCCCAAATTGTCGTTCTGTGTTAGCTGAAATTAGTAAATTCCCATTCCAAACAGACTGGAATTGCTTCATGAGGAGTGATCACAAATAACCTAGTGCTACACAGAATCCCATTTTGTTTTAAACTTGCTTTAATTTGTTATCAGACACATCATACCACATACACAAAACCGCCCATTTACTCATAATGTCTGATTTTTCAGTGTCCAATAGTTTATGAGAATTTCTATGCTTACTTTAATCAATATGGCTTCATATTAATGGTTTTATCTGCTGGCTCATTTCCCTGCTTACATGTGATTCAGCATAGTTCAAATCTGAGCATTGTAACACTTAAATGCCATTATTTTATGTCGGGTTGTAACTGCTGTTCTTTTCTTTGATGAAAACTGATAGTATTGAATACAAAATATAAGGATGAAAAGGGGAAAGTGTACCCTTCTGAGTATCCTTTGAATGGTTTCACCCTGGTGATGCAAGTTGTTTTGGGGAGTAAGTGTGTGAATAATTGTCTATTGTAAATGACTTCTCGTGAAATTATGATAAATGGGTTTACTTCAAGAATAAATCATCAAAACTGACTATGGCTCATTTATTTTTAAGGTTTGAGGGATAATTTGGCCATGCAACTGTCCCAGACACAAATTAGTCTGCAAGCATTTACCAGCTTTTGGCTTGGGTAGGGTATTTTCCTTTCATTAGTCTCAGGAAGTAAATATTCATCATATTTTTACAAAAATATTTAGAACTGTATAGTAGTACCTTTATCATACAGTTAACTAAACACTGTTTTCAAGTTCTTATATCACTGCTATCCTAGACATAACAGAAAAAAATCTCCAATTTTCAACCAAGTCATCCTTAAGTAAATGAATTGTTTTTAGGCACTTACAGGTTGAGTCAATAACTTCTCCTTACTCTTTCAACCTTACATGACAACATCTGCCAATGAAACACTGAATTCACAATACCAGTCTAGAACCATAGAACATTCCAACTAGGCACCACTTGACTTACCTGAGGTATGCTGGACCCTCATCACCGCCATTAGTGTCTGGAGACGAGCTAGGAGTTGACTGTCCTACTCTGCTGTGCCCATTGGTTTCATGAGGGGGGTTATGACCATTTGTTAGGCCATTGGACAAGGAGTTTATAGGAGAATGTGTTCCTGAGTTGATGGTGCCATTGAGGCGATGTCTCGGAGAGTTCTGAATGAGGGGGGATGTCGATGGATTGGATAAAGAATTAGTGCCAGGACTTAAAGCACCATTCATCCCATACTGCTCCTCCCCTGGATGATGACCATTTGTCAAATGGTTTGTATCTGGTTGGTGGTTGGGCACGGATGAGCTCTGCTTAGACTCCTTCCACTTTTCAGATTCTACTTTGGCTTCTGGTTTCCGTAATCTAGAACTCATGTAACGGGAGGGTCGTACTCGTTTGACGGTTGGGTCAAATGTCTCCTCAAGAGTACGTTTAAGACCTTGCGAGCTTGTAGATGGCATCCCAGCAGATGAAGAGTTAGTAGATGGTGATAAAGATGGCGTAGAGTGGGGAGAGTGACTATTATTTACAAGTCCTTGAGGCCTGTTCCTGAAAAAATAATCACAAATTCAGCCAAAACTTGCGAGTAAAGCAACAATACATGCCAAATTCATTTTACCTCAGCCTAATGTCTAACATCATAATACATACTGTAAATTTTACGAAGTGTGACATACAACATTCTTTCTTTTACTTCATGACAAAATTAAATTATCATTTGAAAGTGAAAAACAATGTAAATGTCACCACAGTTTAAACTCATTGGAATGAAACTGCAAGCTTTTTTACAGATATTGACATTATTCTTCTACAATGACCAATGAAAAGTTGTAACCTTTCCTCAAACCTTATAAATTATCTGACATATCTTTTAGGTATCATTACGCTCTATAACATGAAACATCTTCAGATATCAGGAAACAGTCATCGTAATGGCCTACTTGAATGATTCCCTGTCCCAACTACTTGTGTTAAGATGCTGCACTTGGTCGTTTTCATTAACAGTTCCTAAAAACAGATACTAAAAGCTTAAAAATAACCATAACAGCCATTTTCATCTACTACTAGCTCCATACAGACTTTCAAGTTCAATGACACCGATGCCATTCTGCCCCACAAAAGAAAAAAAGAATTAGAGTATACTTACAAAGACAAATTCACCAGGGGTTCAAAAGGTACATCTAGACATGTTTTACTTTCAATCTTAAATTGAATCTTACCTTCTAACAGCCTCCCTCTCTTCCTCACTGTAAAATGGCCAATCTTCTTTAACTTCACTCCATAAATGCTTAGATAAATGATAAATGTTGTCTTTTGCTTGGGAAACACTATTCAAAACGCATGTAACTTGGCGTTTGTCTTTCTCCTTCAGGCCCTCTGTAACATTAGATATTGCATTAGAAACAGTAATTGAAACTAAAAATAAGATTTCGTGTTCTCTAAGGGATTTTGCATGATGGCAATATCAACCTTCACCATATCGCTCAGGAGAAAAAAAAAGTGAAAATATAAAACATGCCTTCTTTTTGAAAACAAAGTGGCTTCATCACAAACCTGTATGTAATCTCTCAATCAACTGAGGTTTTCTAAAACTCTTAATTGCGAGAAGTTGAATTACACGCTCTCTGCAATACAAGAATTACAAATAAACAAAATAAATAACATTACATTTAATAATCTAGCAAAATTCCTAAATCATAGAAACCTACAACACTATTCCTACAAATATAAAAAAAAATTTGACAGTCATATTTGAAAAACACCAAGATTATCTGAAAACAAAAAAACTCATTATGACAATCTTCACCAAAAATCTGTAGAGGAACTTGAATTCAGTGGTCTCACTTTCAAGGACCTTTTCCAGTTTTACTAGGAACTTCTTGTTAGTAACATTCTGATGAGCAAACATAAAAATATCATTGATTAAAACAACTTACCTGAGTGGTTTTTTCATCAGGTCTGGATTGCAAATCTTGCCATTTGGGTTACTTGGAGGGGGAGGTGGTCTTGGTTTGTTGGTAGGAGCAACCCCAAGAGTCCCACTTGAATGACTTCCATGCGGAGAATTAGAATTGCTGAATCTATTATTGGAGTGTAATTCTGCTGTGGGCTCCCTCTGTGGCAGACCAACCACTTTGGAACTTGGGGGCTTTTTAACATAGTTACTACGTTGCCGTACAAATGGGCTGTCACTGTTGGTTTTCACTTCTTTGACACTGTTGAAAAAGGAAAAATTCCAAAAAATTAAATGACCGGGATTTTTTTTAATCATTCAAACTGCCCATACTGTACTCCCCTGGAAGTGAAAATTAAAGCAAATTTTTGGCCTCTTAGGAGACCAAAGCAAAAAAGGAATGAATTATACCCAATCATTACACAGAAATTTAGCAAAAGAGCAAAATCACAAGAAATTTCAGTGACATTCCTAATGCAACAAAGGATTTGCATGAGTAGTAAGAGCAACCTTAAGAAATTCAAAGAAATATTTATGAAGAGGAGTACAGAATGTGACCACAGCAGTCCCAAATTAAGCAGCAATCACTGCCTTCTTTATTTATACCATTATCAAGTGTCAATACTACTTCCGTCTCATTCAATTCTCATCACAAGTTTGCATATGGGAGAAAACATTATGTTGGGACAAAGGAGTTATTTCTTAAAGTTACTTGCACTCCAAGAGTGGTAAACGTGCATGAAATTGATAAGAAGTCTGCAATATTCAAACACTAGAAACACAAAGCTATACTAAAAACAAATGGTCGAATTTTGAATTGTACTAAATTGTCTATTGTCTATCATATTATGAGAAACCTGATGTCATTTAATACTATTTTAAAGAACAACTGTCGATGTAATAATAATATCATCAAAGAAGCCCAAAAATGGCATACGAAGAACAACTCACCATTTTAACATGTTTTTCTGATTGGCTTTCTCCATACTGATGCGGGCGTTATCGTATGTATCATCTTTAGCCTGAATCCGCAGCTTTCCCAACAATGGTCCAATAGATGCCAAACCCCTGGTTAATGGGACAGTGAAGATTGTAATTACATATACACATGTATATACAAAATTGTACAGTGCATACATACATACAAAATTTAGTATCATATTATCTACTTGTAATCATTCCAAAGGTTTACTGGTAATATGTCACTTATTGCAAAAATAAATAAATAAATAAACTAAAAGTACAGTATTATTTTTCACAATTAAATTCCTGATACGTCTGCCTTGTTTAACACTTTATGTACGATTGAAAACATGTCTACAGCATGTTAGGTGTATCTTGCATAACAACAAAATCTGTTGGTCTGGAATTAAAGTTTTAATTAGTTTTTTATACATACTCATATCAATTTTACATTTTAACCGTTTTCCAATAGTCTATGCATGTGCCTATTCACTTGAACGAAAAACTCTCACCTGTCCCCAGACTGCTTGATGAACTCGAAGCTGCCTTGTGGCCCATCATGGTCCAATATACTTTGTAGGGAGAAGGAAAAATGGGCGGTGACATTGTTACGACTACAAGGGATTTGAATCTCCTGAAAGAAAAATAAAAGGAAAACCTGTGTGATTAAATGTCAAAACATACAAAATTAAATTTATTTCATGTGATAGCATGAGCTACTGGCAATCGTCAAAATTGGAAGAATAAATTCAGTAACACACCCAACCCCGAAACAAATGACTTCGTCATACAGTTCACCCACCCCCCAACCCCCCAACATTTTATAATTATGATTCGGAGCTGCAAAATACCGAAGTCTTAATCACAGTAAAAAAAAAAAAACTTTCTCACTGCATTTAATACCATGGCATAAAATAAACCCCTTTTCAAATAACGACACAACAGACTGCATAAGAAGAACCCAAGCAGAGAAGCTTAAACTCAAGGAGTGGAAATCATAGAAGTGTATACACGGCCTTAGCAAGTGACTTAGAAATGTGGGTCACGACGTCCATTGACCACCAAACGCAAAAGGAAAACGCTACTCAAGGTTACAAAAACTCTACACTGGCATTTAGTGCAACGGGTGTCCGTCCACGACGGTCTCTTAACGAATTCGTGAGTCTGAGGTTTCTGTCAAAATAAATGGAATAATTTTTCTCTTACTTTATGTTAGAGTTTGATGATGTTTTAAAACGTGCTTAGTTGCATCATTTATCATACTGAATATATGTGAGGCCGGGTCAAAAATCATGAAAGAACTGGCAAAGGAATTTGCAACTAATTTACTAATCCTATATATATATATATATATATAAGGAGAGAGAGAGAGAGGAGGAGAAGAGAGAGAGAGAGGAGAGAAGGAGAGAGAGAGAGATAGAGAGAGAGAGGAGAGAGAGAGTAGGAGAGAGAGGAGAGAGAGAGAGAAGGCGATGAACTGACCACATCAAACTTATCAGAAGTAACCGCCGCTGTTACTAACCTTTCAAATTTCGTCTGCATGAAGCTATAATGAATACAGTCTAAACTTAAGTTTAACTATCAGCATTACGATGAAGAGAATAACATCCTGACGTACACTAATCTTGCAAATCCCCGGAATATTCACTCTGCATGTCATACTTGACAAGCTTATGTCTATAATTCCTAGCTTAAAATATACGAATACTGTTTTTTAAATAATTGTTTCATTATCATTACTAACTATAAAGGTGTTTGTTTGTTTGTATGTATGGTGTTTTTACGTTGCATGGAACCAGTGGTTATTCAGCAACGGGACCAACGGCTTTACGTGACTTCCGAACCACGTCGAGAGTGAACTTCTATCACCAGAAATACACATCTCTCACTCCTCAATGGAATGGCCGGGAATCGAACCCGCAACCACCGAGGTGAGAAGCAAACACCAAACCAACCACGCCACTAAGGCGCTAACTATAAAGGTGTCATAACTAACATATCCATGATTTTCATTTAATTGATGAAGCCTCCTCACAAAACTATCTGAACGACATTATGATCGTGGGCTCGGCATATGATACAAATCACAATTATCTCCGACCCAAATCTTATCTCGAATGTCAGTGGTACAAGCTTCCCTCGTCTCCCCTGCACAACTGCGCAGAAAGCAGGAGACTCGAGATATGTTTTACAATATATTCCTTAGTTGCAGATTAATGCCTCGAGGGCAAACAAGATCTCCATTACGCATTGCATGCAAATACAAGAACATGCTGTTAAAAGTTGAATAATCCGTGGCACCTTCATTCTGATAGAAATGTTGTTAACTAACACTGTTGGGGTCGAGACTTACTCGAAGGAAGAATAAAAATGAAGAAAAATGTGCAGTAATAGAATAGAGAGCGCTCTAAACGTACACCACTCCCTAACCAAAATGAAGAGCAGATGTGCCCTCTAAATTCAGGTGGAAACCAAGAAGGTAACATATGTAACACATGCTGAAACTGATGGTCATCATTTCTTGAATATTTCGGCTGAAGTACTTTTTGAATAATGACTCAGCAACTGAGAGAGAGTTTATACACTTTACAGAACGGATAATTCTGCTGTCGATAAGAGCACTGACGTCAAACACGTACGAACATCAAGTTACAAACCTTAAGGTCCACAATATGTAAAATCGACATTTTAATAATACCGCATTTATAGACAAGCATTCAAAGGGGGGGCACATCCGTTGTGGCATTCGGCGTCATAATACATGGCAGGTGCGTTTTGGGTAATTTTCTCGCACCACGTCACTCATACAATGATCTCTCCGGAACTCATTCGGTATTATATAATATATATAATATATATATTATATAATATATATATTTATATATTATAATTAATATATATTATTTCCTTAGATGTGCATACTGGAAAAGAAAGCAACCTTCTTTCCCACGAGACATCAATCGGTTGGGGAACGTCAAGGGACAGCGGCGGACTCCTTGCTTCAACCAGGATATTCTTCATTGATTCATTAACGCCATCTGACATCCCTTCACGGCCACATCCAGCACATACATACACACACACACACACACACACACACTAAAACGGTTGACGAGGTGACATCCGTAAAACGGGACAGAGAAAAAAAATGTGGAAATTTACTTCTTGTTTTACGATTTGACCGGAAATTAATATCGGAGAAAAGCGAAACTTGAGGCTCGAGACATAACTGGAAAAACACCCCTGGAAAGAAGAGAGGAGAGAAGAGAGGAGAGAGAGGAGGAGAAGAAGAGGAGGAGAGAGAGTTTCCTCGCTCGTAAGTCATAGCCTGTGTAGTATGTATGTGGGAACACGCGCATATCCTTCACCCCGCACATAAGCCGAGGTTTAAACTCCACCACTACCAGTCCACCCTCAACCAACAAGCTCTGCATGCCAAGGCTCGTCCTCGGCTGCTCTTCAACAACCCCGACCAATCCAACACCCCACCCCCACAAAAACCCCTTACTCCAGTGTAATAGGAACAGGATCCCAACCCCTTCTCTCTCTCTCTCTCTCTCTCATCTCCCGCTCTCTCTCTCTCTCTCTCTCTCTCAACAGAGCGTCGCAAGGAATGCTTTCCCAATGGTCTGCTGTTCATACTGGGGTGTATACTAATGTTTTAAAATTTAAATGATCAGATAGACGCTGATTTCTGAGTATAGCCTAGTCCTCGTCAATTATCTAAGTGTTCCAGCATATGCTACAAATAATACTTTTATACTATTTATGATATATATATATATATATATATATATATATATATATATATATATATATAATTAAAAACATGGATGGACTACTTTCAAAATCTAGTTCTTCATTACTTCTGCACTCCAAGTGTTTCTTAAGGGGTTCCTTGGTATAATAGATGCGATGGTTTAAACAACATTTCATGCAGAATAAACTATCCAATTTATGGCCGCACAAGTCCTACGATATCTTACAAAAATATACAAACAGAAATAACGAGATACTGAGTGTAACCCTTTTTATTTCAAAGCCATCAACCAGAGGTCGATTTCTGTTAGAGTTCTGCAAACGATTCTTTCGAGAATTCGACTCAAAAATTGCACCGTTATCTAAGAATTACTGTGAGAATACAAGGAACTAAATCAAGATGAAAACAGAGTAACAATTAGTTATTAATAACGTCAAATCCTGAAACTTATCACAGAGGGGCCACCTTCGAAAGTTACATCGTCACCTGAAGAAAGGTTCATCAAAAATAAAACTAGAAAAAAGGTACAAGTCAACTGGAAATTGACGTTCATGTTAATAATAGTTCTACAACATAAAAAGCGAAGTCATTCGATTAAATGTTTATTCTATTTATAAGGAAGGAGATTAACCAGCCCAATGATTCAGTACACTTCACTTCTGGTAAAGACCTCCACTTTTAATCAACAAAATTTATACCGGAAAAGTGGAACAAAGTTGTTTTTGAGTACGGTACGATTGCTTGTTTGTTTGTATGGTGTTTTTACGTTGCATGGAACCAACGGTTATTCAGCAACGGGACCAACGGCTTTACGGGACTTCCGAACCACGGTACGATTGCAGAATAATTGCCGTTCATTTTTATATGACTTATACACCAATAATAATAAGAAGAAGAAGAAGGAGGCGACATTTTAAGCAAAACCTATCTTCTCAATAATTCTGGCACCATGTGCAGCAACACCATCAGTAACAATGACATCACAGCGGTTGCCACCAACATGTAATGTTTACGACGATAAGTTTACAATTCATCTGCGCAGCATCCTCTCTCTCTCTCTCTCTCTCTCTCTCTCTCTCTCTCTCTCTCTCTCTCTCTCTCTCTCATGAAACTGAAACGTTTGTCTGACCTAACTTTCCTACGAGTACAAATCTTTCGAATGAAAGTATTGCCAGTCGATGCCTTCGGTTAATTGAACTGTCGTTGAACGCGGCACTGTGTGTGTGTGTGTGTGTGTGTGTGTGTGTGTGTGTGTATGAGAGAGAGAGAGAGAGAGAGAGAGAGAGAGAGAGAGAGAGAGAGAGAGAGCGCTAAGCTAAGCTGTTTATCAACCTCACAGGATATGGCGCAAGTCAACATGACTTTTTCCGGTCGAAGAATCCCTCTATTCGAACTTAGGACGCCACGTTTACCATTCTATTACTGCTTAATAGGAGGTGGTTATGTAACTCGAGTAAAAATATAACCTATACGTTATTTAAGGTCAACAAATTATTTTATAACTCTTTTAGTTTATTATACCACTGAAGGAGGACTCCCACCATTTCCGCGTGTATTTTGCCACGGCCTCGCCGTTGGCTTAACTGCCAAAAGCCCTGCACGTGTGTAAATTAAGTAAAACACTGTACAAGGAAGCGGTAAATAAAAGTGGTGTACGACAGACAAAGAGAAAACCCACAAAAACCATATGACGTTCTCCTCTCGGCGTCAGATGTGATATTCCCTAGATATTGTTGGTGGATGTTGGATACTTCTTGGATCTGTTGCTTTGGATTAAGACAGGCTCGTGCTGGCACCGGCTATTGCTCTTCAGAGCAGCTGTAGGCATCTTCTCAGAAGTCTGAAGTGGGGCAGTTTACATTCTTGACGCTACACAAGTAAACAGTTTTTCTTTCAGATGCATAAACACATTCATTATATCATTAATTTCGACAGCAGGAAATTTTTCTCTGCGTGGAGAACACATGAAGTTCTTTATTTGGTGTATATAAGGATGTGTTTCACTCTCAAGACGTGCATTTTTGGTAATGAAGTATGCTGCTTAGAGCATTAATAACATTTTTAAGTTAGGACGCTTCCTTTTATCAAATTAGTAATAGAGTTTTGCATCTGGTGAATACAAAAACGTATCAGTTTAACTCATTTTCTTTTTCTCCTTTCGCCAGAAAAGTTACAACCACTGGCTTCGGCTTATCATTGGCAGCTTTCCTGATAAATCATACCTTTTAACAAAGGTCAATACCACATGATTATTCTTTTCCTGACCTTGGGATTGTAGCAGCCGGCTTTTCCAACTGTGGCTGCAGCTTTGCTGATAATAGTAATATCTTTAGAATGAATACTTATGTAAGATACCAGTATTTATTAAAGGTTAATCCAAAAGCTATCAACTTTTAAAAATTTTATTTCTGCAAAATAAAAAAGGTCGAGATCAATACAATAAAAGTCAACCAAACGGGAACTAAACCCCAGTCTGGTCCAAACAAGAAACACAAATATTATCAAAATAACGTCGTATATTTTACAATTTAACCAGTTTCCTTTCCAATAGGAACCGATATCAATGGACATCGTATGCTTTCCACCTATAAGAAGTTTGAAGCCATGAACAAAAGTATCAAATACGTTACATCAATTATAATGGTAATGCCAATAGTTTAAGGACACCTGACCATGTTGGTGAAAGCTTCCTTTGACAGAGAGAGAGAGAGAGAGAGAGAGAGAGAGAGAGAGAGAGAGAGAGAGAGAGAGAGAGAAATATTTGAACGCAATGACAATAGTCTTCAAATATTGCAATTAACGCATAAAAAATATAAATACAATGACAGAAATAGTAATGAACCCACATCCTATTCTTAATCTGAAATACCTCAGTGATGATAATAATCACAACCATCACTGCCTTCAACGCCGAATGACGCAAAAGGGACTGTGAAATTCGGCCATTTATTTCTTTCCCGTGCCTTATCTTCTACTAATCTCCAGCCGTCCTCCTCATGGTTCTCATATCCAAGCAGGTCTGGGTTTTCGAACTCTTCTGCTGACCACTGCCCACTGGAGCCCAGCCGACATAATCAAGTACTGTTGTTCTCTCCTAGGGATTGCGGGAAGGGCATGCATGCCCAAGTCATCTCAATCTCCCTTTCGTTATTATCTTATATACATATGGTATCGTTTTTCACTCTCCTGTCATCCGACTCCTAATATTCATCTTAAAGCTTCGTTTTCAAGCCGAAAAATCTTTTAGAAACAGCTTCATTGTCTCACCACGATTCCAGATTGTTATATTCACGTGTTTTGGTCTTTCACAAAACTCCAACACAAGAGACCCCGTACTTGGTATCATTGTTCCGCGCACATTTAAAAGAATCGGCTTCATTAATCCATTCTCCGCTTGTTATTTCATCCCTTTGTGCATACCTTACATCACGATTTGTTTACCTTAGATTTCTATTGAGTCCTAGATATATGGCGCAGTCTATTCATCAAGATTTGCAAATATTCTGGTTATCTGCTCATTTAAAGAGCAGATAGCCTACACATTTAAAAGCCTGCCAACCTTCTACTGGTTACTCCAAACTAAACCTTCTCTTTCTCCTCCTCCGGCCACTTGTTCGTGACAAGGACAAACAACCAAAGTGAATATCGTTCCTTCGTAACAAAAACTATGTGCTTCAAAGTAATTTGACAGGACCCCGAAAAAAAACTTGATTCTACTTTTCAAGCATCATTTCTATTCAATTTGCATTTCACAAGCATGCCATAGTGACACAAGACTTTCCCAATATTTTACCTTCCTCGCCCAGAAATAGATTTTTTCTACGTTAAAATACCTTTTTCACATCAACGGAAGTCATTTGATTTGAGTGAGTTTTACGTGAAATTCCATTCAGTTCTTATTAATTTGGCTTCTTTATTACTGGTGAATCAATTCAATAGTTTCTTCTCGTGTACCTATCATATTTCCAACACCCACACCCCCCACCCATTTCTTATTCAAGACCTCCCAAAAATGACGTTACAATTTCTTCCGATGTTGTTATTGACCCAGCCCCTCCTCCTTTCGACAGGTATTTTCTTTCTTCCTCTGTTCCTCCAAGGATATTTCATTAGTGATTCTGTGGACCACCCTAACAACAATACCACTCCCTGAATACATGGTTTTATCCACATTAATGAATCAGCTTGTTTGTCCCAAGTATTCTCTCTCTCTCTCTCTCTCTCTCTCTCTCTCTCTCTCTCTCTCTCTCTTTTAAGATGAAAAAAAAACGACCTTCAGACGTCCCGACCTTCGTGCATGTGGACATGGGAGCAAAAACTTGCGCGTACAGGTGTCCTATGCACCAAAGGCTGTTTGCCATAAAGGAAAAAAACTATGACGTCAATCAATTAAGTTTCATCCAATTAAAAATACTTTTTAAAATATAGAGGACGAATGATGGGTAAATATTCTATATAAATACTGAATAACATATACATCGTCAATAGTAAACACGGTCAAGCGATACTTTTTAAAGACGCAATTGCATTTTTATCAAAAAATCCCCAAGCTCACTTAACTTGCCAAACTGTTGACTTTTTTGAAATTATAGTTTTTTAATGTTTCTTTTCCTATGAAACTAAAAGGCAACTTGTTTCTCTAGCTAACATTACAGTACAGAGGAGACAAGACAATACGATATATATATATATATATATATATATATATGATATATATATTATATATATATATTGTAACATTCTTGCATCAACTCGCTTTTGTTTTATCTTATCAAACCTGATCAGTCTGTTCCCCCGTATGAGTGGTTATCATTACAGACCTTTAGGCTTTAACCAAAAGTGTGTGTCTACTTTACATCTGAAACTCACGTTCGTTGCCTCCACCAAAAAACATGGCGGCAAATTGGTAAAATCATAAAAAGCGCTGGGCATATGGCAACATATCTTGCCTTGTGTACAATATCACCTCTGAAAAATAGATAAGATTATGGCGTTTTCATGCTTAAGATAGTAGGCATACGTATACCGTTTTTTCTTCCAAGTGAAAGATATTGGACCAAGCTTTTTTTTCTCCAGTCCTCTCAATATGGTGCAGAGTGTTGTACGACGCGTTCGAGATAACACGTTTCTGGGTTAGTAACCGCTACAAACTGAAGGACGCCCGTGTCACCGGTTACATAATTAGAGAAGAAACTTGTCAAGGAGGCAAATGACGTGAGATACCCAGGTTTCTTCCCCAAGTCTTGCAAATGCGAAGGCAAATGATAAAACAGCGGACGAACTTTCTTCTGTAACTATACTCGGTTTTTTTCCATCTGTCAACAATAATAATAATATCCTATTTCGAATATTAACGGTGTAATTCGCATACAGTAAATTATTAAAACACTTTTCAGTTGCAAATGTACACCCAGATATCCTTTTATTTACATAAAACTTAGACATAGCGTAGCTATTTAAAGCCCGGGACGCAGTGTTACCATGCGCGACCACCACAGGAGGGTAGACAGGTGAAAAAAAAAAACAGAGTATAGATATAACCCTGCTACTGCTGGATCAAGCGAGTCAAAATTAGGCTAATCTTCAGACAATGAAAAGAGGGATTCACTCTGAGAGAGAGAGAGAGAGAGAGAGAGAGAGAGAGAGAGAGAGAGAGAGAGAGAGAGAGGTGAGAATGGGGTCCGTCTAATCTCCTCCTTCCATCGTCAGCAGATAAGTTACGGTATCACCAAGCTCATCAAGATGAATCACCGCGTTGAAAATGCGTTGTCAGACCGGGGCTCATTTGCAAAGGATGTATTCAACACGTTCGATCGATATAGGCTGAGTTGGCGCAACACAAATTCTGAAGTGGCCATGGCACTCTGGGAATCATACCCGATATTGAAAATATGCATGGAGGTACCGGTAAATTAACCTCACGTTTGAATACCTACTGCCACGAATTGTACAAATATTTTAATATATTTGGTCGTATTACGCAGGGCCTTACGATACGTAATTATATACCCGGTTTCTTCCATTTTCAAGAATATTCATTATTAAAATTAATATAATTAAAATCTACTACAAAGTAATAATTTAAAATAATCGTCATTTAGAAACAGTACGAAACATAACATTGTCAGCTTCGCTGAGATAGAAAATAATATGAGTGCCACTTAAACAGCTGGCAGCCAACCAACGCGAAAATTTAGGTTACTCGAATTACAAAGGATTAAGCGCGATCACGACCACCGTGCAGGACAAAAGATACATTAAGTTCTAAAATTAATACAAAGGACAACCTTCAGATATTTAACAAACTGCTTCGTCGTCCTCCAGGATTTTCTGTTTGATATTTTTTTTTTTTTGCAAGATGTTTTTCCACTTACAACAGCAGCCTCCAACTTTGCTTTCTTTTAATATCATTTGACTACAACATTTTACTTCTACAAAGGAGGTTGAGCTCAACAGTCTCCTAGTTCATTCCTGATATCGTTCCCTACCAAATACGGCGACTGACAAAAACACTGGGATAGTTACCCCAACCATAATAACATTCGTCCACTTACTTTCATTCCTGTAATTTTGCAAATATTCAGCAAAGAATTTTTTTCTATAAAACAACAAGTCAATCAGCCCATACTTCGAAGCAAACTGAAATGCTAAAATAAAAATAGAAAATGTCGTTACATTTTGAGAGGTGACTTTCAGTGACATTTCCTAAACATAAAATGGTAAACGTTCCTTCTCATAGGAATTTTAAGTCTAATAAGCTTCGAGAGTAGAAAACAAAAGCTGGCTTTCGAAGAAGCCAAAGAAAAGAGGCCCCCATTGTTATATAACTGAGCTTCCTGACTTCAGCATATACGATATGCATGAAGAATCGCCGTCTCTCATGAGAGAGAGAGAGAGAGAGAGAGAGAGAGAGAGAGAGAGAGAGAGAGAGAGAGAGAGAGAGAGAGAGAGAAGGGAGTTGATAACGCATACAGACCATTACGTAAACTTGAGAAAGCCCTCCCAATACCCTGAAATACTGTATGGCGTCTTTAACACGTCATGAGGAAATTAATTTCACTGACTAGCAAACAACTAATAAAAATCAATAACACAATACTATTCTATCTTATTACAAAGACGACTTGCAAAACCCGTTCCCTACATTGCTCTGCCTAGGTGTTACGTAAGAGGTGAAAACTCGAAATTCATTTCATTACAGACAGACAGACAGACAGACAGAGACAATATACATACATACTACATACATACATATATATATATATATATATATATATATATATATATATATATATATATATATATATAGCATTTTAGTAGACACATAATACATAACACAACTTGAACTTAAGGCATACCTTGTACACCACATAACCTTGTGAGAGAGAGAGAGAGAGAGAGAGAGAGAGAGAGAGAGAGAGAGAGAGAGAGAGAGAGAGAGAGCAGATATTAGAAAAAAAAAAATCTACGAAATAAAAGTTAAAAGTCAAGGGTTCAGTTTCCAACTCTTCCCCTTCTGTTTCCTTGTTCGCAAGGAAACTGCTCAGGTAAAAATTCGATCGAGATAAACTAGTTACAAAAGTGAAGGTGAAAATCAATGGAGAGAGAGAGAGAGAGAGAGAGAGAGAGAGAGAGAGAGAGAGAGAGAGAGAGAGGAGGGGGGGGGGAGGGGGCGTTGCGTGAAAGCGAAAGTTAAAATGGAGGAAGAGATACCCGGACATGGCCGGGAGAGAAAGTATTGCGGTAAACGTTTATGATACACCACAAGAGATAAAGAATGGACAATGCATGAAAATCCGGATTTAAGAGAAATTGAGGAAAAACTATATATACTCCGATGAACGAAAGCTCTGAGAGAGAGAGAGAGAGAGAGAGAGAGAGAGAGAGAGAGAGAGAGAGAGAGAGAGAGAGAGAGAGAGAGAGAGAGAGAGCTTATCAACCGAATGTAAGACTAAGGTTATGGAGTCTATTAACAACTATTCCTTTATGTATATAAATCTTGATATATTACTGTAATGCCCAAAGAAAGAAAAACCAGCTGGCTTCAAATATATAATCCTACAAGGATGAGGGATCTCTCTCTCTCTCTCTCTCTCTCTCTCTCTCTCTCTCTCTCTCTCTCTCTCTCTCTCTCATATAAAATACATTATAGATATATAAATGTATATCATTTCATGAAGGCTTACAAAACATTCTATTAATCGGAAGAAGAGACATTACCGTAAGACTTAACTGTAGTAGCAATAATTATTTAATTGTTGTTTAATTTGATCTGATTTGTCTTTCAAGTGTTCATAAATGTATCCGTCATTGTATTTCATAACGAAAATAACAACAGAAATCCAGTAAGGAACAGAACACGGAAGTCTGGTAGAGCCATGCCCCTGTTCAATCAAAGCCATCAAATAAAAAAATTAAACCACGGAAAACTAATAGCTAATCGTACAACAGCAAGTGACCAAGTGCTACTTCTTTTCAGGTTCTTTCTAAACCTTCGCATTCCACTTACGAAAATAATGTATTCGCTAGCTTCCCCGATAAATTCTGAAAAAAATAAGGCAAGGACACAGACACAGTTCCAGGGTGTGGTTGCTGTCCTTGGCTAACAAAATTCGGCTTCCTTTTTTCAGTGTTCAGAGTAAAGTAACTTACACACACACACACACACCAACACACTCGCTCATCACATACTTTGGAACATAAGACCTACATTCCCTCGCCAGCGTACACGAGTACTTCCCACAAACCGTTAAGTTAAGGGGGTAACATCCTCCCGAAGACATTACAGATATATAGTTTGCGTAAATACTCCAATTACTTACAGACATTAAAATAAGGTCACTCATAAGGTCAACATTTACTCAACTGCTCATTTGGGTCAATAAGAAAGAGGCTATACAAATCTCTCATTGTTTGAGTACTGGACATATGCTAATTAGGATCCCACAATGTTCAAGTTAACTGTATGAGAAAATCTGCTGATAATGGTAAATACATGCACCGCTGAAGGTTGGCATACACCAACGGATTACAGTGTCATTGAATACTGATACGTCACTGGCAAGGATGGGAACAAGAATTAAACCCAGTGAGTCACTTATTGGAGGGAGTCATTTATCTCTCCAATTTGATTGACAGGAACCGTCTACGTCAAAGGATGGCGATGATGATTGGTAATTCCCGAAAAAAGCCATTACAATACTTTTTTTTTCTATGTTTCAACATTTTAACTGTAGTGCCAACATAAAATTAAAAAGGGAAGGAAATTCATGATACCGAGTGACAAAATACCTAAGTGATAGTACGGATGCTTTGTAGGGAATAGGATGAGATACAGTATGACTCATACACTAGTTACTGGTGAACAGTTGGGGTATATTAAGACCTAAGGGGGAATGAATGTCTTCACGGCCCAGATGAGTCATAAGGTGGCTAACGGAGGACGGAAATCTTCTGACGAATGGTAGAAATATTTAGCCCCCATAACGGAATACCTTAGCTTTTCTCGGACTTTTCAATATACAAAGGGCTAGTCTACACAACTATGCAGAGAAATAATTTTAACATCTAAACAAAGTATTAGCCCAATAAAAAGTTGTATGCACCGTCTGTCATGTACTATGAGAAAAGCTATGATATATTTACTTGTGATCCCTAATACAGAAACTCCTTCTGCGAAAGAGGAATAAAACGTATATTTTCCTTATAGTTATCTTTTAAGGATCCCCAGGAGCTACGCCATCTCTGGCAATGTAGTGATGACATATAATCTTTTCAGGGCCACCACTCCATGCACGGAAGAAGCAGCAAGATTGAGAGATATCCACTCGAATTAAACGTATTTAAAAGTTTACTCTACAATTAAAACAACAATACTGAACCACAATTCCTGGGCAGACTTCCGAACATTTTTGTTGTTTTTTTCAAGTTGCACTAAATGGAAATACTTGACAGAGTAAACGGACCTCGTGCCAAGGTCCCCCATGAAATTTTTCCCCCAAACTACACCGATCTTGGCACTCATTTTGACATCTCTGCTCTTGCCTACGGTATGTTCAAAGTCACCCGTTCTCGAATGGATAATTTAGCCCTTTCCATCTATTTTTGTGGTGTGATATATGTACATACACACATACATACACACATATACGATTTCAGCCCCGAGGCGAATTACCTACTCGAAGCCCTACCTCTGACGGTGTACATTTCGCGAGAGCAATAGACGCATACCTATTTTTCCTAACATCCCACTCCACTCTAGCTGCGACCCACTACAATCGACGATAACTAGATGCAAAATTCATTCCCAAATTGAACAAGTCACACTGGATTTTAGGGAACGTCCCCCTTTATCCCCCAGGAGAGAGAGAGAGAGAGAGAGAGAGAGAGAGAGAGAGAGAAATTCATTATAAATACGTATATAACATTTGCACTAAAATATAATTTTCATGTACACGTGAAATATTGAAAACGAGTACATACATATGAAATAAATTCTTGTACAATCAAACACAAAACAAAAGTATATTCACCAGTGTTCTATAAAGAAAAAAAAAGTAAAATACTCCATCGTTCCCAGGTAAGAGAACATGGCTCGATAAGCTATACAAAAGAAGCCAATCCCGTTACTCAATTGTTCTCCTAAAACACCTTTCACATTTTCGACCGAAAGTTCTCACTATTATGCAAGGTAACATACTTGAAGAGAATAAAACCTTACTGAATTTTATAAATGCATGTAATTTATATATTGGTGCTTCACAGAGAGAGAGAGAGAGAGAGAGAGAGAGAGAGAGAGAGAGAGAGAGAGAGAGAGAGAGAGAGAGAGCCCATAACGAAAAATTTAAAATTTCTGACAATTGTGATGTGTACGACTTTAAGAAAAAAAAAAAATAATAATAATAATAAAGGGAGCAACTAACAAGTTGAATGATAATATTAAGACCCACTAAATACTAGAAATATCAGCACGCACACACACACACACACACACAAACTCAAAACAAGCAAGGCGATAATAACAATTTTCCAGACTACTGTACCAGTCATTCCGTAAGCACGTAAAATTCGAAATGAAGTGCGACGTGCATACGTGCATGAGAGCACAAAATTATCTTTACGAGCCTCGGTGGTTTGGCGTTTGGCTTACGGCCTTGAGAGAGAGAGAGAGAGAGAGAGAGAGAGAGAGAGAGAGAGAGAGAGAGAGATCCACGTTTGTGCGGACCCGACCAGCTGAGTAGTGTTGCCTCCGCACCCAGAACCGAACATTTTTTGGGAACCATTCCTTACGAGATAATGTTGCGATTTCACCTCGGTAAAATATACGATAGATATTACACTTTTGCTAATTCCATCATCATCTCCGGCCTGAAATGTTTCCCAACGGAAATCTGAAGCTGAAGTCTCTTTTAAGGCAGAGGGTCTGTATTATTCTCGCCTGCGACATGTTGCATCAACAGTTGGCCAATATGTCTTCGGATGCGTGACTCCGGCGACCGCTTGAGAGAAGGGGTAAAATACCATCCGCTGGACTTTTACATTCTTCTGGCTGATCTATTTTTGCTCGGTCAGGTTTTAATCTGCATTAAACACGTCCCTCTCCCAACCAGACGGGGCGTTCATTACGATTGGAGTGGACGGAGTAATGGACACAAGTCCAAGCCGTGAACGTATTTAAAGACGATGACGACACAATGACTGTAAACAAGTTTTCTAGGAATGCAGTTGACTACGTCTTGGGTTTTCCTTCACGTAGGCTAAAAAGGACTGCACTTGCCAAGACTGCAACCACCATACGATCTCCACATGGAATACCATCCAATGAACTGCAATAAACAACCCAACACTAAAAATCCTTGCCACCCACATGGATTATCATCATCCAACTACAGTTTTTGCTGCATTAATCTCTAGTTTCAAGAACTGAATCCTTTCTAGGTGCAAACCATAGAATCTGAAGGCACATTCCTTGGTTAAAGTTACCACATTCAAGGTAACACTGCCCCCTGCCACACCCAACATAGCTGATGAGGTAGAAGTGGTCAAGAAAAAAATCTTAACATTGGCAGTCAGTAATACGTGCTGGGCATGTTAATATTCACCTACTGGACACAATTATCAACTTGCACTTTGTAGACGAGTTGTTAGGAGATCTGAACTTTGAAACTTCCGAATGACCCGTTTATAGTGGGAGAGATACAACTGATTAATATGAACTGAAAATTTCCATTGAAACTTTTAACCCCCTTCTTCTCTGCAAACATTTCGTTAAACATCTTTTATATTACAATTTTTTATTGAACCTTTACTGAGAGAGAGAGAGAGAGAGAGAGAGAGAGAGAGAGAGAGAGAGAGAGAGAATTACATCACATCGACTCAAGTGATAACTTCTGTTTGTGTGCATAAGAAAAATTACATTACTATATGACATTATACTGCTAATTTCTACATCCCCACTCCCCCAAAAAAGGCCCTGATATCAGATAGGTCAGAATTAGACAGTCTGAACTTTAGACTCTTGGCACCTTTCCATGTAGCTGTCAAACCACATCAAGACAAGCCTCCTTTGTGCGTGTGTATGTGTGTGAGCGATTCCTCTACGCCTCTAGTTAAACGTGCAAAACCAAACCGATTTCATATTTCCACGGCAAAGTTTCCACAAGGAAAGTGGGACACAAAATTATATTAATTCTATTTTTGTATATATAAATTATCCACTTTTATCACGTTTGACAACCGCCTTGATTTATTTTATTTCTTCCATTCAGTAAATAATAACAAATTCCTTGCAAGAGTTCACCACCACTTTCACCAAGGTTTCAACATGGCCGTGCGTCATTGGGTTTAACATGAATCTCTCTCTCTCTCTCTCTCTCTCTCTCTCTCTCTCCTCTCTCTCTCTCTCTCTCTCGTTACAGCCGCATATCACTCCGTCACCCCCCCCTCCCCCCCAAATACCCCTTATTACCCCACCCACCAAAAAGGGTCATACTCTTCTTAGCTCTCACTCCCATCTTCATCCTTGAGGATTTCGACATCACGGTGCGCCTTCCATTTAACAACGATCCCTAATTGCAACACGAGAGAACTGCCGCCATTATCGTTCAAGAGAACGAGGAGGATGGAGAGGGAGGCAAGGGGGAATGTTCTGTTCTAAGCACATCTTAGTTTTAATGACCAATAGTACAGCATCCCCTCGTCTGATCTATCGAAATAAAAACTATGTGACAGAAACTTCGTATGACGTCTCTCATGCGAAAGATTTCTGTCCAGTACAACATTAAATTCTTACATTAAACACTTATTAAATAAAATCCACAACTGAAAGATATCTGTGCATCGAGAGAGAGACCTAAATAATGGAGTTCCCCAAAATCTTGACAAGCCACGACACGGACTGGTAGACCCTGACATACAAATCAGGAAATCATCACGGGTATAATTAAGAGGAAATCATGACACTGACTGGCTTTCGTATGATCCTACTGCATTTACTCTCAGCTTCACCCGCCAAGCTACCTTCACGGTGATTCTCACAAGTCATGCGTCTTTGTTTCAGAATAAAGGCAGGCTAGTCGAATGAATGTAATACATGGTAACTTTCAATATATCTTTCGTCCGCACGTACAAGCAAAGGAAAACTAATCGAAACGTTGTGCGGCAAATGTTTCACTTAAATTTTTTCGGGGCAGCTAATTCGTCATTTGTATTAAACGGTAAATGAATATTTGGGGAAAAAACCATACACACATGCACATTCACCTATCGTATTGCAAAATCAGAAGTGACTTCTTTCCACGAAATCTTAAGAAGAAGAAAAAAAAGAAAGAAAGAAAGAAAAAAAACTATTGCCCAATAAGGAACAAAAACTCAACTGCCCGGGGAGAGAGAGAGAGAGAGAAGAAAGCTAGACGTCAAAAACTCTGCCGGATCTTTACACAAATTGGTACAGGTGCGCCGAGGAGCAAAGACCGGTAAACATCAACACCTGCCCCCAAATCACTTCATTCCTGACAATCATCGACTTCGTGGACACCATTCCTCACAATCACTGATTACTGGACATCATTTTTGACAATCACAGACTTAGTGGACATCATTCCTGACAATCGCGGACTTTTTGGACATCGTTCCTAACAATTACTGACTTCGTGGATATCATTCCTGACAATCACTGACTTGGTCGACATTAATCGTAACAATCACTGATTATTGGACATCATTCCTGACAATCACTGACTTTAGTGGACATCATCCCTAATACGTCCCAGAACATATCAAGCTGTAAGATAATAATGCCTGACCATTGAAATCCCTTGACTAATATTAATTATTCACTATGAGAGAAAGAGATGAGGGGATTTGGAAAAGCAAAATAGTCGGGATATATATGACCATTTCAGAAACTTTACACCTCAAATTTATCTTGAATAATGAAACATCGGTGGTGACTCATTAACTACATGATCAAATGATATCATTTACTGTTCCAATTAGACAGATCAAACTTTGAACCGTGGATAACGTACTCCAAAGAATGAGCGTAGTGGCAATCTGTTCCCATAAGTCGAGCTACTGACATGAATAAAGTTCATAGTAATGATTACAAATTTTCAAAAATCATGTCGATGCAGAAACTGTATGTTTAATAAGGCTGTCTTTATAATGAACCTCCGTCCAGCTCCTGGGGACGCGTATAAATATTCTCCCACTACGGTATTCTTAATGTTCGAAAACTGAAGTGTTACTGAAGCCAATGTTAAGGAATACTAACGTCAAGACATGATATGAACGCCTCGCAGCAACCGAGTGTGGTCAGTCATAATTAAAAACTACGTATTTCGCATTCATTGAGGGCTCACGTACCTCCTGATCATAACCCCATTCTGCACTATATGTGACTGCGACAGTTAATCACTAAGTTGTGTCGTAAGGGACGATTTCATTCCTCTTTCGATAGCCAACAGCTAATTTTCACCATTCACCTAACATTAACGAGGGGATCAATCTTAGCTGCCTAGACTTGGGGGGTGGGGGGGGGGGGCATTCACTCACCCTTGCTATTTATTTAATAAGAAGAAAGTTTACTAGGTTAGCTTTTAAAGAAATCTAGTTGAGTACATATCGGACCACTTTAACAGTCAGCATACAATGGCGGTGGAAATGGCATGACAGCTCTCCAGTGCGACTACATGTACAAACGTACGTCTGTGTACAGAGTACATACACAGACGGCATGTGTGTGGCTTACATGAGCGACCAACCAACCAACCACTGGCTGTTGGTTGAGTGAGGCTGCCACCAACTCCTCCTCCTCCTCCTCCTTCAACACCGCCGCCACACCACCACCACCAACCAAGGTCGGATTAGTCAAGGCGTGGGTTTTTCCTTCCAACGGCAACTCTCGAATACACGCACTTATGTCACTGACATATTAGGTTGAAAATTCCATGACACCCTCACTCTCTCTCACTTAGGTTACTATCACTTTGTTCCAAAGCTCGCATTGCCTCGATTACCAGGCGAGAGAAACGAGACGGAGACGGCTGTATATATACTACTTCCACCGGATAATCTTGCATTTGCAATCACTTCTACTTCGTGTGGCATGAAGGCACAATGAGGCGAGAATAACTATTCAACCGTCTGCCAACGAATACCAAAATTCTATTCGCATTTCCACGTCTTGGGGTCGAACCCTTTCCCAGCTTTAACTCTCACTCACTATTTCAACATCATTTCTTTCACTAGTAATGACATTTCACTGACACGTGTGTAACTGGAATATCCTGATCTTGATTCTTTTTTTTTTTTTCAAATGAAAAGCACATCAACACTGGTTACAAGGTAGTCAGAAACAGACTATTTGCATTAATGCGCATTTACATAATATCACTTTTGACAACACATATATGAATCGTCCGTTAACTTTTTTTTTTCTACCTCTTTCTTTTCCACAAATCCACAGGCCAAATAACTGCTAAATCCAGAAGGTAAAATAATCCTTGGGACACGAGTGCATATGGTTGATTTTGGTGAGCGGTAAATCCGGCAAAGTGGCATAGTAAGTCAACAACATATCACGTGAACAGCTCTGCTCTCTTCGTAGAAACGACCCAATTAAGTCAAATAAAATCATTATCTAAATAAATTATAGGAGCTAATAATGAGGAACTTCGAAAGCAGAGAGATTAAGGAAATTCTAATCCTGCATGAAGTAACAAAAGCTATAATAATCATCGGATGCCCCACTGGAAATCAATAATCAGGTACCAAGTTAAAAAAAAAATATAAAAAATACCCGACGCTTTAAAAGGAACTACATAACCCAACCTATAAAAAGCTATGGGAAAAAACTAAACAAAGAACTAACTAAAATGGTGAATGTAAAACGAGTGACATTTTGGAAGGCCATAAATATTTTTTCCCCCATTTTCAAGAATCAGAACGTAAGAACTGCGTCACAGGACACATGAAGGTCACTATCACCAGATAGCCTCCTCCCCCACCCGCATCCCCCCACAACCTTCACAGGCCCCCAAAATAAAACCCTTCTACTAACAGAGACCCGTTCAACTGCCCTCAACAACAATTACTACAACCGCAAAGTTATGAATTCATTCAACTATATACTGTAAATCATTCAAAATGCCTAACTGTAGATTATATAAGGTGGACTGCAGTTGGACCCCCACCCCTAATAAAACAGCTACAAGAGAGAAGAAGGAAAAGGGATTATTTGTAAAAAAAAAAAATGTATATAGAAAATTTATTATAAAAGGAAGCATCATCATACTCCGCTGTCGTCGGAGCTGAATCCAGCTCAGGCCTGGTGGATGGATGGACGCCGCAAGGCCCCTTGCACGCACACAAACCTCCTCTGTTTCCCCAGCCACCAAAGAGGCGGCAGCCCCTCCTCACCCACCTCCCTCCATCAAACCGAAAGGCCACCTCAAATCGGGGCCCATGACGGCAGGAGGGAGGGCCAGCGGGGGAGAGAGGGAGAGGAGAGAGTTGCGGCGGCGGCAGCATGGTGGCCCATATAGAGGCCGGGGGAGCAACATCCCTCCCCCGTCGACTCCCTTCCACCAGCAGCAAAGCGCTACTTGCCGGAGGCAAGAGGAATGGCTTCGCACACTCCCCCGTCAGCTTGGCGGTATCTCTCTACCTGCCAACGGAGACCTGGTGCTACGGCCAGACCTCAGCCTTCTCCAGCCGAGACGCCTAGCCCTTCGTCAGACGGGCCTGCCACACATCAGAGCCCGATACTGCCAAAGGAACTAGGCACCGGAGGAGAACTCGAACCGAACAACCGACAGACTCTCGCTCTAAAACTACAGCAGTAGTAGGAGCAGCAGGTTCTTGGCTGCTTGGGCAGAGGCTGGGGAAACCTTCTGCTGTAGAGGAGAGTCCGGTCGATCGGCCGAGCCACGACAAACTGAGGCTCCAGATCGAGGTTTATATACTCTTATGGTCGGTGGAGAAACCCCCCTGAACCCGACAATACTCTCGCCCCCTCTGGCCACGTCAGCTGCCTTCGTAAGGGCCAGATTCGAACAGCGCCCAGGCATCCACTCGCTCTTATCGCCATCCGCCGCTGAGGCGTAACCCACCACAGATGGCGCTGGTGTCGCAGACGGGGAGAGGGAGGGTGAAATGACGGAGGGGGGGCCACTAATAAGGGAGCGAGAAGCCGATGGGGGGAAAGATCTGGGAGTTTAGAGAGTCGCGCACTCTCTCTCTCTCTCTTCTCCCCCCCCCCCCCCCCCAACAAGCCCCCGACCCCCTTAGATGAAGGGGACCAGCATCCTGCGGTGGTATCGGCGCAGGTGACGTTCAGGTATGTGGCACACCTCCTATCCCCCCCTTCCTCCCCCCATCATTGCTCAGAGGGAAGGGGGAACGGGTGAAGCATTGCCGGCAGGTTAGGGGGCCAACGTATGGAAAGGGATAGGGGAGAACGTCAAGAGAGAGAGAGAGAGATAAATACAGGAAATGTTAAGGGACGGAGGATAATGCTTGAAGCAAAATGCAACGATCTCCCGTCAAGTCATTCTAGTAAGATTTGTGTAATATATATGTGTGTGTGTAGTTTGTTTGTGTGTGTGTGTGTGCGTGTGAATTATTCTGAAGTAATATAGCATTTAAGAATAGGAAAAAAACGTTAACATAAGCAATGGAGTCCAATATTTCAATATTTTATTTAGATTTCAGATACGACATCTCTCTCTCTCTCTCTCTCTCTCTCTCTCTCTCTCTCTCTCTCTCTCTCTCTCTCCACAGGGAAAAAAATGAAGACACCTCGTGTACAGGGCAAGGCAGCCCTCAAAATTAACGAGAGCAGCAGCAGCAAAAGGTGGCCCCAGACATCGCCTCCCATCCAACAAAATCTAGCCCCGGCCGACTCCCGTGAGCATGAGAGAGAGAGAGAGAGAGAGAGAGAGAGCGCGTCAGCGCCATCCCGAATATGCAGTATGTACATTTCTGGGAGGTGCACACACAGCTATACACATCCCACTTTCACTCCGAAACTCATTTTTTTTTTACTAATACCATAGGTATTGTATATCAAGATGCAACGTACTTATAAACCCTTAAAATTAAATTTTCTCTCTCTCTCTCTCTCTCTCTCTCTCTCTCTCTCTCTCTCTCATACATTTTTAGACTTCCTTTTTAGAAGAAAGGTCACTGGTGACTCGAGAGGAATGTCCGTGCATTCTATTCTGAATCTACTCCTTCGCCTGGGTATGTCTCTCTGCTGGAAGAAAGCTCCTTCTTTCGTTCTCCTCTATCCAATTCTAAGTAGGTTTTATAGTCGTTGATTTCTGTCTAAATGACGTTTCAATTGAATCCAACGTAGCAAACATTATAACCTGTAACATTCGCTAAAAGTGTTCGTCCCCGAACGAACATCAGAATTTTTCATATGTAAAGCATTCGCCATCACAAAAGGAGAGAAGCCTTTTGTTTTTGTCGCTGCACAAAGAACAGAAATATGCGAGTCGCTCAGCATACGGTCGAAAACGGCAATAATATACTTAAATTCCATTTGCTGCACCGGTTTTATGTCCCAATTATGCATTCTCAAGATCACAAAAATTAATAATAATAATAATAAATAAAATTCCACATAAATCAATGGAATTAATAACTGCCTCAACCCAGCAACTTTTACCAATTCGTTCGTTTCATCTGAAACAAATTACAATTGGAAACCAGTCCTGTCACTTCTTCTTCTTTTTTTTCTTTTTTTTTGTCGTTAATCAAGGCTACTTGATGTTACGCCCGAGTTTACAAACATAAAAACGACACCGGTGAAACGGCGATTCCCAGAAATGGGTCGAGCGACTGACGGCTATGAAAGGGAATAAACGTCTTCTCTGACACAGAGAGAGACCTTACAGACCTTACAGACCTTACATCTTGTTCGGGTTTGCCCCAGGTCCCTCAGTGTGAGGCACCTCTAATGTCTACCAGAGAGTTGCTAGTACATCTTCCGGTATATTTTGCATCTTCCAATCTTGGATGGTCTGGGATGCAGTTTAGATATTTGTCGAGCTTATTCTTAAAACACATCTACGCTCACTCCTGATATATTCCTCAGATGAGCTGGCAACGCGTTGAATAGACGTGCATTATCGATGCTGGTGCGTAGTGGATTAATGTCCTGTGTGCTTTCCTTATTTTTCCTGGTATAGTTTGGGCACTATTAATCTACCTCTGCTTGCTCTTTCTGATATTTTTAGTTCCATGATATTTTCTGCTATTCCTTCTATCTGTTTCCAGGCCTGAATTATCATGTAGCGTTCTCTTCTCCTTTCTAGACTATATAATTTTAAGAATTGTAGTCTTTCCCAGTAGTCTAGGTCCTTAACTTCTTCTATTCTAGCTGTAAAAGACCTTTGTACACTCTCTATTTGTGCAATATCCTTTTGATAGTGTGGGTAACCATAAAATCATATTGCAATATTCAAGTGGACTACGAACATATGTTTTATAAAGCATAATCATGTGTTCAGCTTTTCTTGTTTTGAAGTGCCGTAACACATTCCCATTTTTGCTTTACATTTTGCCAACAGAGTTGCTATTTGTTCATTGCATAACATGTTCCTATTCATCATCACACCAAGGTCTTTAACTGCTTCCTTATTTGTGATGGTCTCATTATTAGGTCCCTTATATGCATATAGCTTTCTTTCTCTGTCTCCATAATTTATTGATTCAAATTTATCAGAGTTAAATACCATCCTATTTACCTCTGCCCAATCATATACTTTGTTAAGGTCTCTTTGTAGAGCGTTCCTATCTTCATCACAAGTAATTTCTCTACTTTATTCTTGTGTCATCTGCGAAACTACTCACTACCGAATCCTTACATTATTGCTATGTCTTCAATCATAATAACAAACAGTATTGCAGCTAACACCGTACCTTGCGGCACACCGGATATTACCTTGGCTTTCATCCGATTTCTCGTCGTTTTTGCAATAAAACTATCTGTTTTCTGTTGTGTAAAAATTCTTTTAACCATCTTCCTACTTTATCCACGATATTGTGTTTTCTAATTTTCTTCGCTAATATATTATGGTCTACTTTATCAAAAGCTTTTGCAAAGTCTAAATAAACCACATCTGTTTTTCATTTCCGCTTTCATAATTTTTGAATATGTTTCTCAGCGGTGGACTAACAGTTGGGTTTGTGTACTTTTTCCGGGTACGAACCAGTGTTGTCCTTTATTAAACAAATTATTTTTTACATGTTTCATAATATTTTTCTTCATTACCCTTTCATACACTTTCATAATATGATGTTAGACTCCATCAGGCCTATAATTACTTGCCTCTAGTCTTTGATCCACTTTTGAAAGAGAGAGAGAGAGAGAGAGAGAGAGAGAGAGAGAGAGAGAGAGAGAGGTGAATGGGATGGTTTGGTAGAGGGGGTGGAGCGAAAGAAGGGGATCCATAACCACCTGCCTTCTCCCTCCTTGCCCTTTGGCTTCCGTTTACAACCACCTTATGACACGGGCGTCTGAGGGGAGGAGGGAAAAAGGTTTCGCTTCGCTTGTAAGGTCGTTTACAGTACCTCAGTTTCCAGTGAAAGACTGTGTAAGAGAAAACAAATTTCGAAATCTTCATTTACTAATTGAATTTCATATTTTCCCAACAAAATCTGTCAACAACAAATGATTTGGGAACTGGGAACTAGATCAGAGTATGGGAAGGTGTAAATTCATATTCCTCTCTCTCTCTCTCTCTCTCTCTTCTCTCTCTCTCTCTCTCTCTCTCTCTTCTCTCTCTCATTCCAGAATACCGTTAAAAATATTTATTTTTACGAATTACAAAAAGTGGTAATTCCCCAAGTTCCACTATTTATCAAAGCCTATTCCATCAAGATAATTACTCAAACGTGCCCTCTCCTCATTCTTCACTCTTCTTCTAACGTCCAAAAAAAAAAAAAAAATAAAATAAATTAAAATAAAAAAGTCCCTAGCCCGGTCAGCAATGAATGACATCCCACCTCTTCATAGCTAAAAGTCAACGCATGTTAAAAAAAATCTATATATCAAATCTGCAGTTAAGCCCAGTTCCCGTTACATACATAATATATGTAGTATATGCATGCCTTCATGGGTATTCAATATGATTTATGGGTGGAGTGACACGAAAGTCACAGATATACAGATGTAAAGTTTGGGGATGAGCAACTGGATCGTAAATATACAGTAGTGTGGAATGAGTGGAGGTTGCACACGATACAGTACTCACTGGGGCTAGTGACGAGAAAACGCATAAGTTGGTAAAGAATATGAATGTATTAGCAAGAGACGAAAGTTGCGAGTAAGATTGATGTTATTTCCACGGGTATTGGAGAGTGAATATACAAGATGATGGTCAGCGAAGGGATAAAGCGAGTTGCAGAGTAGGAAAAGCATGGGAAGTAGCAGGACGTGTGCAAAAGACTGGGAATAGTCTCTATAGTAGCCAGGTAGCCTGAGATGGAATGTATGAGGAAACTATTGAGCCAGCACTCCATTATGGGAGAGAGGTTTGGATGGATGGTGAGATGGTGAACACGACTGAAAGAAAAAGAGGTTGAAGCTGTTGAGTCAAATTGATTGTACAGTAAAGCATTAGGTAACGGTGAATAATCTGGAGATACAGAAATGGCGGTAAGAAGTTATACCAAAGAAGTTGGTCAAAAATGAAGTAAAAGCCTCAATATCAGAGAAGCGAAAGACTACTTTATAAGGTAGAAGTGAACAAGTAAATGGCGTAGTGAACGTAGGGTGGTTCGTTGTACTGCTGATAAGCCATTTTCTTTTGGAGTATAGATTTCTTTAGGAGTATAGAGGGGTTAATTGCAGGGAATCCATTTAGGGTATAATACGGCTAATACGGCGTCTGGTTTCAAGTTTTCTGCACATGGGTTAATCTTTCGATTCAGCGGTAAAAATTTAAATGCCACTATATAATAAGTATATATATATATTATATATATATATTATATGTATATTATATACTATATATACACACATACATAATACACAAACACACGCACACACATACATCCATGAACTTATCTAAAATAATGATTGCTCTTTTTCTATGATAAACATGTATCATGGACAAACAACTATATTCTCAAGCATAGTACACATTGAAAATTACATCAAAATATGTACCTATTACTTGAGTTATAGCATACGACTAAACTTGACGAATACAAGCTACTATACCCAGCACACGAAAAAGTTAATTTAATTGTAAAAGATGTGGAAAACGTTCATTTAAGTGTAAAAGAGGTAGTTTGCCTGGCACATGCCGAGATTTTTGAAAGAAGAAAAATATAAACGAATGCACTGAATGCAGCCACACATGCATTGCCAAGTCTTCGAGGAACCAACTTAAAATAAATGACACCTAAACACAAATGTAACGTTAAAAAGGAAGCTGGTGGGGCGGGGGGTTGAATCAAACTCTCATCCACCACAATCTCCTCCTAATGAGAGGCTTCAGTTTAGCCTCACACCAATTAACTATAGATGTAATTCACGACAGATGCTCCACCGTAACACTTGTGCACGGTTGATTCCAAGGCCAGCTCATTTTCAGGTGGTTATGCATGAGAGTATAATACTTAGTAAATGAGCTTTTGTTTTGAGCTCCAAATATTATGAGTCCTTGTTCGAAGGTTGGTTGGCCATGGGGGAGGAATTTAGATGGTACTTTATGGTAAATTGACCGACATTCCGGAGATAATAAAGTAACCGTAATTGACACGAAGGGCGTTAAAGCACTGATGCGAAATGAACTGGAAAATATAATTACCTTCACGCTGCACGAAAACACCTACTATACAAGCTACGCCATT
Source organism: Macrobrachium nipponense (assembly GCF_015104395.2). Taxonomy (NCBI): domain Eukaryota; kingdom Metazoa; phylum Arthropoda; class Malacostraca; order Decapoda; family Palaemonidae; genus Macrobrachium; species Macrobrachium nipponense. The sequence goes on from NC_061102.1 coordinate 21,925,278, forward strand.
ACACAGAATGAATGAACACAAAGATGGCTACAAACTCATTTTGATTATTACCTCCTCTATCAGTACCCTATGCTGTGTTTTCCTAGATCTTGGAAAAACTGTCACCCTACCAAACAGTGTCTTCAGGGGTTTACCGAGACAAACTTGGTCTCATCTCAGGCAGTCGCGTGAGAGGTTTGACGAAGGCGATCTGGTTCAACAAGGCCACACACACAAACACACACACACATACACACACATAAACACACACTGAGGTGCGGTGGTAACCAAAACCATCACTTCCATTACCCTCTTAAATTTCAATTTCAATTCGTTTCTTAAAATGGGGCCGTATTCTCCGACCCCTACCGCGAAGTGCCAACTTCGAATACCAGGATCCGATTTTCAACCAATAAATCTCTCTCTCTCTCTCTCTCTCTCTCTCTCTCTCTCTCTCTCTCTCTCTCTCTCTCTCATTCCGTTCAAAAACCAACAGACAATTCTAATTGGAGTGAATTTTGCATCTCTCTCTCTCTCATATTCCGTCCATCAACCAACAGTCAATTCTAAACTGGAGTCAATTTTCCTGTTATCTCTCTCTCTCTCTCTCTCTCTCTCTCTCTCTCTCTCTCTCTCTCTCTCCACAGACTCAATGCCGTTTTTGCAATCTCGTCACTTGCAGGAGAGGACGGGGCCAGCAACAGCACAAGAGCTTTATACGTCCGTTGCAACACCCCTCAAAAACCCAATCATTGATCCGCGAGTTACACGTGCGTGTGTGTGTGAGAGAGAGAGTGAGTGAGTGAGTGTGTGTGGCTTTGTGACTGGGCGTGCAACTGTGCAATTCGAGTTTTAGAGGCCACAACACATTGCTTAGAATCGAGGGTGATTTTTGTGTTCATAACTTAAATACAAATATCTTTCCCTTTCGGTATTCGAAAACTGCGAACAAAAAATGAGTTACAAGTTATCCAATGGGACTACTTTTACTAACGGCTCTCTCTCTCTCTCTCTCTCCTCTCTCTCTCTCTCTCTCTCTCTCTCTCAAGCGTGCCTCATACTTCAATAAATGAAGTCAAGAGAATATAAAGGGAAAATGGAAGAAAAGGCAGTAGCTACAAAGAAGAACTTTCGAAAGTTTCAAACGAGAGAGAGAGAGAGAGAGAGAGAGAGAGAGAGAGAGAGAGAGAGAGAGCATCTTCGAAAGTAAAAGTTGCATGACCACGAGGCTCTGCAAAAGGCCCCTACCTTCCCCATCTCACCCAACCCCCCTTTCCTTTCTCCCCCTACACTTCCACAAAAGACTTCGTATCTCCCCCTTAACGGCATTTCCACAGTCGTCGAGAGAGAGAGAGAGAGAGAGAGAGAGAGAGAGAGAGAGAGAGAGAGAGATAAAATGAAAAATCCACAATCAAAATACCTACTTACAGTGTACGGGGCAACACGCGGACCAAATTATTATTATCATCAAATTATTATCATCATCATATTCTGAAGATGAACCCTATTTATTTGGAACAAGCACAAAGGGGCCACAGACTTGAAATTCAAGCTTCCAAAGAATGTGGTGCTCATTAGGAAGTAAGAGAAGAAAAAGGGAACTACAGAAAGTAAAGAATTCTTCCACACACATATTACGTAAGGACTAATCATAACGTTACGGACAATCGTACAGACAGTCATATAGCAACAGATTTCGTAAACCAGTTCCCTGCACCTTCCATTTAAAGCTTTCTGAAACCAACTTGGCCGCACACAAACCTCTCTCTCTCTCTCTCTCTCTCTCTCTCTCTCTCTCTGTCTGTGAGCAGAGCTGATAGTGTGTCATGCACTGGGGCCATATATGGCTCACTTTATGGCCTGGCTCACGAATGGATGCACGCACATGTGGGCTGAGGAAAACTACACATAGCCAGGATACATCAAGCGAAACAGGTCTTAGCTAACCAGCTCAACTTTGGCAGGCAATGAATTACCATGCTGATGTTTATTCAATAAGGCACGAGTTGTCAATCAAAAATGATCATGTCCATTGAGACACACACAGATTTATCACGTTCCTAACTTTCGTGATTCTGTTATACAGATATATTATATATACTATATAATATATTATATTATATATATATATATATATATATATATATCTATATATATAATATATATAGTATATAGATATCAATATATATATAATACGAATTAATATATATATATACATATATAAATATATGAGAGAGAGAGAGAGAGAGAGAGAGAGAGAGAGAATGATACTACAGACTTGGCAACCTAGTCACACAATGTTGAAAAATTCACAGCACTTCCTGCTTCCCTGTGCATGCCTTCTAAGATGCAACAGCAATGCTAATAAAACTGTAATATAATTTTAGTTCTCATGCATGAGCTCAACTGCTTCCCCACGCTTGAAAACGATTATTCCCTAAAGCCTAATAACGCACTCTCCCTCATACACGAGAGCAAAGGCTTCTCCGTCAAGACGTTGTTTCTTCTTATAAGGTTCCACCTTCTACTATATGTAATGGCAAAATAGAGGGCCCTAATGCACAATGTAGTTACTTCCCTTTAATCTCTCTACCAAATTTCCTGAATTTTTTTAATGAACACTAATAACACGTAACATTGAAACAAACCAAGGTTAATAATCTAATCAGCAACTTTCTTTTTAAACAGGCATAAGTCACAACTCATTAAAAAGCATAGCATATAATATAATAATAATAATAATAATAATAATAATAATATAATAATAGCACCTAACTGGATACGCATATAAAGATACGATTATCGTCATCTTAATTTCCTATCGCTTCCCCATGTAAAAAAGAAAAGAAAGAAAGACTAATGATTCATAAAAGAACTTGGCGTGAGATTTTCGGGGGAAAGCACAGATAATGATCTCTCTCTTTCTCTCCTTCGTCTTTCTCTAGCAAGGTAAGGAGTGAAAAGGGGGCCAATTTCTCTTTTTAGAAACTTAATAGTGGCTTCCTGATTAAAACTATTTTGCTCTTGTACATCAACAACAAGTTGCTGGTACGTATTGTGTCAGAATATATTCCAGTACTTTAAAAAAAAGTACTTTAAAAAAGTACTTTTTAAAGTACTTCAAAAAAAGAAAACTGAGAAATAATCACAACTATTCCACATCTAAAAATCATACCAAGGACAAACGAATCATCGGCAATGTCACTTGATAAAACGAAGAAAAAAAATAAATAAATAAATTGAAGACGTTCACTTGCTAGGAAAAACAAGACTTTCCCACAAAGACACAGACCACCCACAAGAGGTCAATTTACCTCTAACGAGATGTTGAGGACAAATCATGGTCTTTTCATGAGCTGGAATTCAGTCACTAAGCCTTTCCATGACAATGGATATCAATATGGCTGGTGCAGAGTGCTAGCTGTACCACTGTTATACACCTTTGTACCTATCAATCAATATCACCGAAGACTGTACTGTATCTGCGCTGAACTGAAAAGTCATCATACTTAGACACATATTATATATATATATATATATATATATATATATATATATATATATCTATATATATATATATATTATATATATATATATATAATATATATATATATATTAATATATTCCTAATTTAGAAGGGAAGGGGTGGTCAAAAGGTGTTACATTTCCAGTTTTCATACAGTCATTTTGAAGTATAGCTCTCCAGTCCCATGCCATTGTTCGCCATACTTGCAACCAACCACAGTCGACTAACAACCAAATACATCCACTATCTAATTCCCATCGTCTTTTTTTCAGGGGATCGAACCCCGGCCCTTTAGCTGGTGAGGCGAAGTGCCATGGCCACCAAACCAACAACAATAACGCCGTCCCCGTAATGGATGCACCTCGAGAGAATGAGAACACACAATGGCCGCCGCCACATTTATCCTTATGATCTAAACAGAACAATTCAGTGCCATAAGATCTGATGAAGTGACGTGAAGTGCACCCCCTTCCCCCGTCTTTTTTTTTCATAAACAACCGTTAGGTCTGGCCATTTATCACCAACCCACCACCGACGCATAATGGAATTGTGAGGACTATGACGGCAATGCAACTGTTTATATAAATAGACGAGGGTGAATTTAATGAGAAGGCCCACAGGCTGACATTTACTTGGCCCTTTCTGGTTCTGGACCGAAAGAAAGAGAGGCAGAAGGGAACAAACAGCGAGGCCTAATGAATGAGATGATGTTACAAAGCAGTTGACAGTAACTCCGCAAGAAGCAGAATAAAACTACGAGAAACACCACAACCTATAAAGATAAAAATACAAAACAAAGGAACTATCATTGGAACTTGAGAGGTAAAACGCTCTGAATCCAAACAATGACAGTTTACTCTCTACACTATCATCAACAACAAAGTAAAGCCGGAAAACTTTCAGAGCTTTGCGAGAGCACTCACTATAAAGCCATTCGTATGATACGCCCCGAATAACGAACAACACATTCAGCCTCTCAAAACTCTGTTATTTGAAATAAGCAAATATTTGGTAAAAATCCTTAGCTAATATGCGTCAGTCGATCGCAAATGTACACCACACGAGAACTCCACTAACTCCCAACATTAAGTGTTATCTCACCCATAACATCCCTTGTTGACAAAGATAAGCATCTCCTTCCCTCTAACTCCCAAGCGAAATTTCTTTAAAATTTCACAGACAATATTTTGCCTAATCCTTTTAACACACAAACAAACAAACCGAACCAAAGGCATAAATCTCTTCGCGGGAGGTAATTATACAAACTTTTCTGCAATTCTATTATTCCCAAAGGAATTGCCCTTCCACGCTTTAAATAAAACCGCCCTACAGTTCACAGTAACTTAAATACATTCGAGTCAATGGACGAAATAAAAGAAAAAAAAAGTTATCAAATTACTCGCCACGGGAAAATTGCTCAAATTTCTTACCCACTCTGCGACCAAACACCACCAAAGCCCAACAACTCACCTGGAACAGAAAAAAAAGATAACGAATTAGTAAAACAACAAGAATTCCTATCAATAATTCCTGTAACTGAAGGTCAAGCTGATATTTGAGGGAAATAGAGAAAATGCGTTGAAAGGTCACTGGCTAAAAGAATATTTTTTTTTCCGACAACCTGTTTACTATCTTAAAATGAGAGAGAGAGAGAGAGAGAGAGAGAGAGAGAGAGAGAGAGAGAGAGAGAGAGAGAGAGAGAGAGAATTACTTTCGCATCACGGTTTTCGTCTATATATACATCAGTTTGTTTTGTATAACATTTGTCCTTTCTTCACATGAAAACTCGATGCTTTCACAGCCGACAGACTCGGTAAAAGAAAGCGGAGATATTTTCTTTCCAGCAACGGCCAACAGGAAATCATAACGAAACAAAGATGAATCAATTATAGAGAACCTAGGCAAAAATCTACTTCCACCAGTCAAAGACGACAATATCCAAAAACCTTTTTCATTTTTAGTGTTATAAAATATATATTATGTTGTACACAAACCTTACTTTCAGATTGCACCTTACAACACTATTCACTTTTGCATTACGCAATTTTTAGTGAAAATCGTGAAATCCAGAGTACACAATTCTCCTGCATGGAAAATGTGTCCTATTTTTGTTCCTGAGAGAGAGAGAGAGAGAGAGAGAGAGAGAGAGATCCTGAGTAAACAATTTTCCTGCATGGAAAGTGCGTCCTTTTTGTTCATATGAGAGAGAGAGAGAGAGAGAGAGAGAGAGAGAGAGAGAGAGAGAGAGAGAGAGAGAGAGACTTCAGTGCCACAAGACATGTCGAAGACATATTATAATCCAAGGCAACAGAAGGCGTACACACACTACTACTAACTATTCCCCTAAATAACATCTGTATCACGCCACTCCGAATGACTCAGAGGGGAACAATACTTTCCAAGAATATTGGCAGTGAGTCACGTTTATTGTAAACCATCAATACAGCTGCCACCGGAAATATCACCACGATTCCTCTAATGAAAGGATTTTTAAGATTTTATAAAACTCGACGCCACGTTCCCTTTCCACATGCAAAAACAATCCTTGTCTAATTGCGAGTAAGAAACAGAACCACAGTTCTATTGACATAATAAAAGTTGTTGATTGTATTAGCTGTATAGTAATGGCCTTTGAGTAGAAGTGGCCTCTTCATAACCGAACTACTACATTAATTAAACAGCTTGACAACAGCCGAAGCCTAGACGCAACCAGATCCTCCACACGCACCAATAGATCACAAATGCAACTACAATGGAGCCCATAGGAATGGGTTAACCAACAACCGTCTTCGATGAGATTTCATAAGATAGGGAAACGGAGCGGCAGACATCGATGGCATCGAGTTACAGTTCTACCGGACTCAATAACTGTAGCCCGAGTACTAAACGCGGACATTTTCCCTTTAACACCACAACTATACTCTACAATGAAGCATAGGTCTTTAGTAATATCTGTCCATAGCGCACAGACTACTTTCATATAAACACCAATTCATGATCATTTAAAATAGCATAGGATCTACTATGTGTAACTCTGTTATCCGTGTCTCTTCCATTTCTGCCCAGACCCGCTGGCTAATACCATCGAATACCCAGCAGACTGGTCTCCATGTTACTAGATAAGCCGTACATGGAATACGTGAACACTAAAAGACCCTTGGAGAGAGAGGAGAGAGAGAGAGAGAGAGAGAGAGAGAGAGAGAGAGAGAGAGAGAGAGAGAGGTATCCCTCCGTATTTGGATAATTTTAGGTAGTCACGCAATGCACAACATGTAAGTGAAATTCCAAGTAAATTGTTGCTAATCTATAAAGCAATCTTCACCTTTATTCAAGCGTTTTGTGGCACTACTTTAGGATGCAGGTAACAGCATAAACAAAAATAAATGAGGGGGGTAATATTTTTGCTTATTAAACGAAACACAAGGGATATATAAAATCAAATCAATGTCTTTAAAATGAGGCTACATACGTGTCTTTAAAAAAAAAATGCTATGTAAATCTACAGTATATAAACTTTACACTTAAGGCTGCAAAGTTGCTTAATTTACTCAGCAAACCCCAACAAAATAAATAGGGATTCTGACTTCGTACAAAATGAAGCCCAAGAGGCAGACGAACAAAGCGTTATTTCATAACATTACAAAGTCTCTCCGAGATACAAACACGCTCCAGAAGTCATATTCAATAATACTATTGGTAGATAAAAAAAAAAATCAGTAGCAGTGATTCTTTTATGGCACAGTCGTCCAGCCTCACAGCAACTAAAAATGGAAACGTCAGGGGAGAGAGAGAAGAGAGAGAGAGAGAGAGGAGAGAGAAGAGTAGAGAGAGAGAGGAGATAGAGAGATGAGAGAGAGAGAGAGAGAGAGACTCTCTAAACCCATGACCTTAATACTGTAACGACTGATAACTGCATGAGCTACTTTTTATTTTTTTTCCCTTGTACTCAATTCGTCTTGACTTCGTAAATTATCCTGTGTGAACGGATTGCAGAAGACACTGCGACACTGACCTTACGCTACAATGCAACAGCTTCTTCTCTTTGTCTCATTGTTCGATATAGCCTGGCTTCTGCTACCCGTGGGAGAGGAATGGAAGTCCCAGGTTTACAAATGTAATGTCTGCTTTACAAGCAACTCGAATGGAGTCGTTTGGTCATTGCTAAAGCAGGATCCCAATACTGAGTAGATATGTATGCGATAGAAGCAAAAGTCTGGAAAATATCACTTCTTCTTTCAGGAAAATGAGAAATATAAGAGAATTTCCAATCATCGACAGGGAAGGGAAGGTGGACATTGTCTCTTCCACACGCTCAAGCTTCCAGACTGCGTACCACGCACGCATACGCTGAATAATGCAAGCCGAGATTATATAAATACTTGAGACTGTAACAAGTAGATGCGTTTCCTATGAAATCGATATACTCTCAGGCAAAATATCCTCCCTTTTTAAAGAATGTTATCGCATTGGACATCTTTAAATCACATTGAGAGAAATTCTTTAACTACTTGATGAAAGAGATTCTGAATAACATGACATTTTCTTTAAAAGAATCTGACAAAAACAAATTCTCTCTCTCTCTCTCTCTCTCTCTCTCTCTCTCTCTGACACACGACATACAATATAAAAAAGAAAGTATTTTGAAAAGGTACGGATTAATTTTTCTTAGCCCCTGAACCAAAATCAATCCGTGACGTGCTAAGATACACGGGATACTGATTAAGATAATCGCATTACACTCTCTCTCTCTCTCTCTCTCTCTCTCTCTCTCTCTCTCTCTCTCTCTCTCTGAAGATTGCAAACAGGTTGTTGAAAATGAGAGATGAAACATTCTTCTAGGTGTGAGACCTTTAAGCACAATTTTCTTAATTTCCCGCAAAGAAGGAGGGCGAAGGAGAAATTCCTTTCTTAATCCTCCTCACTGGAATCCCAACCCAGACAGGGCGATTCCAGCCCCTCTAAATCTGTCTGGCGATTCCAGCCCCTCTAAATCCCAGTTATGTGAAAGAAAAGAGGGGAGACGGTACGCACGAGCGAGATAAGAAGAGAGAGCAGACCGAGAGAGATCATCTTTAAAAAGTGCCATTGACACAACCCTGCATTTATCTCTCAAGGTGGGCGTGGTAGGAGGAGGTTGACAGAGAGAGAGAGAGAGAGAGAGAGAGAGAGAGAGAGAGAGAGAGAGAGAGAGAGGAAATGGTGATGGGGGTTTGCTTAGGCAACCCATGCCCCTTCTAAGATGGTTTGCGTTTTCACATTTATTGTATTCCCCAATAAATACTCTCTCTCTCTCATCAATACCGTATTCATACTCATTTTCCCCCCACACTCACAAACATGACAATCCATACATACTATGAAAGGCTACTGCACAACGAGTCTGCCATTAAAGGGCATCAACCTTGTAAGACAAGATGGTTACTCGGTGCCCACAAAAGCAATCATTCACACTAAGCCATAAATACGCCATTTGCTCCGCTACAAGACGTCTGGGCTTGCAATCACAGACGAACGACCAAAACAAACGCGCTCCACTCATGAGTCAACTTCCTGTTGCAACCGAGAAGACAAGACAGGCACACACACACGAGCAGCGGTGGGGTGACATTTAAAACAGATCGAAAATTTGAGGATGAGAACAAGAAAGGGGGGTGGGGGGGAGACAGGAGACATGAATAATCGAACTCGTCTCAGCGGCGGAAGAGCAACAGAAGAGCACCGACCGACCGACCAAGAACGAGGGTTCCTTTCTTTCTTTTCTGTTTAAGCTTGAGGGCAAATTTTCATCCTTGAAAAGCCCGTAATGACGACTCGCTTCCTCGCAAGCAAACTGCACCTTCTTTTTCCTGTAATCTCGCGGTGGTGGTTTTCCTCCGCTTATCACCATTATTCACATATTAATTCTACATGCGTATACAACGCGCTTCATACGCTACTGTCTTGCTATATGGAACCTAACGGAACAAAAACTGTGATCGTTTCGATACGGGACAATGCGACAACGTGGAAACCAGGACCCGCTGGTAGAAACTATAGATCGAATGTGGATGCTGATGGTCTGCGCGTATACTGTTCTTGGGAGTAAATTACAATTGTTGGGAAGACACAAAATACCACTTTTATCAATCTTCTCTATATTTTCTAAAAGGTAAAGGTCCTGGGAAGCTGTTCACATCCTGCCATGAGAACAGTCTTCCAACTAACGGTAAAAGTGAACAAGATGTGAAAACGGGGGAAAAAAAAAACAGTTTTTTTCCTCTGACAACCTTATAAAAATGTTTCTTGATAAACTGTCATTTTCGTGCCTGACATACTAGCAAACTTTCTTCTCGTCATGCATATATGACAACTTTCTTCGTGATTTTTATTTTTTTTAACAAACCAACTTTCTTCCTTACAAAAATGCAACATTTGTTAGTTTGCTGGAAATCTCCCGAAAATTCCTCACAAAACATTATTCCTTCAAGCACAGATTACCGCCATTCCTAAGGACACTATTTCCCCGAGAAGAAGAGAACAAAACATTCTGCTTGACAAGGAAACATTGCTCCTGACAGGCGGAAATTTTCTAAAGGGACCGAGCCATTTATTTTATTTTTTTCTCCTGCCAAGGACGCCGTACAAGAAAATTATTCTTCCTGCTAAGGAGGTGGACAGTGATTCGTGATGACATTCAACAAGATTCCAAACCTCTTTATCCTTTGGTGGAAATCTATAATAGCTAAATAGATTTATAATCAACAAAAAATAACACTGAAGGATTTGCCCGATATTACTACTAGCATACCTTTACAATAAAATCTCTAACAAAACAAATGATAAAAGGCCACTGCACACCACAACATGTCATTACGGAGAAAAAATCATATCAACAGCTTGATTAATTATAAATTAATACAGGACAAATAACCGTAATAACCTTAATCAAATCGAATATCAGAACTCTGGAGCAATCCATCTCCAGTCGCCCCAGAATCACTTAACTTGAATTATTCAGAGCCATCTCCACACAACGACAGGTGTGCGCTCACACTTTAAGCACAGGTGTACAGTACTAACTTCGCTGGACGCCATTCATTCCCTCCAACTTTTTCGTGCGGGAGAGAAAAGTTTGAAAAGTCATGAGAGAGAGAGAGAGAGAGAGAGAGAGAGAGAGAGAGAGAGAGAGAGAGAGAGAGAGACGAAAAGGGCAAGGGAGGAATACATGAGGAATCTCCAAACACGCTTATATCTCATTAACCGGCAGGTAACGTACGTGAGGTACTACCATTGGCGACCGAGAAAGGGGACCAAACTCGTAGGTAGGGAGAGAGAGAGAGAGAGAGAGAGAGAGAGAGAGAGAGAGAGAGAGAGAGAGAGAGAATGTGTGTGTGTGTGTGTGTGTTGACTCAAGCGGCCGACCCTGCTATACAGTGGGATTAATAAGGTCACAGGAAGGAGAAGATATGTATGCATAGGTAGAATCTACTGGTCATAGTTTCTTCATTTATCTTGCACTTGGATCTTAAGGCTTTGTAGTGACCAGCGCATCCATAAAAGCGCGGAGAATTCGAGAAGTTAAGAGGGCAACGTGGCTATTACAATCACACACTCACACACACACACACAAGGAAGATATAAAGATCGCGAGGGAGAGAGGGGTGACTACCACTCAATTCCGTATCTATTTCGAACCAATAAACACTACTAAAGTTAGTGCTATCTCACAATCTATATTATGCAGAACTCCTTCTACTGATAGGAATCTAAGGATTCGAAGAAAGAATCGCTCCCTTTTAACAGCGCGGCAAGGTCCTACAAACGTGTATAATGTCTCCCAAGGGCTTGCGATGACGTCAGCAGCCATCGCCGGGACCCTGCCGGGACGCTGCAGTGACGTCATCAGCAACATAACTACTCTGAATTCTATTTATGTCGTCCTGTAACTCGCAAACAAAAATCGCCTTTCAAAATACGACCAAGCGAATCATTTGTTTTTCCAAATTACCCTGATTTCTCTCTCTCTCTCTCTGTTGTTGCCATGTGTTCTGAGAAACACATCTTCCAAAGAGTTTATTGGACCATTGCCCATATTCATTATGGGCAATGAATATGCCCATATTCATTATGGGCATTAGCAGATCTTGCTCGGGAAAGGAAATCCCCTATTTCCAAACACACACACACGAACGTACAAAAGCGATGACGCAAACACAGGATATGTGAATTCTACGTATTTTAAAAGGACGAAGCGACAAAAAACTATGAATTACACATCTCAGAAATGAGAATATATACAATAGCATTTCTTTGAAAAAGTGTTAGCGCAACTCTGTATAATAAGTGTGGTATTGCGCGCGCGCACACACACACAATATGAATAAAGAATCCAAGAGCGCAAGAGATTTCCTACATTCTTTCTAATGAAAGGTTGAGAGGGGGAATGACGTGGTAGTTGAGAGAGAGAGAGAGAGAGAGAGAGAGAGAGAGAGAGAGAGAGAGAGAGAGAGAGAGAGAGCAATGAATAATTTTTCTTTCATCAAGTCCGGAAGTGGAAGTGGGAAAAAAGAACGTTCCTTATCATTTAAATTCCACATATTCTTCACAACTCTTGGACGGACTGAACAACAGAGCGACAGGATATCCCCAGCAATCCTACCCCCCCCACCCCCAGGCCCCCCCAACGGTTTGTGGAGTGACGGATATATGTATACTCGGACTCGACAGTTCTACAAAACTGATACCTAAAAGTTTCAATCCATCTTCTACAGCAGTTTCATCGTGAGTATGAGATTCCTTTTGTTTACATTTCCACCGTGAAGATCTTCATCTCACCACTTTTCCCTCATTTAATCTAACTGTTCGATTCGAAACTATTCCCAAATCGTGACGAATTGAGTTCCATATCCCAACCTTTTTATAAGTGGCACAAACAATTAATGCATTTATAATTGGGAAAGTGTGAAACAAAGGATCATAACAAATGAAAAGAATTTCATGTCTCAAACTCACAGAAATATTATGTCAAGAAATGTGACACGTTCTTCAAAAAATCAAACGTTTAAATAAAGAACCACACACAAAAATACTCACCCCTTCATGGTTTCTAAAGGCAATCTTTGGACTTGCAGCGCTGTTCTGAAAATAGAAGAAAGAATTCACATTATTAACAGATTTGTAAAACTTGTATTAATGGAATACAACAAAAAATAAATATACACTTTACAATATGAAAATGCTGACATTCGATGCCATGAATAGACAGGCTGCCTAACATCCTCAATAACCTGAGAGAGAGAGAGAGAGAGAGAGAGAGAGAGAGAGAGAGAGAGAGAGAGAGAGAGAGAGAGAGAGAGAGAGAGCAATCTATTCTCCGCATGACAACGCCGATGGATGAAGGCAGCACGACTCCCCAAAGACAGACAGGCTTTAACCCAATAACCTACAACTACCAAGAATATCGGTTAGGCCCAGATACTATTCAAAGTTGCAAAGTACACGGACTTTCTAAACACTTGAATAATCCACTTAAAAACTGTTTTGTCTAAATGAAAATGTGACAAACTATATAAAGTAGTATTCAAGCCGAGATAAAATTTTTTATATAATATTCCACTCGAAATAAAAAATGTCTTTGATATAGTATTCCACTTGAAATAAAATTTTTCGTATACTATTCCCTGAAAAAAATAATTTTGGTACAGTATTCCAATCGAAAAAATTTTTTTTGGGCGTAGTACTCCACTCGAAAAAAATCATTTTTGTGGCAATACTAAATTTCATCCAACACCTTGATCAAGGTTTTATTACATAACACATGTGGCGAATGCATGGATAATTTACAACAAGGAAAGGAAAATGTTACAGGTAACTACCACTGAAAATGTTAGAAGTTACATAAAAGATAACTCAATTAGTTTTATCACTTGCAACGATAATAAGGTCAAAGTTATATTACAGGTGACGCGTTTGGCATAATTTCCAATATGATGCATACAACACGCTTTTATGCTATTCATAGAACGCCTATGTTTTCTCTTAATGGTGGTCTTCTCTCTTTGTTTTCATTCTCCTCTTCGCATCTCCATACAATCTTCCTCGATCTTTTCAGACAAGCAATTGACGAGTACGCTCATCCACAGTTGACCAAGGTCATGCCCGCTGGCAGAGAGAGAGAGAGAGAGAGAGAGAGAGAGAGAGAGAGAGAGAGAGAGAGAGTAGCCTCTATCATCCTGACACAAAGATACCCAACAATAGTTAACTCGTCAGTAACTATTGAGTAACGGCTACTCATCATTGAGAGAGAGAGAGAGAGAGAGAGAGAGAGAGAGAGAGAGAGAGAGAGAGAGAGAGTAGCCTCTATCATCCTAACACAAGATACCCAACAAAAGTTAACTCATCAATAACTATTGAGTAACAGCTATTCATCATTTACATGAATTTGTCTCGCATGATTATGAGACGCAAATAAAATAAATAAACATCCCTTTCATACCGGTAGCTTCCGGTCTGATTCGAGTTGGAGGTTATACGTATTATAACATTGACAGCTATACCGGTTTTGTTCGGTGTTCAGTCAGTCCACTTCCGTACGAGGAATGCCAACATCACTTTAACTTCGGCAGAGCGTTACGTTACCGACGTACGTTTTTGCTTTACCGATGGAGCTTTAACGTTCGTTCTGTTTGCGAACTCCCGTGATATGTTCAGCATATTATAGGCATAAGTTGTATGGTCAATACATAATACGAAAACAGGGTCACCGCCTGCCTTAAGGAATGCTATCTATCTATAACTTTCATTGCCATATTTAACTTGCATAAAACGCGCGCACAGCCACAAAGACACAAGCACATTATATATATATATATATATTATAATATATATATATATATATATATATATATATATATATATATATATATATATATTCTTAAGCCTTAACAAACGTTAACGAAAGTTTAAGCACAAGTTCACTGAACTTGGTCGAACAACCCTCAATAACAATGGTGCTCCCCACGCCCTCATAGAACTATATACCTAGCTAATTAATAAAACAAGGCTTTCAGACATACTATCAAGCGCCGTGAACTCGGGCAAACTTACACCTTTTCCGATAAGGAGAAGCTGGTTACAATTCATGGCTCCACGAGATAAGGCGACCGCCACTCGAGTCTTGTGAACTCCGTCATTAGCTAGGCATCAAACCAGACTCATTTTCTGAAGACGGTACTACGTCTCAACTTCAAGCACTTGAAGGGAACACGGTGGACACAGATAACAAAATGATGACTCGCACCGAAACCATGCTGATAAGAGTTGTCAGTCGGACTACAAATGCCTTAACAACTTCGGAGAGGCTTTCCACATACTCGTAGAGGAAGACGAATTTGGCATTACTATATTCTAAGTAAAAGTCTCCGTTTTCCCGATACAAGACCAATCACATGTAGGCTCTGAGGAACTCAGATTACTCCAGATTACTGCCACAATCATATAACTCAAAACTATGCAATAAACTGCGAGTAAAATTCTCCGTTTTCACAGTACAAGAGAAATCATATTCAGGGTCAGAGGAACTCCACAATCACTCCAGGTTATCGTCACGATCAGATCACTGTAAAGCTAAACGTCCTGGAAAGAAAGATACAGGACAATTCCTCCCCGAGAAAAAGACTCTCCGTTCCTATTCCAGGAAAAGTTAACTTAAAATCTCCGCGCGCTCTTCCTCGCTGATCTTTTTTGGTGAATATTGGCAACGATTTTCCTCATACCTGAGCCGCCTTGATACATCTACATTCCTCCTCTTCCTCCGCCCATCTGAGAGAGAGGAGAGAGAGAGAGAGAGAGAGAGAGAGAGAGTCAGTTCCTTCACAAATTCCCAGCTTAAATCCACACCAACGATAACCAAAGAACTAAATAGACAAGTTTTATTATTATTATTATTTAAAAAATAACTATATTAGGAGCCAAGCAGGGTTAAAAACGATCTTTTGAGTTTCATACCCCTGCATGAATACCAACTTAATCAAAGCGATTAAAACATACTGAGAGAGAGAGAGAGAGAGAGAGAGAGAGAGAGAGAGAGAGAGAGAGAGAGAGAGAGCCGAAATTCCTCTAAAGAAACAACACTGGAAGAACTATCTCACCGATAATAGCATTCCAATAGGCCTCAGAAATAATTTGATTAAATTAATAAGCATAAGAAGCGAAAGACTGCAAAAAGACGGAAACGTAGCCACGACATGGGTTTAGAGCCGCCCCCCACCCCCCTGTCTCAATATAGCAATCATCTGCCAACAGGTGGGCTATCGAGTGTACGGAGAAAGAGCTGGCGTTTGCCAGAGTCTTAATAATAATGGCTCAGAGGTCGAAAAGTTTCGAATCCAGGCAGATACGAAGGTTACGAATTTTCGGGGAAAAGAGGCTTCACCTCAAAACTCGTTTCGTTCAATAACATTGCGACGGAGCAGGTAAAGTTTCAGGGAGTATTCTGTACCTTCAGTAATCATTCCTCCTCACAGAGTTGAAAAGTTAAGTATATCTTAGTTTTACCAGACCACTGAGCTGATTAACAGCTCTCCTAGGGCTGGCCCGAAGGATTAGATATTTCTACGTGGCTAGAAACCAATAACTGGTTACCTAGCAACGGGACCTACAGCTTATTGTGGGATCCGAACCACATTATATAGAGAAATGAATTTCTATCACCAGTAATAAATTCCCCTGGTTCCGCGTTGGCCGACCCGAGAAACGAACTTCGGACCACCGGATTGGTAGCCGAGCGCGAAATCCGCTCGTCCAATGAGAAACTTCCTCACAGAGTGCTTTTAGAAAATTTCCAAATGCAAGCGAGTGTGATTCACGGCACGATTTTATCTATTATATTAAATTAAACGTACAAAACTAAATTGTCTAAAAGTAATCAACTGGGCATAAACATATTATCTCTCTCTTCTCTCTCTCTCGATATATATATATAATATAATATATAGAATCAGTAGGATATCCTAGCTGCAAAGTATCCCTGGGAGGTGCCACGTCTTTCTTCCCTATTCAACAAGTCCGACTAATGACCCTAGGATTCCAGGGCCGGAGGATACTGACGACCTTGAGTGAAATCAAGAAGTCACAAATGACCTAAAGAGGACCTATTCATATAAAACGGTAATTTATTGTTTATTTCCGGTATAAACTAGGTTTCACATGCAATTTAAGAAAATACAGTAATCTACCTAATTCCAAAGATGGATACTGAAACTGTAAACAATATCCACCCTTTACAATAAACAATACCGATCCTTCACCACAAAAAACATCCATCCTTTACAATAAACAACATCCACCCTTTACAAGTAATAAGACGTAACAATAATATTACTACTAATACTTAGAATATAGATTTGCCCTCAGTCTAGTGAAAAAGACAATCAAAACAAAACCCCGAGTAAGGAAATCATGAAGCAGTTCAATAATTATTTCCCAAGACGCATAGTGAGCAAGGCTGAGTTACCGGGTAGGTATCCTAAATGACGTTCCTCATGCTTATCAGCCATCGGTATGATAAAAAAGCACATCCATACCCGTTAAATACGGGACAAGAGCGTATATTACCATACAAATGAATCTCTCCGTAGTAACTCTATTCCCTACCAGTTATTATGCAAATTATATAAATACATCACAACAAATGGTGTACATATGAATTGGCGATTTCTTGAAGGTTTTCCAATCTCTCTCCCTGGAATTTTACAATATTTCAAACGAGACTTCTGCATACGAGTAATGATGACAAGTAGATGTTTCAATAATCAATTATCAAATTCAGTTCATGAAACGATACCGAAATGGGGTGAGTTCGAATACACTTTACATGCTGTGACGCCCACTGACTACATCTAATCTATCAATCAATTGATCAATTTGTCAAATCTTTAGCGCTCGTTAGAACTGACATCAGTAAAATAAATAAATAAATAATGTTAAGAGCAAAGTCCATGTCACTAAAATTAACATAATTGCAAAAATGTCCTGAACCAGAGTAACGTCATTCAAGGTCTTCCTGTTAAAACATCAAGATTCTGAATTGGACTAATGGTCTGAATAACTGAGGAAACTGAAAAAGAACCCATCTCGTATTCCTTCACACTTATTATAATCGTAATTATAAGGTTGAAGTATCATGTGCAACATTTATTCTGTGTTTACGTTTTTCAAACTGGTAATAACCTTTTCACTTGTTAACCTACACGCTAGAAAAAAACAACAACGTTACTTACTGCCACAGAGAGAGAGAGAGAGAGAGAGAGAGAGAGAGAGAGAGAGAGAGAGAGAGAGAGAGAGGTGACCTCTCGACTTAGCAAAAGGTAAGTATGAAAAGGACAAGACAATGGAGGAACACCAAGCTAGAAAATAACCACTAGATGGCATTTCTGATGCCAGGCTTCAAAAACAATGCCAGAGTGAGGAGTAATGCTGACACTGTAGGGTTCAAACGTAGCAGGTTGTCATTCAACCTATCCCTCCGGGCCCCCAACCCCCCCGACACTCGGGGGGTGAGGGAGGGTACTCACCCTTCCGCACCACCACAAACTTCAACATTTCTTGAGGCTACCTAAGACAAAGACTAGCCCTTGCAGCCCTTACCCTTACTTGTGGTGTGGCCCCACGAAGAAGGCTTTGTTTATGCAAAGCCGAGTACGGTAACTAACTTATAAAACAATAAAAACTATATTTCCCGTTACAAAGAACTCGACATCAGACAACGAACAATAAATATGAACGCCTTTATCTTGGGACACTGTCAACTTCAACGAGAAATTGAAAGCTAAATTCGACCGCCTCTGTAGGTTGAAGAAGCCTTACATCACTAATCTTGTGTCTTCAAAGGAGAGCAAAACAATAGACGCCATATTTTCTTCTTCTTCTCATATCTAGGTCTAAAGTGTTCCTTCCTGTTTAGTGAGCATTGACGTTTCATTTTCTCTTCAGACCAAGCCGTACTACTTATACACAATTCCACAGTTTTCATGCTTTAAGATGATCATTACATTAATTCTCATTCCACTTGATGTCGGGTAACCTAACATACATCTCTCTAGACAATAAAACACACATGCGGTTCCCAGGAAATAATAATAATACGACGACGATCGTGTTAAGAGAGCGAGAGCGTCATCATCTAGATCCAGTGCCTTGTGAAATAAACAAAACTCGAGCACGACCTCATGAACGGGCTATACGACTTGGCACTGTGCCACGGTATGATGCCCTCAAGGTTCTTGCATACCTCCTACTACAAGCGTGTGAAATGGGAGCGTTCTCGCCAAATTAAAAAAAGCGACGAATCAAATGATTCATTTGTTGGTCACCCTACGTTTGATAGGAGCTTGTTTTAAACCTTTAAGAACGTCACCTCAGGAAAGATTTATAATTATTGTCTACATCAGTAATCAGTTGCCTTGGCATCACGGTCTACGTTCTTACAACTTTAAAGGAATGGCAACGTTCAAGTCTACATAAAACAAACCTAACTCACTAAACCAGCACAGTTTTCTTCCTGTATACCTGAGCCAATAAGAGTGAATCCTGTAAACAGTCCCAGTCATATCATGGGACATCCACAAAATCAGATGGCGTGAACGCTCAACCACGTCTAGACCTTCAAAAACGACTTTGCAATCTCTTCTCAGGCAACCTACTTTGAGTTCTCTTGACTCGGGAATAATATAATACTTATGATAAAGGATTTAGAGTTTACTTTAAAACTATGCCAAACTTACACTCGGAAAAAGGGTGTTATTTAATCCTCATTTTTAGAAGAACGTGATTGCTATATCTTCCCAGGGAATCGAGTTTGAGTTCGTTTTACTCAAGGAATAATAATAATAATAATAATAATAATAATAATAATATTAACGGTGAAGATATCCACAATGGTGTAAATTTAAATATATATTAGAAACCTATATACAAAGGAGAGCTTTCGAGAACCTACCCGATATTCCTCATGCTATTACTAAATAAAATAATAATAATAATAATAATAATAATAATAATAATAGATCTCACGTGTAATTATAACAATCTACCAAGATTTACATTCCGGAGAAATGTCTCATTTTACCCTCATTTTTAAAAGAACGTGAACTCTCTCCATATTCCTCATTAATACTGATGACAATAAACTTGACCAGCCAAACGGGGGACGAAATTCAACACCAATGTCATTTGATGCTTGAGAACTAAATACAGCAAGCACAGCTTCGCAATACCCTCCAGCAATAAGAAGTTTCATCCGGGGTAAGTTGGAAAAAAATTGCATTTATTTAATTTACTCTACTAATGGTAAAAGTTCAAATGCGAAGAAAGGTACTTCTTAGGGTGACCAGGATGTAACAGATTACCCTCAAAAGATATTACGATTATAAAGATTAAGATGAAATGAAACACCTATAGGTACACACACACGGAAAATTTCATCTTTAAAACGTGTCTTATCTTCTTCCAAGTATTCAATATGATTCAAATACAACTCTGTGTGTGAGAGAGAGAGAGAGAGAGAGAGAGAGAGAGAGAGAGAGAGAGAGACTGATGATCTGGTTATTCCCCAATCGCAGACACGAGTGCGGCAACTGGAGAATTTCCTTTAACTCTGCCTCGAGCATTGGGGATATGATTGCAGACTCATCCTATTAGCAATTTGGCGTTGGGGCAAACAGGGCGCGCACGCGCGCACAGCTACCACCCGACCGACCGACCTTAACCTGTTCTTTAAAAACTGGTCAAGACAGCCCACGGACCTTTAACACAACTGGGGGAAAAAAATCCGTCATTCGATTCTCATGAAACTCAGATCGAATTATGGGGCTCCGTGTGACATCGAGGGGTACTATTAACGAACTGGAGATTTATGATGATTATTATCCGGCCACTACATTAATCTTTCCTCTATTTCATCTACACTTTAACAAGTCACTTCAGTGAGTCATGCAAAGGCGGAACTCAGGACACCACCGCCCTTTTGCTGCTCCGGCAAAGGACGCCGAGTCTTTCTCCCCCCCCCCCCCCACCCCCCCCCCCCCCACACACACACACACACACACACTTTACCATCATCATCAATCCAAGGTAACCGCCATCAAGAAGGAAAAACGAAGAATAATGAGGACTGATATTAAAAACTTATTTTGAGACGATCAGAGTATAAACAGTTGTACCTCTCTCTCTCTCTCTCTCTCTCTCTCTCTCTCTCTCTCTCTCTCTCTCTCTATGCTGATAATTGAGTCAGTTACGCTTTCCCAACTTTATAAGAATGGAAGCGTATCACACACACACAAACACACACACATAAATGACAGGCAAACAAACAATTGTACCAGATTAATAAAGGTACCACCGCACCAAACGCGAGACACCTTTGAACGAATACAACATACAACAATGTATAGTCTTTTATATTCAAACAAAGAAACTTTAAAACACACCACAGAAGCAACAGCTTTAAAACTTCACAATGCGATTACAGACAATCCTTTTCCCCTACTACGGTAGGTTTTCTTCCAACTTTTCTTGCAACCTACAAAGGGCCAGAGGCTTCCTTCCAGTAGCAGTCGTCACGCCACACCCGGGTTTCTTTTAAAATGCCTTTCAAGAAATTCTTTCGAGACACACAGCTCGGTCCGAAAAAGAGCTCTCTCTCTCTCTCTCTCTCTCTCTCTCTCTCTCTCTCTCTCTCTCTGTTGCAATCCACAGCTCGCGTCTGAGAGACTGTACATGACTGAGAACCAGAGAAGCGTGAAAGACGGAAAAAATCTTGATAAATCTCACTACATTATCAAGGCTGACAGTACAGTACTAGCAATTATACAATGGAATTTCCGCAACGCTTTCCCCTGCAGAAATCGTGCATGGAACGCAGGACGCTAATGTGATTATCTGATTACGGTCATCATTGAACTGTATCAAAACCAAACGACAATAACGTGATCACATGACGAAGAAAATGCGCACTTGAAATCACCGGGATAGTGAATATACTGACGAAAAAGTTACGTTTGTATTACCGTATCATAATAGAATGGAAAATGCTTCCATTTCAGGTGTTTCATATCTTACAAATAGCCAATTACATCCAAATTAAACCATAACAGAATCAAAATCGTTATTCTTACATATCGAACGGCAATCACCGTAAAAACAAAATGGCCAGCATCAAAAAATATAAAATTCTTTCTTAACTCACACCGAAAAACGGCATATCTTCGCTTACACTACAATTGTCGTTGGGATTCAAGGTCGAAATACTTCTCTCTCTCTCTCTCTCTCTCTCTCTCTCTCTCTCTCTCTCTCTCTCTCTCTCTCTCTCTCTCTCAAGCATCACCAGGCAATCCATCATCAAGATTCAAGAGGCCACGAGAACCATATGAACCCCCCCCCCCCCCCACCCCCTCAACCCCCCCCCCCCCCAACCAACAACCCCACAGCCCTATACAGAAGCCTAAGCAATACATCCGCTGGAGACGACAATATCTCCCCCTCCTAACGAGTTGCCAGATAATTCCGATCAGCAACAACCAACAAGTGACATCGGCCACTTCTTCATCATCCTGGTGGCGGTGGCCTTCAGGAGTGGCCGGTCGATGCTGCTGCTCCTACTCGGCAGCTGCCTTCTTGAGAGACACGACAAAAACAGAGTTACTTTGCTTCACAGATTATCTTAGGCGTAAATGAACAAAATAAGACAGTTCAGATCTGTACGTGCGACAAAAAAAAAAAAAGTTAGCAATGGTTCATGGGACTATATTAGGGGCAAATTGAAACATAGACAGCCAATACATGTGTACGTAAAATTATTGGGATCTCTCCTAGATATTATAATTTATTTTTTATGTATTTACTTATTTTATTTATGTATATTTTTAATTATTTAATTTCATTAGTTTTTTATATATTTAATTTTAATTATTTTTATTCATTTTCTTTTATTTATTTCTTTATCTTTATTTGTTTATTTACTTATTTTTATTTATTTATTCAATTTTATTTATTCATTCCCCCAAGGATCTTCTGGGGACGTTATCGATGACTCATATTTTTTGGGGGGTCATTTATCTATATGATAATCCCCGCCCGGGCTTGTACTAAACGCCGAACAGGTGGATCCATACCCTAGGGGAGGTCACTAACTAGGAAAGATCCAATTATTTCTTGTCAATCCTGATAATGTCGTATACTAAGCTTTCGCTGTTATGAACCATTTATTCAGGCTTATACTCCCTTTGGAGAAGAAGGAAGGATAGCTCACACTTGCCCAGTCAACTCCCTTTAAGATCCATTAGGGAAACAAGAGGCCTGTTATGTATCTCCTGTCAATTATTGCTTAGGATACAAATATAGTAATAATAAAAATGTATCTCTTGTCAATTATTGCTTAGGATACAAATATAATAATAAAAATAATTATTAATTGTAATAATATACTACAGGCCGACACTACGCTACCGAGCAGGTAACGGTCAAGATAATGGTGGGTCCCGGGTAAATGGTCACCTCACCACTCCCTACACGAACGGTAGTCAGAAGGGGCAAAGATGAAACGAGACGAGACATAATTAATTATACGTCCCAGAAAACGGATAGCTCTGACTTATTCAGACCGGGATACTACTGTACTTGGTTTTCTTCATCCATAACTACATATTCATTTAAATATGGTCTCGCTTGTACAGATTCCTACAGAATTTGCAGATAAACACTAAAATACCTAAATCAACAGACTAAAAGTTAAGTAGCCTCTCAAGTAAAAAAACATATTCATTTAAACATCGTCTCGCTTATACAGAATCCTACAGAATTTGCAGATAAACACTAAAATACCTAAATCAACAGACTAAAAGTTGAGTAGCCTCTCAGGAAAAAAAAATCAATACAAAGAAGCAAATAAGGGAAAGGAGGCGATCACGGAAGCCCTCTCCTATTCGACACGGCCCATAAAACAAACTTCCATGAGAGGACGTAGAAAAAAAAAAAATAAGCCCTGGGTGGGCCTACAGGCTATTAAAATCAGGGAAGGAGAAAATAAGCTCCTCCTCCAAGCTCTTCCCTGTCAACGAGTGAGCACCCCATTCATGAGCGGAGGTCTTTCGGGCTTCTTTATCATACCCACCCATCAACCCATCCTTTTGTAAGGAATCCCCCCCAAGAGAGATCGAGCTTGCGTTGGTATAAGGCCCCGAGTTAATCTTACGACAAAAGCAACATCAACTTCGTCGTCTTCTTATGTCTCACTCAACCTCAGAATCCGTTTAAAAGGTGAAAGTGCTTAGACGGACTTCTTCCACCACATCCAACACCTGATCCCTCTCTCTCTCTCTCTCTCTCTCTCTACCCATTTTAACCCCCAACCAGACATCCGATCGCCCTCTCAGCACATCATCGCGCTCTGACCTCATTTTCTGAACACACCTTCGCGACACACAATTACTCGCTGGAATCGGGGAATTAGCTAATGTATCTTAAGTAATTTTATCTTAATAATCGATTTACAAAGAGATAGGGTCGTTCCACTTGATTATCTGTCGAAGAGGAAGCTCCTCATTCACAAGAACCCCCCTTTTTTTTTTATTCAATTTTAATATGCAGCGATTAAAAATGTAGGGAGTCATATATATATATACATTAATATTATATATATATATATATATATATATATATATATATATATATATATACACACACACACACACACATATATATATATATATATGACTGGTACAATTTTCTGTTACCACAGATATCCATGTAATAAAAGGAGCCCATAAAAACGCCAAAATCTAGAGAGAAAATACTATATTTCAGAAACTGCTCTCTCTCTCTTCTACCTGAAGAGAGAGACAGCAGTCTCTGAAATATAGTATTTTCTCTACATTTTGGCGTTTTTATGGGCTCTTTTTTATTATATATATATATATATATATATATATATATATATATATATATATATTTATAGTAAAGATTTGACAGAAACTTAACAACTACTTATATAAATAGATATATATATATATATATATATATATATATATATATATATATATTTATAGTAAAGATTTGACAGAAACTTAACAACTACTTACTAAACCGCTGATTAAGTAAT
The DNA here is from genome assembly GCF_015104395.2 of Macrobrachium nipponense. Classification (NCBI taxonomy): domain Eukaryota; kingdom Metazoa; phylum Arthropoda; class Malacostraca; order Decapoda; family Palaemonidae; genus Macrobrachium; species Macrobrachium nipponense. The sequence goes on from NC_061102.1 coordinate 21,949,916, forward strand.
TGAACGTTTACTAAGGGCAATTTTTATAAGCAGCAATTACAAGTGGAGGCACTATGTATGCGTGGTAAAGATTTGGAATAAACTGAACGCTAATGTATCTCATTACTGATGAACTAGAACTCTGCTGCACTAACCTACCCAGCTCTCGTTTTTTTTTTTTTTTTAAGTGGAAAAAAAAAAAAAAACCGTACCTACCATGGTCGCTACCCAAGGCTGTGAAGACACGCGAATATCCTAAGGTATTAAAAAAAAAAAAAAAAAAAAAAAAAAAAAAAAAAAAAAAAACTATACTTGAAGGAAAAAAAAAAAACATGCATATGAATTCAAGATCTAAAGGGTCACGGTATAACGGAACAAACTTCTGGTGGGAATAAACTTTTCCTTGCATTCTCTCGACGGAAATTCATGTGATGCCTGGTGGTGTGTCTGCATTCACCTTCACTAGTTTCCGAAAAATCAATTTTTCAAAGTGGCGGGTCTATAAAATCAGGATCAGAAATTGCTATCCATTATGTAAACTGGATTTAAAGGTCACTTGGCTTTGCGTAAAAGCTTCATATACAAACAGAATGAATAAATTTATTTGTGTGTGTGTGTGTGTGTGTGTGTGTATCTATATATATATATATATATATATATATATATATATATATATATATATATATATAAAATAATATATATATATATATATATATATATATATATATATATATATATATATATATATTTATTTATTTTCTTAATAAATTATGCCATTTGAAACTTGGCACTTCAAGGCAGAGTTCCAGCATCACTCCAACACAATTACCAAAATTTCCTTGGCTAATTTGGCACTTTTCCAAAGAAACAGATTTCACGAACACGACGATGGCTGGGAATCGAGGTTCAATTGGAATGTGGATGACCTCTGGAGCCGGCAGGTGATGACCATGTACCCGGTATTTCCAAACTATGAATGCTTCACACCATCTGTACCATGGGGACTTTTCTAATCCTAAGTCCGAGGATCTTGAGTTTCCTTTTACGAATATAGATTCAACGACCTTCCTTTCAATGCTACGTTTTACTTAATCATACTTATATTACTTAATTACTTGCATTTTAGCTATACACATTTCTTCTCGTTTTTATTTGCCTGAGGGCATTTTAATTCTTCGAAAGCTTTTTCAACTTATGTTCAAGGGATTTTAGACTGTTCCCTATAATAATGTGTGACTTTTTCAAAATATATTTATATGTATACAATACCATTACTCCTCATAATTCTCGAAGACTGCAAGAGAATACGAAGTTTTTTTTTTTTTTTTTTTTACAAACGCTAATGGAAGTTTCCATTAGGAAGTCATCAGCCTACAACTGCTGTAAAATTCTCAGAATTTAACGAAAATATTACTGCTTTTTGTGAGAATTGATTGACAGAAAACTGCAACAAAATTTTCTTGCCTGCATGATTTAGCAACCATCACTAAATCTACCTAACGTGCAATGGATACAAATACAAAAGACATAAAAAAAAAAAGGGAAAGTAAGATAGATACAGGAAGCGAACTTCGAATCAAGACCACTGAGAACAGACAATGAAAGCGACAGACGGACTTTTACAAACCGCCAGGTAATTAATGAAAGGCGAGCGACAAAATGGTCGCCAATGAACAAAGTGTCTTTTCAGTGGCGTAATGGAGGCGCCGATGAATTATTTCTCTTACGCGATTGCGTCACTCGCGGCCTCTCAATGGCGTCAAACTATTATCTGTTTTCTCCAATCAATCTCGTGGCCTACTTTCCTTCGTGTGCGAGTACATAACCTTGTCAAAACAATAAAATGAAAAGAAACTTATATTCAAGTGTCATACATACTATACGCACATACCAGCACTCGAAACGCAACAAGGAATGTAAGTCGAATTAGCTTACTATGTTATGTATGGTATATATATATATATAATATATATATAATATGCGTGTGTAAATAAATTATGTTAAAAACAGGATACGTCTCATGTATAAAAAGGCCCCATTAAAACACTCTGGTTTAAGCTATGGGCCTATATATTTCGGTAGATTGTCTCCCACCCTTATCAAGTAGGTGAATGAGAAAAGAAGTTAACATTTGCGAAATATATGGTGGGAGATACGCCACCCTTAGGTGATGCCTGGGGTCACCACCTAAGGGCATATCTCCCACCAAATATTTCGCAAATGTAACTTCTTTTCTCATTCATTACTTGATAAGGTTGATAAGGTGGGAGTCAGTAAGTCCACCAATATATAGTCCTTAGCTTTAAACCAGAGTTTTAATGGGCCTTTTATACTCGAGATATATATATATATATATATATATATATATATATATATATATATATATATATATATAATTATATAATATAGTATATATATATATATATATAAAATATAGATAGATAGATAGATATAGATAGTGTGTGTTGAAACACCCACGCCACAGCGCCTTGTAAAACACGAAAGGTCAAAATTTCAACAACATTCGTCTCGCCACGTTACCAATCGATATTCACTTAAAAGCACAAGCATTAGCACCGACAACAATACGTGCTTATGTGCTATAAACATTAAATTCCGATGACTGCGCACGTACCTAAAAGGAAAAATACAGAGAGAGAGAGAGAGAGAGAGAGAGAGAGAGAGAGAGAGAGAGAGAGAGAGAGAGAGAGAGTTAATAAATAATCATCAGAGGACTGGCGAAGAAGCCATCAGGGACCAAGCAAAGAGCATCAGTATTCCAACAGCAGTTTATAGGCCTTGAAATCTGAGATAACTGTTTCTCAGCAACAGCAAGAGTCCCGTGGACATTATGCAACGAACAGAAAGACCCTTTATTGCTAACATTTTTTTTTTCTCTCTCTCTCCATCATTAAACCTTTTCGCAGAACAAGCAAGCAAGAGAGAGAGAGAAAGAGTAAGCCGTTATTCACCCAGATCTCATTAAATCACTTATTGGTGCCTTGATGCTTTCATCATTGTTTGTCTAATTAATCACTGATGTAAACAATTCTTTTTACGTGCTTTAAAGTGCAGCCTTCATAATTCAGATCTTGCCTAGATTGTGAACCCCCCCCCCCCCATCTGCTTTTCTCCAGGACTAACTTTTTTTTTTTTTTTTTTTTTTTTTTTTTTTTTTTTTTTTTTATGTGGGGGGGGGGGACGGACGGGACTTGTCTTCATATTTACAGTCTTCTGTTCCAGTAAGTCTTTATTCATGTCCTCTTATACTTTTAAACAATCTACGCTGAGGATGGAAGACTTGAGAACAGCATGGGTCGAAAACGCAACCTTCGGAACCTCGTGGCGGCATCCCCCAACACGACAAGCAGCAGGAAAACAAATGGACGAAAGTCTCTGAGCATGAGCAAATATGGCGTACTTGTTGTTTATGTCATGGGAGAGAAACGAGTCACAGCCAATCAAACGCGGATTGGAGTAAAATTTTAACCGTCAACTTCCCCCATTGTAAAACCATAAACCAGCTTCTAATCCCGAGTGGGGCGGAGGAGGAGGAGGAGGAGGAAGAGGCGGATTAAATTCAGAAAAGGGCATTCAGAACTATGTGGCTGTCAATCACAGCCGGGTAAACGTAAAGGCTTACCGACTTACAACCGTTTTCGAAAAGTAGATTCCTAACATTAGGGGGAAAAAATCGTAAGCATTTAAAAGAGAAGAAACCTCGCATCCTAAATTTCATGAAGAGGAACTAGGTTTATTATTATTATTATTCTGTAATGGCCTTACTACCACAAGCATCACTAATCAGTACACTAAAATGAAATAAAAGTATGTTACAAAACGTTACAAAATCTGAGCTGTACATATAGGGGGATTGCATCATTCCATGCAATACGTGGTCAATATACTGCTTAGCGACGCAAAGACACAAACGTTTTCATCAACACTTTTTTTTTCCTTGTTGGAGAAGGAACGAGACTAACAATCAATTTAAATTTAATAAGACTCGCTAATTATAAAGAATTCATTTTTGACAGAAGGAGAGAGGAAGAAGAAAAAACGCGGTAATCAAATGACCTCATATTACCATGAAGCATTAAAACCCACCCTAAACCCGGCGACAAGGTCTGGCGCCAGGCGTCTGCTCCCTGCTAAGTGGTGATCAACGCTTTTTTCTAGGGGGGAGGGGGGAAGGGAGGGGAAGGGGATGGATATTTGGAGGGGTCATTTCCATGCCTTCGTGAATAAATTGTCTGAGAAACATTGAGAAACGAATAAGGACAAATTTCCATACATATATCAAAGTAAAACTCTAAATCTTACGTCTCTTTTTTTTTTTTAATAACATGGTTCAAAACCACGTGACGAAACCCCACCACTAATCTTCGTCAATCTTCAGTCTTCCTTCATCAGTTCCAAACTAAGTAGGTCTGAGTCTTCCAACTCTCATGGAACCCCCACAAGAACGATGGACATGCCAAAGCCATCTCCACTCCATCTCCCTTTCATCATTATCTCATTTACATGAAGGAAGTAGTTATCCTACCACCCGACTCATAATAGTCTTCATAAAGCTGTATTCTCATGACAAAATCTCTTGGATGCAGCTGCATCGTCATACTATGAGTCATATCCGTTTAGCAATACAAACCGGACTAAAGACCTATGTACACTCTCACTTTCGTTTGCAGTTTCAAAGTACTTTATTTCCGAATATTAGTCAGCCTGTCCCATTGTTTAACACCGAATTCCAACTAAAGAAAACATGCACCGGATAGACTGATTCTTAAATATTTCGAGATTCGACCCTCATGAACAGATTTATTTTGAGTCCCGTCTGTTTAGATACACAGGACATTTTTTTGGATAAGCTTTGGATATAATTCATTTTATAAGTTTGTTGCATGGAACCTGTGGTTATTCAGCAACGGGGCCAACAGCTTTACGTGACTTCCGAACCACGTCGAGAGTGAACTTCTTTCACCAGAAATACACATCTCTCACTCCTCAATGGAATGGCCGAGAATCGAACCCGCGACCACCGAGGTTGATGCTAATACCATACCAACCACGCCGCTGATGCGCTTCAAGTTAAAAGTCAAGAAGCAGCAATAAGTTCTCCATATTCGAACAGCGATTATTCATTTACAAGCTGCATCAAAACATTATGGTAAAATTTACATATATATACCTGGTATAACTATACTACAGTAAAAGTAAATTTTCCATAAAATGCGAAAGTAGTAAGAATAAAATGCTGAATGCAATGACAAAAGTCATGTATTCGAAGCTCGAATATGAATCAGAGTATGGTATATGATTCATCATTTCTCAATGTCCCTTCGACGAACAACACACTTGATTAAAAAAAATGTCAAGACATAATTTAACTAAATAAGGTTACAAGGATAAAATGCAACGATTCCCTCGCCCGAACTTCAACAAAAAGGCATAATTTACTGGAAAATCCCAAACGACAATTAAGCCTACTTTGTTTTCAAAGTTTTCATAACAGGAATATATTCATTTTTCAAGACAAACCATGAAGAAAACAAAATCCTTTTTCAAGACAGACCATGAAGAAAACAATCTATTTTTCAAGACAGACCACGAAGAAAAAATCTATTTTTCAAGACAAACCAAAGAAAACAATCTCATTTTTCAAGACAGACCATCAAGAAAACAATCTCACTTTTCAAGACAAACCACGAAGAAGAAAATCTCATTTTTCAAGACAAACTACGAAGAAGAAAATCTCATTTTTCAAGACAAACTACGAAGAAGAAAATCTCATTTTTTCAAGACAACTACGAAGAAGAAAATCTCATTTTTCAAGACAAACCACGAAGAAGAAAATCTCATTTTTCAAGACAAATTACGAAGAAGAAAATCTCATTTTTCAAGACAAACTACGAAGAAGAAAATCTCATTTTTTCAAGACAACTACGAAGAAGAAAATCTCATTTTTCAAGACAAACTACGAAGAAGAAAATCTCATTTTTCAAGACAAACCACGAAGAAAATATCTCATTTTTCAAGACATACCACGAAGAAGAAAATCTCATTTTTCAAGACAAACCACGAAGAAAACAATCTCATTTTTCAAGACAAACCATGAAGAAAACAATCTCGCTCCACAACCAACCGGAGGAAAGTTGTCATTGAGGCAGTGAAGCTAAGCACAGCCACGAAGTAAATGAATCGCTGAAGAGCAGCAGCAGCAACAGGACGAGGACACAGATCCTCGAAATAGCTATCAATCCATCGCCGCGTTTCTAAAAACGATCCGGGGAGAACGACGACGCAGCGCTCCTGGAAATGTCAACGTTCACGGAACGTTCGTTCGTTTTCCGCCGCGAATCGCAGCTTTAAATGGAAATATGAAGGAGGATGCATTACGATAATGGCGCTCTGTACTAGACCGAAAGGTCGAACTACCGGAATAAAATACTTGCTGATATTGTTTCTGTTTCTTGGTGAATGATGGCGTGCTTAAAAGCACACCTTCAGAATTCCTTTGCTTTAGAAACATGACAAGCATAAGCACGATGGGTTGATGGCAACCTTAAACTTTATTAGTAACTTGTTTACACCCCACCCCCCCCCCCCCGGATTCAACCCTTTCATTGGAAACCGCATACGAAAATTGTGGAGTATGAGGTCACAGTGGATATTAAAATGGATGACAGATATTTGTTTTATTTTTTTCACGAACCCCATCTACCATGGTTAACACAACAGGCAGAACGAACGTGCGTGCAGGCTGTGTGTAGTCCGTCTTATTTAGCATTCTGGCGGGTCATTCAGGCAGGAAAATCAATATCTCAAGATATTAATAGAACTGCAGATGTCAAGTTTTCGCCTGAATCTAAAACATACACTGCCTCCAACGACAGTCCCAGTCGAAACAAAGCAAAACGGCTAAGATCAGCAGTAATACCCTCAATCTGAAGTCTTTTGTTTTAAAGCGCTCGAGGGCTCTTTTACTCAAGAAAGGAAATTCCGCTCGAGGACATCATGGGTAGGGCAGGCAGCAGGGCAGCAGCGAAGTCGGTTTCCAGGTCTATAGAAAATTTAAGGAAGAGTTTAACCTGAATCCCGCAGCGTCTGTCTAGGTGAGGTTGGAATCCGATAAGCGTGAACAATATCATTCGCATCTTCTCAAATTCTGAGGATATAACGAATAGCTGGGCTCAAGGAAGCTGACAGCTAATTTGTATGATTATTCATTTTTCTATTAAACCAACTTTTACTTTGAAATTTCTCCGCATTACACTTGTAACTCGTTTGCAGTCTTATGAAAAATAGTGGACCCTAACTGCAATGCTACCTATCTGTCATAAATAAATTTATGTATTTATTTATTTTTTCAAATAACCCTATTTATCAATTCTGAGTCACTAGAAAACACTCTTCATTCGATATAAGTTAAATAAAAGAAAACAAATCTGGCGCATATAATATTTTTCCTAAAATAAACGTTTTCATAATTGCGAGTTCTTGGAAAACACAATTCACTTAATAAAAGTCAAATACGAGAAGACTGCCCTGTCTCGCCGAGACAATAATAACGGACAACTTACAAGCACACTACTACTGTATTCTGTAAAAGGGAAAGATAAGGCCTAATCAAGGGTCACTTCGAATACTCCCGAAACACGTGTTTACAAGTAACAGAGAGGAATTTGAAATTGTGTTTAAGACTAACCCGGGGCGGCTTAAGCTACAGTACCAACGGCTTTCTCAAGATTATCCTCTGCCCATCCCATTTTGTAAGACAAATTCCCTACCGATTCTGGTTATGAAAAATTGTACCGTCTTCAAAACAATAACAAGTGTTAACTTTTGATTTAAAAATTACGTCTACAAAACAACTGTCCACAGCATTGTAAGTTTAAACTTTTTTATTTAAACAAAACAGAAACGATTTCAAACATTACTTTTCGACGGAAAGGACTTCCAATCCTCCGAACAATATTCAAGACATTTACGACCAAATTGGCTTAAAATCAATTAAACTCTCCCCACTTGAAAACAATTTAAATATATTTTTTTTTATTTCACCTCTCAAAGGATGCTTTGAATATGAGAAAAACAGACATATATAATTCTAATCTCTCCCCAATGCAACGCATCACGGCCAATAAATAAATAAATCTTCCTAAAAGGCCAAGGCAAATAGTGCTCTTCAGAGTACTGTACTGAAGTGAAGATACCGATCAATAAATTGATACTCGATACTACAGTATTTGAAGATACATCCTCGCTAAACACCTACTCCTTATTAAGCCTAAATGAATCTATAACACATTGTTCCTATAAACACGAAGGGAAAGAACCACCCGAAACGCCGAACTAAGCCTAAGGAGGGAAGGAGGAGAGAGGGAAGGATTGAGGGTGTGGGAGGTAAAGAGATAGAGGAGTGAATCAAGAAGGGGGTCTAGACTTTCCCCAGACGCAGTCTAGACACCCCCACCCTCCCTCTCTCTCTCTCTCTCTATTCCAGTCACTGATTCCGGGGTTCTATCTGGGTTTGCTTTGCCCCCTTATGGCAAACCAATGACAAGTATATCTTTACAAACGCACTGCAAACACAAGGATGAACAACGGCTATAAATGTCAGAGAGAGAGAGAGAGAGAGAGAGAGAGAGAGAGTAGGGCAAAAACACATCTTTCCCATAAACCCATCTCCCCCCCCCCTCCCACGGAAAAAAAATCCACCCATAGCAAGCTAAAATGGAAAACGGAGGACGAGGTGGTAGGAGGAGGAGGAGGAGTAGTAGTCGAAGTTAGGGAGGAAAACCGCCGAAGGAAACCACGTGACTGCCATCCCTCTCAGTCAACCTCCCCCACAAACCCCCTCCCCCTCCCCCCATCCCTATCCCTACCTCTCGGTTGGTCTCAACATCCCCTTCCCCCACGCCCCCCCTCTCTATCTCCCCTTTCCCCCAAAAGCCAGGTCCTTGTGCACCGCCTTGAAGCTTAAAGCTTACTTGTCCGTTCGGGGTGGGCTCACGTAATATATCAACACGTCGGGCCCACCTATACAAACAAAGATTAACAGAGTGCGTCTGCCGTTATCGTCTTTATCATTCATAAATTATTCATATTCCGAGTTTGTACCGAGAAGTCGTTAACAACATTAAGAAAAACCTACGAATACCCGACTAAGCAGAGACTGCTTACTCTTATGTAAACATCAAACGGAAAATTGGAGAATCAAAAGATGCCACACTAAATAACCCGTTCAAGTGATGCTCTCTCTCTCTCTCTCTCTCTCTCCTCTCCTCTCTCTCTCTCTCTCTCTCTCTCTCGGGAAAAAAAAATTCAGAAGCCTTTTTTCTTCCTTTTAATAAAATCGGGAATTTTGTCGTTATTCACTTTAAAAAATCAATGGTTGAGTGAGTCATAGGGTAAGCGTACTTAATTAAGAGTTAAGAGTGAAACCGCAGCAAAAATTATAGTAGTACAATAACAGACGCCTTTCCTTTCCCAGTTTGGTGAGAAAGGATCAGTGAAACGAATGGCAAAACCATACAAGGTATTTTCACATACGTATACCGTATTCACACTATATCTTGACTCTTTTGAAGCGTTAATTCACCAGAAGCACCTGCTGAAAAATACACAGCCATAATAATATTAATGATAATAAATAAAATAAATAAATGAAATAAAAATAAATAAATGATCGATGAAAATATTCAGGAACGGTATCGTGAATGGAACCGCAAGCTGACATACCTAAAGAGAAGGAAATAACTGGATCTCAACATCTGTTCATATTAACTTGCAATTACAGATTTCACAATTTTTTTCCACATTTCCATATGCAAATTACCCTCAATCAACGAAGTTCGTTAACCTCTACGAACGAATGAGATCGTTAAACTCAACGAACGAACAAGATCGTTAACCTCTACAAACGAATAGAGATCGAACGAACAACGAACGAGATCATTTACCTCTACGAACGAATAGAGATAATAAATTTCTACGAATGAACGAGATTATTAACCTATACGAATAGAGATCATTAATCTCTATGTACGAACGAATACGATCATTAACCTCTACGAAGTAACGAGATCATTATTCTACACGAACGAATAGAGATCATTAATCTCTACGAACGAATAGAGATCATTAATCTCTACGAACGAACAGATCATTAATCTCTACGAATGAATAGAGATCATTAATCTCTACGAATGAATAGAGATCATTAATCTCTACGAATGAATAGAGATCATTAATTTCTACGAGCGAACGAGATCATTAATCTCTATGAAAGAGGAGAGATCGTTAATCTCTACGAACCAATAAAGATCATTAATCTCTACGAACACAAACAATCATTAATATCTACGAACGAAGAGAGATCATTAACCTCTACGAACGAATACAGATCATTAACCTCTACGAACGAATATAGATCATTAACCTCTACGAACGAATGTAGATCATTAACCTTTACGAGCCAATAGAGATCATTAACCTCTACGAACGAATATAGATCATTAACCTCTACGAACGAATATAGATCATTAACCTCTACGAACGAATATAGATCATTAACCTCTACGAACGAACAGAGATCATTAACCTCTACGAACGAAAAGAGATCGTTAACCTTTACGAACAAACAGGTAAACTACAATTTCAAAAGCTTGAATTTCAAGCCAACGGCCCTGTGTGCTCGTTTCACGTGAATGGGTTCCATCTCCTGAAAGTATTAATAATAGAACGGATGTGTTATTTGAAAGAATAATAATTACAACGTAAAACGGAATGTGGGCCAACGCATCTATTTTTTCCGCGTGTGCTACCTGAAGTCTAAGGGTAATAAACCTTCCCGTGCAATTATTATTAACTTCAACCAAAAGACATCATTGCCATATAAATTTATTAAATACTGCCGTCACTGTTTCACGGGACATATCCCTGTAACACCTGCTCCAAATCCTATACAACAGAAGCAACCCTCTAAAAATTAACTATAAACAACAGTAACAAGTAAAAAAAAAAAAAAAAAAATTCACAAAGGAAACGCTCACTACAGATAACTAGTGTCAAAACATCCCGTCCCTAGCAAACATAATACCTTCAAAAACATACACAACAGCTCACATAAACAGCACACATACACACACACGTTCATGTCGTCAGTATTACACCCAGGTGCCATAGTCATTAATAAGGTACCAGATTTCTAGCTTACATACTCCTGGTGCCCCCTTTTTTTTTCAGTCTAAAATGGTTGTCTTTTTCTTTTGTCTTTTTCTTTTACCAACGCGTTATGCGATTTACTTTCGGCTCCACACACACGCACACACCACAATAGTATATATAAGCGAATACCAACAGAAAAATAATAGTCAGAAATTATTGTGCCTCGGCAATGTCTCATTAAAGGACGAAAGCGCTAGGTACAAATTTCTGCCTATTATTTTTCCTGCGGTATTCGTTTATATCATGAAGTCACGTGCATTTACTGTGATTTTTAAAAGTAAATATATATTATATATATATATATATATATATATATATATATAATATATATGTATATATATATATATATATATATATATATATATAATAAAGGAGCCCATAAAACACCAAAATCTAGAGAGAAGAGTACTATATTTCAGAGACTGCTGTCTCTCTCTTAAGGTAGTATATGTTTTTATGGGCTCCTTTTATTAGATGGAATTCTGTTGTAAAAGAACATTTTCACCAGTCTATATATATATATATATATATATATATATATATATATATATATATATATATATATATATATTATATATATATATATACACACACACACACACACTGACGGGCACTTATACCAAACGTTCATCCTTTTCCTGATACCAAATTTCAGGTATTTATATCCTTATTGCTGTGTAAAATTTCCATCACGTACCTATTCCTAGACTCACATTTTCCATTCCATTAACCCATAAAAATGTCAAGACCAAAATTCTCAAGCGAACGGGCAACACACACACACACACACACCACACATACACACACACACACACGACAATTCCGCCATGGAAAATATGGAAACCATGCGCTTCCCAAATAATTTTCCCCACGAGGGGAACTTCAAACCAGCTGCAATACAATAGAACGAAAATAGTCATACTGCGCTTTGCATGACAAGAAGCCTTCCATTATTTCTAGGAAATGAAAATGCCGAAGACGCATCAAGAAAAATATATATATATTTTTTAAAGAAAAACTACAGAATAGCAAGAGAACGTCTTATCAAACAGTTCAGCCTTCGCTATTAAAAACTGTTGGGCAACTCTCTCTCTCTATCTCTCTTCCTCTCGCTCCTCTCCTCTCTCAAAAAAGGAAAAAAGGGAGCAAAATAATCGAGACCATTCCTAAACCCATAGCAACATTATATAAAACCAACATAAGCGTCTTGGAGACACACATAAGACATTTTTTCGTCAGTTAGCCCATCTCAGCCCCCCGAAAAAAAAAACAAAAAAAAAAAAAAAAAAAAAAAAAAGAAAAAAGAAAAAAGGCCGACACTCGGTAGTGTAAAAGGAAGATATTAAAAGGACAAGGAAATTTATGGTAGCAAATGGGTGGAGGATAGGTGGGCGTTCGGCTTGTGGGGGATGGGGGAGAAAGGGGGAGACAAACCAAAAGGGAGGGGGGTTGTAAAAGTAGGCGGGGTAGGGACTTCATAGTACGGGAAGGGGGGGAAGCTGGGGCGGGGGGGGGGGGGGGGTTGCAAAAGGGTGGGTGCAGTAATAGCACTCCATGGAGGTAGAGAGAGGATAGTGGAGGAGTTGCTGCCCACCCCACTCCACCGCCCCGGAGTCCACCACACGCTAATCAATACACTGCTTGAGGTGGTAGTGCTGCTGAGAGAGAGAGAGAGAGAGAGAGAGAGGAGAGAGAGAGAGAGAGAGAGAGAGAGAGAGAGAGAGAGGTCTCTAATCATTGGTAAATAATGCCAAATGAAGGCATCAATGTCCACTTGCTCAGAACCGAAAAGTCTTTAAAGGCGAAAACAACACGAATTAAAGTAACCATGAAAAACGTTGAGTAAAATATTTAATCGTGAATCAACTGCGAAATCGATATATGAGAGAGAGAGAGAGAGAGAGAGAGAGAGAGGCCATAAAGCAAGGAATGAATGACTGCAGGAACAAAACAAACCAGCTTAGCTCTCGTCTCATTCCAAAGTAGCAACATGAAGACCCTTCTTCTCTTCATCTCTGTAATTGATTGTAGCATATCAAACAATGAACCTCTCTCTCTCTCTCTCTCTCTCTCTCTCTCTCTCTCTCTCTCTCTCTCTCTCTCTCTCTCTCTCTCTCTCTCTCTCTCTCCCCGACCTTGGGCAAAGAACAGTTCACAGCATAATAAAGCAACCTTCCTTCGTCCATAACCATTTTCTAGGTCCTTGGCCGATACCCAAGAACGCTTCCTCTTCAATGGCCCCTCCCCGCCGCTACCCACACACCCCCCTCCCTCCCTTTCGGCCTCTCCTGGAAATGAAATACGACTGATTTCAGAAAATAACACCGAAGGTCACCGCCAGAGAGATATTTATATATATATATATATATATATATATATATATATATATATATATATATATATATATATATATATATATATATATATATATATATATATATAAACCCTTTCTTTCATTTCCACAAAGGTCACGTTTATACCACTACTCATCAGATCGTAGCCATTCCAAACGCCCTCAATAATTGCGCCATTCCTATTCGCCAAATTGAAAATGCCTTGCACAAATATGCACAATGCCACGTACAAAAATGAATGGGAATCAGCGTTGCACTCGAGATCTGGCATCAATGTACCTTATACACTTCTGGGCTCTACAAAGAACAGGGGAGTCCCAAAAATGTGAATGGGGTTGTCCCTGTCTCGTCCTTTCACTCCGTCAAGACCCGGTCCTCATTTTATCGATCTGCTCAATTCCACGAAGTTGATTTCAAAGTATACTTATTCAGATCTACCAACAAAGGCAAATCGTAAATAATACAGAAACAATTACTGGCAAACAAACGTGTCGTTCAGTCTTATGTTAGCTTGAAACTTTTTTTTTTTTTATTACGAAAACATGCTAGAAAATATCAACAACTCGACAGAGATGAAATCCTTCTGGAATTGTTTCTATAAATTTCAATATCATCTGTGCTTGTGCTTCGCTGAAGACCTGGGGGGAATTTATTACGGGCAGACACCTTGCTCACTCAATTCTCACTTTCGCTAATTACGACTCCAGCTTCATTAAATTCTCTTTAAGGTAAATATGCTGAGGCCCAAATAAGAGCCGCGGTTCCCCGAGCAATCGCTGAATGAGATTAATCTTAGTTCAAGGACGTTGTCACGGGTTCATACTGCGATTTCTCTGAATGAGTAAAAGCACAAACCCGGAATCTATGATGTTGCAGCCACTTACATCCATTTCTGGACTACGCCCAAGAAAAATTCGATGAATAACATATCAGCAAAACGTTCATATGCGCTGTAGACAGAAAATGACAGCGCGAACGAAGTTGCAAACAATTCTCTTCACATAAACTGGAACGGTAACCGGTCAATGATGAATTAAACTCTTGGCTTCGAGGTTCCCTCCCGACACTTACCCCACCAGAGAACCCATGCAAGTAAAATGAGCCAGTCAAAGTGAATGCAACTGAAGGCCCGGTTCCCTAGGGGGACGGCATGAAGGGGACTTTTCCCTTCGAGGACTGCTCACCCTTGAGAGAGAGAGAGAGAGAGAGAGAGAGAGAGAGAGAGAGAGAGAGAGAGAGAGAGAGAGAGAGAGAGAGAAACCTTCAAGCGTTCACAATCCCATTCCTCTTGTGTGGAGGGACTTCTTGAATACCGCCATCGCTTTCAAGAAAGGACAAAAGGACAGTTCACTTATCACTTCACTGTACTGAAAAATCAAAATCAACATTATCCCTTTAACTAGTCTCGGGGCCTCCCCTACCGAACGGGAGGAGTTGCGAGTTCAACGAGACCCCCAACAGGTCATTCACCCCCTACAGCTTTGGTCTGGCTCTGGAAAACATCGAGGATGGGAGAAGTTCCCTCAATCTGGCAACACAGGAGAGAGTAGAATTGTCTGTTGATCAACAAATGCCACGTGTCTGCTGCAGGTACTCTGCTGGAGATCACACATGCCTGATGAGTGAAACTCCCTGTAATCGCAGATGGATGTCATTTTCTGCTGTGTCCATTAGAGTGACAGTAAATGTATAGTACTAGATGACGCAACGTCTCAAATCATCATTACTGTAAGGACAAGTTTAAGGAAAAATACGACTATTCAAAGCTAAGTTCTCCTTGAACGAAGTATAAATATATATATGATTTTAATAATTTTTTAATAAACCATATAAACTTCATACATTTTTCATACAGACAACTTGTCAGATCAAACTTAATACGTTTTCGATCACATCAAAATACAATCTTGAAAGTTAAAAAAAAAATAAATAAATAAAAATAAGAAAGGCAGCGATTGACGACGACTCAAGAACGACTATAAATTGGAAATACTACACCTCTTTCCACTGCTTTGTCTCGTGATGGTCATCATACTACGTGCGAGAATTTGCTCAAAATAATAAGGGGGGGGGGGGTCATTAATCACTTTACGAATTATGTTCTTACTAGTAATGGGTTCGTATTGCGTCTTACCCTCCCACTGGGATTCTCGGTATCAGACCAGCAGTTAATATCGTGGCTAAATCCACCCTCAAGACTTTTAGTAGAAGTCACTCAGAGGGAAAAGAGGGGGGAGGGGTCGTTTTGTATTGATCCGTACGCCAAAGAGAGAGAGAGAGAGAGAGAGAGAGAGAGAGAGAGAGAGAGAGAGAGCATGTCTGCATAATATAAAAGATAACACACTACTATCTCACAATGCACACTTGCCTTTCGAAAGAAGAAGTAATTAAGAGTGCTTATCACTTACAGCTCAATCACACCGTCGTATGAGCGCAAAAAATCCTATCAGATGTCATAAACTTTGCATGCATGCATGCATCACAAGCAAAAGGCCAATAACGGTAATAACTTCTCTAAGTAATTTTGAATAGTACCATAAAAACTGACATTCTACGTACAGAAAGAGAACGGCAAGAAAATCTATTATGATTTCAAACGATGGAGTATAAACACCTCTTTGTAAAAACATAAAATAAAAAAATAATGCAACAAAACAAAGCTCTTGTTGTAGTCGCAAAATAATAAAACTAAACTAACTATTCCAACACGAGACTAACTCTGAAGTCTACAAACACAAACATAAACATAATAGCATGAGTTCAACTGTACCGACCCTTTAACAATGTTCTTTGCTAAATGAGGTAAAAAAAAAATGACAGCCACGACAAACTCCGTGCAATTGACCACTGCACGCTTCAACAAGATGATTTCATTGTGACTTATCAAAATCACAATAAATATAATGACAACATACAGATTATAATTGATCTGGTAATTTGTATTCGTAGTCTGATCTCATTTATAGTGATCACTGAATTTCTTTTATTTGATAATTATGGATCACTCGCAATTTATCTTAAGCTGGGAAAGCCTTGCTGAGTACATTATCAAGAGAGAGAGAGAGAGAGAGAGAGAGAGAGAGAGAGAGAGAGAGAGAGAGTGAAGTTTTTTCATTCATTCCAGTCTAATTAGATGTGCATTATCATTTCTGTCAGTTTAACCAAACCGCAGACGATCTGTTTAAGACATTCGTACAAAAATCCATATTTCCAACTAGAGCCGGTACTAATATTTTAAGCCATAACCCTACTTCGGTTCCTAGAAGTTTTGGTCTAACAAAAAGAGCCAAGTTGCCAGTCCCGTCGGCCTAAAAAAAAAAAAAAAAAAAAAAAAAAAAAAAAAAAGTTCACCGTTACTTTGTCGGTGTCTTCATTCCAATGGAGGGTCTAAAATCCGGCCAGCCCGTCGTCCCACGGAGGGAATTGCAACTTTCACTTGACTTGGTGATTCAACTGAACTCAACACACAGACTTGCCATCGAGTATAAATTGTTCTGGTCCTCGGGAGAGTATTTTTGTCCGAATTCAATTAATACGTGAAATTATTTCTACAAAGGGAAAAAGCCTTCGCAGAGACAGGGGTGCAGATTGATTATATCTTATATCAGTATGTTAGTCGGTCATACTAATGCTTTTAGGAAAAAATTTATTTCACAATCGCAAGGACATGCATTATATATATATATATATATATATATATATATATATATATATATATATATATATATATATATATATATATATATATATATATATATATATATATATATATATATATATATATATTTATAAAAGTATTAAAAAAATGCATAACTTGAGGATAAAGCGCATTTTTCTTTTATCAACTTGCAAATTTAAAACAAACTAAAAAAAAATAATAAATATAAAATAAAAGAGTAAGCTTCAACCCTTTAAGTAAATCTAAGCGACATTTGACAGAAAGAACTTCGGGGGAGACATTATTCTCACTGGTGTTGGCCGACAGTTCGCTACAGCTGGGTCAACGGTATGTGACGCCTGGATGAGAACTCAGGCGATGACGTAATAAACCTCCCGAGCAGCAAGGTTACTTCTGCAGGCGTGTGCTTCGCCGTCTTTCGGGTTTCCATAGAGAGAGAGAGAGAGAGAGAGAGAGAGAGAGAGAGAGAGAGAGAGAGAGAGAAGGGAAAGGAAGGATAACTTAGATTTAAAGATTCGCAACTGGGAGTAGAGTAGAGTAGAATAGAGAGAGAGAGTTAAGTTAAATTTAAAGACTCGCAATAGAAATGAGAGTAGAGTAACTCTAGAGGAGAGAGAGAGAGAGAGAGAGAGAGAGAGAGAGAGAGAGAGAGAGAGAGAGAGAGAGAGAGAGAAAACTTAGATTTAAAGACTCGCAATTGAGATTAGAGTAACTCTAGAGGAGAGAGAGAGAGAGAGAGAGAGAGAGAGAGAGAGAGAGACTTAGATTTAAAGACTCGCAATTGAGATTAGAGTAACTCTAGAGGAGAGAGAACCTTACCTTACAGACCTTACATCTTTGTTCGGGTTGCCCCAGGTCCCTCAGTGTGAGGCACCTCTAATGTCTACCAGAGAGTTGCAGTACATCTTCCGGTATATTTTGCATCTTCCAATCTTGGATGGTCTGGGATGCAGTTAGATATTTGTCGAGCTTATTCTTAAACACATCTACGCTCACTCCTGATATATTCCTCAGATGAGCTGGCAACGCATTGAATAGACGCTGCATTATCGATGCTGGTGCGTAGTGGATAATGTCCTGTGTGCTTTCCTTATTTTTCCTGGTATAGTTTTGGGCACTATTAATCTACCTCTGCTTGCTCTTTCTGATATTTTTAGTTCCATGATATTTTCTGCTATTCCTTCTATCTGTTTCCAGGCCTGAATTATCATGTAGCGTTCTCTTCTCCTTTCTAGACTATATAATTTTAAGAATTGTAGTCTTTCCCAGTAGTCTAGGTCCTTAACTTCTTCTATTCTAGCTGTAAAGGACCTTTGTACACTCTCTATTTGTGCAATATCCTTTTGATAGTGTGGGTACCATATCATATTGCAATATTCAAGTGGACTACGAACATATGTTTTATAAAGCATAATCATGTGTTCAGCTTTTCTTGTTTGAAGTGCCGTAACAACATTCCCATTTTTGCTTTACATTTTGCCAACAGAGTTGCTATTTGTTCATTGCATAACATGTTCCTATTCATCATCACACCAAGGTCTTTAACTGCTTCCTTATTTGTGATGGTCTCATTATTAGGTCCCTTATATGCATATAGCTTTCTTTCTCTGTCTCCATAATTTATTGATTCAAATTTATCAGAGTTAAATACCATCCTATTTACCTCTGCCCAATCATATACTTTGTTAAGGTCCTCTTTGTAGAGCGTTCCTATCTTCATCACAAGTAATTTTCTCTACTTATTCTTGTGTCATCTGCGAAACTACTCACTACCGAATCCTTAACATTATTGTCTATGTCTTCAATCATAATACAAACAGTATTGCAGCTAACACCGTACCTTGCGGCACACCGGATATTACCTTGGCTTCATCCGATTTCTCGTCGTTTTGCAATAAACTATCTGTTTTCTGTTGTGTAAAAATTCTTTTAACCATCTTCCTACTTTATCACGATATTGTGTTTTCTAATTTTCTTCGCTTAATATATTATGGTCTACTTTATCAAAAGCTTTTGCAAAGTCTAAATAAACATCATCTGTTTCATTTCCGCTTTTCATATTTTTGAATATGTTCTCACGGTGGACTAACAGTTGTTGTGTACTTTTTCCGGGTACGAAACCATGTTGTCCTTTATTAAACAAATTATTTTTTATTAAATGTTTCATATATTTTTCTTCATTACCCTTTCATACACTTTCATAATATGTGATGTTAGACTCACAGGCTATATTACTTGCCTCTAGTCTTGATCCACTTTTGAAAGTAGGGGTAATATATGCTAATTTGTGCTCATCATAAATCTTGCCTGTATCTACACTTTGTCTTAATAATATTGCAAGTGGCTTTGCGATAGAATGAACTACTTTCTTTAACAAAATAGCAGGAATTCCATCAGGCCCTTGTGCAGCAGCTCCATTTTTTAATTTCATTAATAGCCTGCACAATATCAGCTTCATTAATTTCTATGTCAGCTAAATATTCACTATTTTCATCCCTTACTTCTATATCATTATCTTCATTATCTATTCTAGGGTGAATTCTCTCTTATATCGTTCTGCCAGTATGTTGCAAATTTCCTTTTTTTCATTCGTTAATCTCCCTTCAATTCTTCAGAGGGCCTATTTCTATTCTTCTTTTATTCATCTTCTTCGCATATGAGTATAATAGTTTGGGGTTTTGCTTGATATTTAATAGGGTTTTTTCTTCCAAGTCCCCCGTTTTTCATTTTCTTTTGATTGTATAATCTTTTGTTCTGCATTTTCTATCTTACTTTTTAGTTTTTTTCTATAACTTTCCATGCATTTTTTTCTTTTGCAAGACCTTTTTTCCACTTTCTGATTTTCTGGAACAAGATCCTTCTGTCTCTTGGTATGCATGAATGATGTTTACTTTTCTTCTTCGGTATATATTTTTCCACTATTTCTCCAATATTTTATATAATATCTCCGTATTTACCCTTATGTCATCACTACGAAAATGTTATCCCAATCTTTGTTTAATTCTTCATTAATTTCTGACCATTTTTATATGTTTTTACTGTAGAAGTTGTATTTTCCATATCCTTCCCACTTTTTCATTTCTTGCTTATCTCTATTTTCACTTGCTTTGGAATGAACTGTTAATTCTATGACATTATGGTCTGAAATACTCGCATTATAAACTATTATTTCTTTAACATAATTCATCTCGTTCACAAAATACTAGGTCTAAAGTATTTTCCTTTCTTGTTGGCAGGTGATTTATTTGTTGAATGTTGTATTCTAGTAGCATATCTAATAGCTTTTCAAATTGCCTTTATCTTCTGCACTACTATTACTCTCTTTTTTATATGTATAAGTACAACCACAATCTCCTATTCGTTCTTTCCATTCTACGAAAGGAAAGTTGAAATCACCAGATAGGAGAATAGTCCAGTCCTTGTGATTTCTACATATATCATCCATTTTTTCTTTTTAATTATTAAGTCAACTCTTTAGTATTAGGAGGTCTTATATATTACTATGTTCATCAATTTTTCAGATTCAAATTCTACCGCTATTAGTTCACATCTGAGTTACTATATTTCTCATATATTTTTCCTTGTTTTTTTGTCTTTCCATATATTGCGTTCCCCCTTGATTTCCTATTTTTTTATATCTGATCTATAAGTTTGGAACCCTTTTATTTGATCATCATTCAGTCTCTTGGGAATACCAGGTTTCACTTATATTCATTATATCTATTTTCTTTTCATTTTGGGTTAGTTCTTCTAAGTACTCTATTTTTCTTTTTGAGTTACTCGTAACTAACCTGCGCATTCATCACTATGATGGTTTGCGTGTTTTCTCCTTCATTAAATACTGGTAGTAATAAGGATTTCCCATGTCTCTTTCCTGTTCTGGTATGTTGTTCTTTTTTTCATTTCCAGAAATTCTGACATTAAAAAATCCAACTTTTCCATAATATTTGATCTTCCTTCATCATAATTATTCATTTTGTGTCCTGAATCTGCAATTTTCTCCGTTTCTGCAATATCCTCTTGCATAATAAATACAGTTATTATCTCTTGAGTAGAATTTCGGAGCTGATGCTTTGAAATTTTTTTGCTGACACCTCTGCATATCTCATTGGTGGTTTGCTTTTCTCTTTTACCTGATATTCTTGATTTCTCTCTTTATTTGTTTCTTTCTTATTTTGGATTTTATTACTTGGTTGGTTTATTTATATGATTATGATTCATGGCTACAGGGTGCATATATTTGCATTTTTTGTCGAACTTACATCCTTTTCCTTCTTTTAGGTTTTTACATATTTTTGGATGCAGATCTCTGCAATCATCCCCATATCCATCTAAGTATGCACATTTACCATATATTTCATAGTTTTGACATATCTTAGGATGTTTGTAGTAACATCTTTCTCCAAATCGCAATTCCCTCTTTTCAAAAGGTTGCAGATTTTGTCTTTCTTGTCTATTTTTTCCTCTTTCCCGTCATTGTATAGATCTGGGTAGAGCCTCTTCGGGATTTGCTTTTCTGTTGTCATATCGTAATTTATTTCTTCGTAGGTATGCTGCTTTATTGCCTCATATGTAGTATCAATGAGTATCTCTTGCATCCATACTTTTATCTGTTCTTTGTTTTCCTTATATGTTTTTCTGTCATTTCATTTTTGTTTACTTCTCTTCCGTTTTCCTCTTCTTCTTTTTCTTCTTCTTCTTCTTCATCCTCAACCTATTTGTACATTCAATCTTGATTTAATAACATTGTCTATCCAGATAGACATGTTGAACAAAAAATTCTTGTATCTTTTCTCAAATCTTGTATTACCTCAGCACACTGTGGATGGGTCGGAATGTTGCATGCAGCACATTTTCTGATAGGTTTTGTGGATTGACTATGCTTATACCAAACCTTACACAGTTTGCATGCTTTTGGCATTCTTTTTCCTAATGCATCAAATTAGGATATTCACAAGATTCACCTATTTCATTTCTTTGTCGGAATATGTTGGTTATGATATTTTCTTTATGATCTCTTGACCACTTGGATTTTATTTGGAACTTCTTCAATTATTTTCAAGATGTTTTCATTAGATTTGTTCCAGTTTGAAGGATTATATCCTTCTAATATATCTATGAATGCTTTTTGTATCTTTTTGGTTAGGACTGTTGCTGATTTCATAGATGAGAAATGCCAGTTCCCTTCCTGCTACCTCATCGTATTGCGAATCTGCTAAACACGCAAATTACGCCACCTCTTCCCGCAGTTGGAACTTACTGCCATCTTGTTCTGTTTTATAGTATTACACTTGATAAACTAACTTAGAAGACGCTTTATCCTACTATTTTCACACTAATCTTATCACCACCCCATAGTTCACGAAACACTTCTAGATATTTCTTAAATTCTAGTCTTATGTTAAACTTGTGATATCTGTTGATTAATCTGACTTCACACGGGTACTCTCACCAAGCAAGATGGCTACTACGAGAGAGAGAGAGAGAGAGAGAGAGAGAGAGAGAGAGAGAGAGAGAGAGAGTCAAGGCTATAAACTGCTAGTTTTTTCTTGAGAAAATAAACCCGAGAGTCTTCCTTCCTCTTCCTGAAACAGCACGCAACAAAAGTGACAATACAACGGCCCTTTCTCTTTACAGAATTCAATACCAATTTCACGCACCACTTACCCACGCCGAGAGAGAGAGAGAGAGAGAGAGAGAGAGAGAGAGAGAGAGAGAGAACTGATCTCTATCTGTATAGGAAATAAAGAGAAATACAATTAAAAGTATAATTTTTTTTATAGGAAAGACCATGAATACAGCAACATTTCACTATTTCACTGCATAATCTTTGACGATTGTTAATGTCTTAGAGAGAGAGAGAGAGAGAGAGAGATAGAGAGATCGAGAGAGATAGAGAGATCGAGAGAGAGAGAGAGAGAGAGAGAGAGAGAGAGAGAGAGAGAGAATGATGCTACTTATTCCGATGGACTCACATTTTCACAACAACGACATTATAACAGGAAATTGGAACTGGGATTTGAGATTTATAGAGTTCATCGGTCAATTGTCTTGAGTATGACGTGAAATACAGTTTAGCTTGTTGTCTGGTTGAGGAAGTAGATTACGTTCATTTTAAGTGAAACGGGAAAAAATGTAGAAAAGGGAGACAGCCCATTTTATTATTAAATTTAAAAAAAAAATACTATTTTATTTAAAAAAAAAAATAAGTTCTGTGTATGTGACAGAATGATTTTTTTCTCTACTCTTCTCTCTCCACAGAAATTGCGACCCGGAAGTACATTCCTGACCCGCTTTATTTTTATTTATTTATTTATTTTTGCTAATGCCAGTAGGCTGCAATTAGGTTGGGTGTGGAAAACATAATGAGATCATTTTGAAGAACTATGGTTAGTTTTTAAGATATGGTGTCCCGCATTTTTCTGGGAAAGGTTCCGGTAATCAGTTACATCTCGGGAATATGCGACCGGGAACAGTAAACTAACGACTAAGTACTCAATTCCCCCCCCCCCCACCCCCCCCCCCCCCCAAAAAGGCCCCTCCAAGTCAGACTGGAGGATTCTAGGGAACCATCTAGCAGTGCGGAAGGGTTTAAAAGAAAGCTAGACAAAATCATTAGGACACCGTGAATGCATAGTAAAACCTGCTCCATTACCAGATTAAAGTTGTAGCACACGATGTCTCCTATCCTAGAGGATGGACTCAACAAGTCCCTTTGGAGAACTCATCCTAATCCTTGTAACTTGTAACCTCCACTTCAGGTTCAAGACTCGAACTATGGTCCCTCAGGTCGTGAGTTTAGTGTGAAAAATGCTCTTGCTTCTCTTCTCTGCTATGGCCAAAACAGTTCTCTTAACGTATAATTCTACGCCACTTCCCTACACACATAACCAATTAAAGTAAAAGGAAAAATAACTCACACGAAAGGGTGTTTCATGTTCAGTAACAACAACAAAGAAATATAAATGCATAAAGCCGGGAACCAATATAACTGCAAAATAAAAAGGAACAAGCAACATTGCAGTCACTAAAAGCCCTTGTATAAACTCACTGCCTAGACTTGGACTGCTAAGAACGAGACAGATGCAAAATACCGCCGCCTTTCACCCAACGCTTTCGTACCTAAATCAATATCACTAGACGAGCAAGACACTATTAAATAAAAGCATATAAGTGCCAAAACTTAATACACACGGAAATGAATGACTCAGCAGAGAGAGAGAGAGAGAGAGAGAGAGAGAGAGAGAGAGAGAGAGAGAGAGAGAGAGAGAGTCAACCATCGCCATCATCGACTCAGACACTATGAACGGTATAGAAGTATAATAAACGATGCCTGTACAAGTTAATTTTATTTCCTTTCACAGCTGAAGTGTAAACAAGCTCAAAGCAATGGCCAAATGACTAA
The DNA here is from genome assembly GCF_015104395.2 of Macrobrachium nipponense. Lineage (NCBI taxonomy): Eukaryota > Metazoa > Arthropoda > Malacostraca > Decapoda > Palaemonidae > Macrobrachium > Macrobrachium nipponense. Next base: position 21,974,565 of record NC_061102.1, read on the forward strand.
GGCGGAACAACAAACGAACAAATCATGTCATGAGACGATATCATGGAAAACAATGAAGAATAATTGTTTAATTATGGAATCGATATCTGTTGGTGGAGCTCGCATGAGAATAGGCCTATTTCTCGGGATGTGCTATTGCCCTAATGTTTTGGATTATGAAATGAGAGAGAGAGAGAGAGAGAGAGAGAGAGAGAGAGAGAGAGAGAGAGAGAGAGAGAGAGAGAGAGTAATTACAGTTTAATTTTCATTTGGGTAAGTGGACAACATCAAACTTCTTTAATCTCTCAATGAACCCAAGATTCACAATTCTCTCAAGATATACAAAGTTAACATTTTACATAAGAGAAAATTTCTATAATTAAAAATTCTTTCCACTCTCTATAATCTTAAAATTATGTTAATTAATGAACCGTAATGCTAACATAAAGATATATAAATGCTTTGAATTTAAAGAAAAGCATTGAAAAAACATCTCTACTACTGAAAAGTAATGTATCGTGAATTAAATCGGTAATGTAATGTCATATTAATGTGAAAAAAAATGCTTCGTGAATTAATACGGTAATTAAATGTTTCATATTAATGTGAAAAAAATGTTTCGTGAATTAATACGGTAATGTAATGTATCATATTAATGTGGACAAAAGAAAAAACAAAGCAATGTTTAGTGAATTAATACGGTAATGTAATGTAATGTAAAAAAAAATGTTATAAGCAAGTAATTAGAAAAAAAATATATGGCCAAACAACCAAATACTTTATAAGATCTTCTTCAACTTTTCCCCATCAAGCTACAAATCTTGCCATCCCACGTCACACTTGCAAGCTTATCTTCGAGGTGGAGCTTACATCTAAAATTAGACCAAGTGCAACAGCAGCGGCAGCGATGCAACAGAATTCGCTTACCTAACACCACGCAACTCGTCAGAGTGAGCAAACCATCAAAACTTCTTCCCACAAGTAGCTTTGATGAGACTTCCCAACGCGAAGGCTCCGATTCCCCCCCAAAGATTATTTTACTCCTCTGCCAAGCACGATTCGGCTTCGTTGACAGGCGCTATCGTCGGTGCAAAACTATCTCTTGTAAATAAAAAGTTAATTCTCTCTCTCTCTCTCTCTCATATTCCATACACTCTTCCTTTCGTACTTTGGGGCAACAAAAATGGACTCTTTTGAGCTAGAATTCCACCACCACCAACAACAACACACACACAAAAATTTACGATACACATCCAGACCATCTATAGGAGAGTTCTCTTCATTACATGAACTGTTTGCCACTTGGTCTCGACCGAGAATCATCTGTTACCTCAAATTTTCGGACGACTTTTTCTATAACAACTTAGGTTTGTATCCCCTAAAAGGCTCTTCCACAGTAATTTTCCATACTATGGCATTCTCACCTCAGGACATTATCTGTCTCACATTCTCACCTCAGGACATTCTCTGCCTCTCATTCTCACCTCAGGACATTCTCTGCCTCTCATTCTGACCTTAGGACATTCTTTGGCCCTTATTTTTGCACGAGGATACATCCAGACATTCATTTATGGCAAACTTGGATTAATTTCCCCCAAACATATTCTATCTAATAAGTTCTCACATCCTCCAGTACTTACTGTCCTTCAGTACCACACCGCCCCCACAGGTGCTCAGCCACTCACCTGTGAAAGAAAAGGAAACCGATTATAGTTACTATGTAATAATAGAATTAATTCACAGCCAGGAAATACTGTATATTAACGATATTAACGAAGGGTCGAATGAATGCCATCAACGCACGAGTCACAAAAATGCGTCACCGCGACTGAATTCGTCGAAAAGAATCGGCAATGGCTTTGGAAGACCCACAATTAACCGTCATCAAATGGTGCGGTATTTGCAATAATACTAGACCCGTCCTTTTCAATTAAAAGTTCATAATTGAACCGGGCGCTTTAAAACAGCCGAATATCATATAAAAATGGAATGCGTCCTCCCTTTTAATCAGCCTCTGAAAAACCTCCTCGGCTACAAACGCATACACACAAGATCCAAGCACTGTGGAATACTATATATTATATATAATATATATATATATATATATATATATATATATATATATATATATATATATACACCTACAGAGCATATACGCTTCATGACCTGTGACCTTCAACCTGAGTCGAGAACTACCCTTAGGACCGGAGTCACAAACGGTAGAATACATCCAGCTCAGTTTGCGCACCACTGCTTTCATACACAAGTCGCATATTTCTTTTTTTTTTTTTTTATATAGTTCGTTAGTTCAAGGTTAATGTTTACAATATATCTAAGCACTACAAAAGTAACTGAAACAGCTGTGAAAAAAAGAATAATTGAAATCTTTGGCATTCGAACATAAATACATTTTCGTTTTTTTATAATATACCCTGAAACGCAGCTGTTAAAAAAAAAGAATGAAATCTTTGGCATTCAGATATATTTAACTTAGTTTTTTATACAATATATCCTAGCATTACAAAAGACAAACACAGCTGTGAAAAAAATTAATAACGATTGAAATCTTTGGCATTCAATGATGTAAAACGTTAAGTGTTTTTAAAAATAAAAACGTGAGACCATAATTTGACACACGGCGTATTAAACACTTGTAACAATTCCCATGAGACATTTGGCAAAACCATTTAACTCACGTCAACGAAACGTAACCTTAGATATAACACACCAATGAAGAGGAAAGATAAATCAATGACAAACACTGACACAAAGGTACATTAGAAGCACGATCTTAAGAGAGAATCAAAAGAAAGAATGAGAAAAATCGCACTGAACACCACAACCAACGCACACTTGCCATGTAGATAAAAACAGATAAGGCCTGTTAAAAGGTAGAACGTGAGAACATGCGGTACACACCCAGGCAGAACATTTCACAGTTCCATCTGTTGCTCTGATTTTATTTATGAATTAGTTTCTTAACTGGATATAGTGTGACCGTTCGGATATATCTTTTCTTCACCGATAAATCTACATTAAAATCTAGATATTATTCTAGATTTCGCTGTCATTTCACATAGAGGCATTACATACTGTTAAAAACCACCTTAGCAAATCAATATTTTGGACCCGTTCCATATGCCTGTCTACTCGAATAAGAGCGACACGGTGGCCGCGAGTTCGCTTCTCGGACATTCCATCGAGGTATTAGAGACGTGTATTACTAGTCAAGAGAACGTCACTCTCGACGTGGTTCGGAAGTCACGCAAAGCCGTTGGTCCCGTTGCTGAATAACCACTGGTTCCATGGAACGTAAAAACACCATACAAACAAACAATCAACCGGAATAATAATAATGATAATAATAATGACAAATGAAAGCCACAGAAGTGTTAAAATATACTATTGTACACACTACTGTGGATTTTAATTGTCAATATTATAGACTCGTTATGGAGGTTCCTTAGCTCAATAATAATAATAATAATAAAATAATAATAATAATAATAATAATAATAATAATAATAATAATAATAATAATAATAATAAACCGCGAAAGCCACAACACAATATTCAGTCCCCCTCAATCCTTAACCTTGGAGGGGAAAGGCGACTATTACATCTCCCCCTTGGCGACCTCGAGAGAAAACTAAGAGAGACAGAATGAATGTCCATTTCCACTAAATTGTCAATACTGGAGAAAATGGCATTTTATGGCGAGACTTCCTCCGGAACAGGAAATTGCGATAACATTGTGCGACACATTAGCCTTCGACCCGCGGAGCGCTACGCGTTTCGAAATAGGAAAATGCATTGCTTGCTATATCCCGCGAGAGAGAGAGAGAGAGAGAGAGAGAGAGAGAGAGAGAGAGAGAGAGGTACTTTTTTCCTTGTCTTCCTCCAAGGAACCAATGTTGGGAAATTTCATTTTTGCACCAGAGAGAGAGAGAGAGAGAGAGAGAGAGAGAGAGAGAGAGAGAGAGAGAGAGAGAGAGAGAGAGAGAGAGATTCTAATAACAAACCGATTTCCCTAAGGTAACAACCTTGACTCATGACCTTAGGGGAGCATCAGAGGCTCTCCCATTAAAAATACACTGAATCCTCTCACAACTCATTTCAAAGCATATGACGGAAGGGCAGGGAGAGAGTCTGTCTAAAAATTAAGAGATATTACAAAAAGTACAGTCACATTTGCATACGCAAGTTTGCGTGTAGAGATGCCAAGATGCGCATTCTTACAGAAATCTCAATAACGTATGGTATGCTCGATACGTATTCACGTATACATACACAAATGTCTGGTACAAGAGGGCGACAACTGTTTCCGATAATACTATGTATTGTATATGCTTTAGATGCACTAAAATACATAAGAATAAATACTGGGTATGTAAGTATTAATGAAAGTGTTAATACGTCTACATGCACAAACGTCTGGTACAATAGGGCAACACATACGAATACATACCGGGATGTATGTATTAATAAAAGAATTAATACCTATACATACACAAACGCCTGGTGCAATAGGGCGACAACTGTTTCCGATAATACTCTATATTGCATATACGTAATATTCACTAAAATACATACGAATACATACTGGGTATGTATTAATGAAATTATGTAGGTATCTATGTATGCATAAACACAAACGCCTTGTAAGACACAGGGGGCAATATCCTGTATTGAATATAGATTCACCAGAATACATATAAATAAACCCTGTTATCTAATCTCTACAACGTTATCAGAACTCCTACTGAACCGGTCTTTTGTAAGAAAATACACACATGTTAAAAGAGTCAGGCCTTAATAGTCAGTGACGCAATAAGAAAGTCGGCCGTGGGCTTCTTACAAGAGTGTGACGGTTCAAGAAATACGACTCTGGAATAACGGGAAGTAAAACTGATCAAATTACACTACATTGAAGGACTATAGCGGCACTGAAAAGTTATCCTACCTATGCACTGCATGATATCGCCGCTCAAAGTTGTCGCATATTCAGTGTAAGATTAGGTTCGGTACAGATATATATATATATATAATATATATATATATATATATATATATATATGTATATATATAATAAAAAATAAATAAATAAATGAAACAAAGTTGGCCACTGCAAACCGGACGACTTCAGATAACAGGAGCCTAAACTGGGAATGCCCACACTCCGCTACAAAATGCCCTAAAACTGCAAATGTTTACCATACGTCTCCTCTACCCTCGGCCATGGACAAAAGACTTTCTGCACCTCTAGCAAGAACTTTAGACTTTTATAGGTGTTTATAGGTCTTTTAAATTAAAGACTGATAAATGAAAATGATGACTGACACAACAACAATATTCAACTTTAAAAGTCTACCACAAAAAAAGCTCTTCTCGAAACGCACAGATCAATTGTGCAAAAAGATAAACAATCAATTATACATTTTATAAACAGGAAATGTAGATTCAAGACGTGCTGCATTTCTATGGAATACAAGAAGCGCGGGAAGAACTATGTCTGTGACCTACAAGAAGAAGAAGAGCTAAGAAAAGAAAAAAAAACAGCGCACAAACACACATACTTTGCACTTAAATTTATCCTAGTGTTCATACACTTAAACTAGCCTATAATGCAAAATAAGAGACAATAAACTCAATGCAGAGCACTGTAACAGCTTGCATTATTCAAACTGTGGAAAGCTCATATATCATATACTAAGACTTGAGGTTTTCATGTCTATTCTAGCTCTTCAATGTGATTATCATTTGCACCAAGCAAACAGACCTGCAATTCAGTGGAATTCATTTGCCTAATACTAGTTATGTACCATCAAAGTTATGGCCTGCTGTTGACATTACACGACTGTATATTCCTAGATTAAAAAACACTATATATATATATATATATATATATATATATATATTATATATATATATATATATATATACTTATTTGTACAAGCTTTGAATACACGTGGCACATAAATGAAGAACCACATTCCAAGGACGGAGAGGACAGTATGCCTCATGTGCATCTTCCTCCAATACCTCTTCCTCTTTTGAGAGGTCTGGCAAATCGCTTTCCCCTGAGTCTGGTCCGCTCTTCTGGTGACTACGTATAAAAGTATCCGAATAACAGCACCCATAAATAGAATACAGAGATAGAAGACGTTAGCTACAAACATACATCACGATGTGAGAATATATGCAAAAGCCACTTTAATAATAAGAATAATAATAATAATAATAATAATAATAATATAATAATACAGATACACAAGAGCTGTTTACAAGATAGTACACTACCGATATGAGAAATATACGCAACAGCCACTCTATTATATATATATATATATATATATATATATATATATATATATAATATATATATATAAATATATACAGAATAGATACACAAGACGCTACACGATACATCACTGATAAGAGAAAAATATGCAACAGCCACTAATAATAATACTAATAATTGTAGGTTTTCTGTAAATAACTATAACATAAGTTAGCCCTGTATTGAATCGCATTCCTCTCCAAGAAACATTTACATATTGTGTGAAGATGGACACGGAATTTCGACTATGAAAATAGCCACAGGAGGTCATCCATTCAGCCTCTAACCAGAGTTGGAACAAAAATCTCCTTGGCATGCATGGCATCATAAAATCCGTGCGGGAGAAATGTTTGTTACATTACTCTCTCTCTCTCTCTCTCTCTCTCTCTCTCTCTCTCTCTCTCTTCTCTCTCTCAAGCAGCAGCCTCCCATCCGCTGGCGGAGGCTTATCTCGTCCAGGACCTCTTCTATGTAAATCAGGTCATTATTGACGACGGTCGTTAAAAAGCAACAATATCAGACTTGACTCCGGAAATGGGCACAATCTGCCAGCTATGAGTTAGAACTGTGCCCCGCATTGGGGTCGTCGGATTGACCGGTGCCATAGCATCATCTTAGCTCGTCCGGCAGGATGTCCACACACACACACACACACACACACACACACACACACACAGATACGTACGGGTTCCCCAGGTCCCTACACAGTGTGAGGCACCTTCTACAGTCTACCAGCAGAATTGCTAATGATCTTCGGTATATTTGCATCTTCCAATCTTGGTGGTCTGGGAGCGCTTATGAGATTGAGTAGAGAGAGAGAGAGCTTGGGAGAGAGGACGAGCAGTAGAGAGAGAGAGAGAGAGAAATTAGCTACCTAAAACACTTGTTTTGGAACATTCTTTCCCTTTGACGTTTGCTTGAACAATGAAACCCATGATGCTTTATTAGCTCTCTCTCTCTCACACACACACACAATGAAGAACAACAGACGACAGTCGTGGTGCCAATAGAGAGAGAGAGAGAGAGAGAGAGAGAGAGAGAGAGAGAGAGAGAGAGAGACGAGAAGGACGAGGACGATTTCAGTGGCCAAGGGTCAGCTTTCGAAAGGGTTATGTGACAAATCTTTGGCAAATACTCCACGCCTTCTCTCTGAAACGGCCCCGCTACCTACAGCTCCACTGGCGCAGCCGACTGACTGGTGGTCGGCCCAATTCTTCTCTCTCTCTCTCTCTCTCTCTCTCTCTCTCTCTCTCTCAGAGCACCCACGTACTTGGCTAAGAAATGTTATACCGGGTACGAGATGACGGCCAAAATAATAGCAATCGAACGATTACGCGAAACAATTATACGGCGTAGCCATCGCCGAATCAAACGGAATTCTCCGTTGGTTCTTAAATAAGTAAATAAAATAAATTAAATAAATAAAAAAATAAATAAATAAATAAATAAATAAATATATATATATATATATATATATATATATATATATATATTTATATATCTAATCTACACAGACATATATATATTAGTCCGTTCATTTAATTTATCGTGTTGAAAGCATTGCAATGCTTGAAATGCAACGGGTTAAGGGGGAGGAGAAGGAGATCACAACCCTTCCTTCCTTCTTCTTTTTCTTTCTTCTTCTTCCTCTTCCTCCTCCTCCTCCAACAACATTAACAACGAAAACAACAAAAGTATTGTATTCTCTATCGGAAGGCCACTGACCCTACGATTCCTCTAGAGAACACACGTGGATCTCTCTCTCTCTCTCTCTCTCTCTCTCTCTCTCTCTCTCTCTCTCTCTCCAAGTATCAGCCTACGAATCGCTGTTGTTATTCAAGACCTAATCATACTAGTAAGCAAAATATGCGTGGTATGTAATAGCAATACAATAAAGAATAAAACTACGCTAACATAAAGATTTCACAGTTGAATTTCTCTGAATCAATGGACACATAGCGACTCGCAACGCGTATGAATGATGAAAAGTTGTGTCCGTTCCATGCATACGTAGTAAGTAAAACCTTCGAAAATCTGCCAAGAACAGGTCGATATAATAATAATAATAATAATTAATAATAATAATAAGCAACGAATATAAGCAAAGATTATCAAACCTCACATTCTGTAAAACCTAACCGAACACCTTTTCTGCACCTCATGGAGTCGAGATCATCGATACACCGGGGTTCTCCCCATTTCAGGGACTCTCCCCCACCGGGCCCAAACTACCCCCACCCGTACCCCTCCCCAAACCCCAATCCTCGCCCTACAAGCCAGACACCAGCACCCATGTATCAGTAGCCAGTTCCAATCCTCTCGAGAAGGCCACGTGTTGCACTCATGACGCCGTTACTATGGCAACCATATTAGGGGTCCAGACGGTGGTTCGCTTCTCGGTGGCAGGACCACTGTTCTCAAAAAAAAAAAAAAAAAAAAAAAAAAAAAAAAAAAAAAAAAAAAAAAGACGGAAAATACTAATATCACACATACTTAAAATACATTTTAACCAAATCTATAAACACGGCTTCAATTCGTGTGACAGAAATACGTATATGACATCTTTCCTAGGAAAACGAGTCTCTCTTTAATAAGCCCCCCAACCCCCAAAAATACTTCCTGATGTTGGCAAATTGAAAGACGTTATTGCAATTACCAATATTTCATTTCCAGCTGTCTACTACATAGTTAATCTGATAAGGGAGGGCGGGGGAGGGTGGGGGTGGAGGAGATGGCAGGAATGACGAGTGGCTAAATTCGTTCTCAAACAAACTCGGAGGGGCGCCGGTGTCAATCTAAATATACAGAGTTGCCACGGTGCCCCCCCCCCCCCTTCCCCCACCTCTCTCTCTCTCTCTCTCTCTCTCTCTCTCCTTAGAAAAACTTGGAATTTCATTTGTGTTCATCATCATTCGTTCTTTACGATAATATCTTTCCTATTCGTCGAAGGAGTAAACAGTTAATCAGTCACTTTCGTCAAATAATTTTTCCTCTCTATCAGCTTATATTTTTTACATATTCAACAAAATTGAAAAGAAAAACAAATTGAGACCAGTGACTAAGTTTTACTCCGGATATGAAGTATCACTACTAAAAAAAAAATGTATTAATCGATTCTTCAATAGACTCCTTTCATAAACCGATTAAAGGTTCAAAAAAGCAAAAAAAAAAAAAAAAAAAAAAAATGCTGAATATGCACGGTTTGGATACGGAAATGTGATGTCCTCTTTAATACAGCCAACAAGATTTAACATAATTTCTGTATCTATTTCGCATAGCAAATGCAAATAAATTTAACTTCAGTATGAATACTAACAGACACACACGCATTTTATATATATATAAATTATTACCACAACCCACACACCCACACCACCCACCACCACCATATATTATTATATATATACATACCATATATATTTTATATATATATAATACCATAATAATTATATAATACTAATATATTAATAATAGGAAAAATACCCCCATAGATTATATATATACATATACCTGTATTGTCTGCCCCAATGCCAAGCTTTTAACAGGAAACAATTACATATAAAACATCTTTATCTTCCCAATGGCGGCAACTGGGTTGTTGGCCCAGTTACGTATGGTACATAAGCAATATTTTCAACATCAATATTGTCACTTACACCTGTCGCTTCATAGTACTAACACACACCTCCCCAATGAGTAAAGCGAACACATAAGCCTGAAATTCTAGAAAAATGAACAACAACGGATTCCGAGAATTCTTCGCCCCTTTCATAAAGTAGTGTCATGAACTTAAAATTCTGAGTGTGTGCAGATGTCTTGAAGGTAACGGTATTCAAAGCATCACGAAAAATATGAGAGAGAGAGAGAGAGAGAGAGAGAGAGAGAGAGAGAGAGAGAGAGAGAGAGAGAGAGAGAGAGAGAGAGAGAGAGAGAGAATGAATCCTAGAGAGTGAGTGAATCCAAGCTAAGACTTATGCATAGAGAGAGAGGATGATATTTATATAACGTGATTGCTAATGGCATACAAGAAGTCTTAGATAATGAGTCAATTATTAGATAAATGAGACACTGATCTGAAATTTGTGGAGCCACAAATGAGGTAAAAGGTAAAAGGAGAGAATAAGTTTTGTTCATTAAATAAGGTCTTGCATTTTATGCGGAACTTACTTGTTCATAAATAAATAAGGTCCTAGACATTATAACAACTTGTTTGTTCATAAATAAGGTTCTGTACATTATAAGGAACTTGTTTGTTCATAAAGGTCCTGTGCATTATAAAGAACTTTTGTTCATATATAAGGATCTGTGCATTATAAGGAATTTTGTTTGTTCATAAATAAGGTCCAGTACATTATAAGGAACATGTGTTCACACATTATAGGTCCTGGTTCATTATAAGGAACTTGTTTGCTAAAATATTTAGTCCTTAAACATTATACAACTTGTTTGTTTCATAATAAGGCTTGTCATTTATTTTAAGGAACTGTTTGTTCATAAATAAAAGTAGTCTTGTACATCATTTGTTCATAAATAGGTCTTGTAACAATATGTTTGTTCATAAATATAGTCCTGTACATTATAGGGAACTTGTTTGTTCATGAATAAGGTCTTGTACATTTCAAGGAACTTGCTTGTTCATAAATAAAGTCTTGTACATAATTTGTTCATAAATATGGTCTTGTACATTATAAGGACCTGCTTTGTTCATAAATATGGTCCTGTTCATTATCTGTGGCGTTTTTGGAAATTCTCTCTACTCTCTCTCTCTCTCTCTCTCTCTCTCTCTCTCTCTCTCTCTCTCTCTCTCTCTCTGGAACACAGACGAGGACAACAACCTACAAACTTCGCATAAAAAAAAAATAATAAAAACACCGAAAAATTGGAATTACAAATGTCGCCGCCGCAGCTGCTACGACAGAACTAGCATGTAAGTGTACCTATGTATACACGCAGGTGTTTCGGCTTGTACTCCATCGTGAGAACACCTGTAGTACACGTCCCTATAACAGTCTGCCCAATTCATTGACAGCCAATTCATCCACCTTTCCCAGTACAGAGATAATATGTACACAAAGTGAATTTTTGCCTTTTATAGCCTAATGAGAACACGAACACGAACACACACACACACACACACATTACAACAGTTCAAAATGTCCAAAGTACAAGCAACTCTCCAAACACCTGTGATTTCTCTTTCAGTAAACATTAAGATATTCCCAATGCATGTGAAACTTGTATACATGAACATCATAAAGTTATTTTATGAATAGTACTTAAATACCAATTAAATCTAATATTTTCTCGCTCCCCTAAAACCTCCGATGAAGCTCTTGCGTGGAATGACGGTGCTAAGTATTGAGGCCACGGGAGGGGGGAGGGAGGGGGCCTGAATAATTTTAGGGTGGAGACTGTGGGTGGGAGGGGAAGAGGGGGGAATAATAAACTACGTAGCGAGAAGTAAATTAAGTGTAGCGTTTCATACGCAAATTATCCCAGTTTGATTGTCTGTTCCTAACATACTTGTAGATAAACAAAACTTAGGGTCAGTTAATTTTTCGTATCAAGTCTCCATGTGATTGTGTGCACATATATGAAACAAATCTCCATGTAATATGTGTATGTGTATATATATGCTTACATATAAGAAATAGAAAGCATATGCAAGAAACAGAAAGTCTCCAAATAATAGGTCCCCAGTAATTTTAGTTATGAATTTGACACAAAAAAAAGAAGTCTCCAACGTGATAGTGTTGCTAATACATAAGAAATTATAGTATTGACAGAAACAATGTTTATTCATGTTATAACTATACACCACAAGAGGAAACGATCTCTGTCTGCTATACAACCTAAAAGAAGCGCCATTATAACTGACGACCTGAACTGCAAACACACAAATACCGATTCACCATTTTCCTATAAAAAAAATAAAACTATAACAAACGAAAACTATACTTGATGTCAACGCCATTTGCTAAAATATCTGCTAGTGTGCAATTACTTAAAAGAATACATAATAAATGATATGTTTTAAAGTAAAACTTAAAAGTACATTAAACTCCTGCACTTAATTACTGGAAGCCTACACGTCATGTCTGACGTTTAAATAAGTCATTATAACGTACCAGCGACGAGAACGCAAGTCGAGAGCGTATATATCGTCGTCATACGACACACAGGACTAAACACAATAATGGAGTATCAGGGCCGAAGCAAAGCCAACTGCAATGAAGCGAGAGAGAATGGTCAAGGCTGCAAAGAGCTTTAAACATAGACTGCCGAATTTCACAAAAAAAAAAAAAAAAAAAGTAGACTCCAGATTACGGTATATAATTGCCCATGTGTCGAAGATAAGAGACACATCTTGGGTTCTATGTTGAGTGGAGCTCATAATAAAGTACGTTTTACAATATTATTCCTTAGGTGGTGTTGCACGTCTATGACTTAAGTTCTCATCCCGTGTATCTTAATTTTGTGAACCGTACGGCCCTTAGCTGAATGATATTATAATTATTATTATTTTACTCCCTAATCAGTAAATGAACCACGACAAAAACAAATAGACGTTTCCCATCACACCGGTTGACAAGAAACTAGCTAAACATGTTCTCCCGACCTGGGAAAAAAAATATAATAAATAGTAAAATAAGAACCAATAACACCACTTAAGAGCCGAAAAAATAATAATATACATTTCTGAGAAGAGAGAAATCACAATGACTTTTACCATCAAAGGATTGGGAAACATTTAAACCCCAACGAAATGGTGGGAGACAAAGAGACTTCACGATCTCCCAACTCATATCATGATTGTGCATTTACTGTTGGCAGCGGGTTCCGTCAAATAGAATCTTTCGTAATACTACCACGAATTTACAATATGACTGAGTCAGTACTACCTAAAGACACTTATTATTATTATTATTATCATCATCATTATTATTATATTCAGAAGAACTCTACTCACATGGAACAAACCCACAGGGGCCACTGACTTCAAATTCAAGCTTCTACGGAATATGGTTCGTTGGGAAGAAGCAAGATGCGGTTAGGGGTAATACAGAAAGGAGAGATGATTTACCCACCTACCGAGAGAGAGAGAGAGAGAGAGAGAGAGAGAGAGAGAGAGAGAGAGAGAGAGAGAGAGAGAGACGTATACTTATCAATATATCCATGACGAAATATTAACAGGTATCAAGAGGAAAAAAAAAAAAAAAAAAAAAAAAAAAAAAAAAAAAAAAAAAAAAAAAATCCGCCGCCATGAGCGACACAGCCTCCACCCCCCCTTCCCTCCCCAACGCCCCACACACACACACACACACTAGGAAGATATAAAGATCGCGAGGACGTGCTTCCCATGACGTAACGGTGACGTCAGAGCTGCTGGGTTCTCCCCCATCACTGACGCAATTTCGACCACCTTCCTGTCCCTCTGCTCTGCTCTCCTCTCAAACTCCTAGCCCCAGACTGAAATGCCCATTTATCGGGCATGGACTTTAGTTCGGGCATGGACTTTTGTTGAAATATATATTCCTCCCACGTAAACAAAAATACCTGTACGACTTGATTCATTGCTGGAATGAAGAAATTATTATTATTATTATTCAGAAGAGCCCATTTCAAAGCTAAAACATTTAGGTGATTTAAATATGATTGAAACCGCTATTTTATCCGGCATAAACATTAGCAAGCGACCCGATTAATTCAAATCTATTAAATATACATTAAATTAAACCCAACCAAACACTCAAGTTTGTCACACAAAATAAAAAAAAAAGGAAAGAGTGAAGTGGAGTGTAAGTAAATTAGCTTAAGTGCCTTCGAAGGCGGTGACACGAGAAAGGGGGTCTCTCTCTCTCTCTCTCTCTCTCTCTCTACAATGACTTCTAAAGTACTACGGCCTCTACATCCTCCCAGGGGTCTCTCACACTACCTCATTCCCTCAGTCTCAGGACGTTCCCGCGATCCTGGTGTCATACTTGAAGGAGCGATTTCCCTTTCAGACCTGTGGTGCCTTGAATGTTTTCTGCTCCTTAAGTCATTTTCATATATATATATATATATATATATATATATATATATTATATATAATGTATATATATATATATATATATATATATATATATTATATATATATATAGATATTTAAATACATGCATTAAGCTGCAAACGACCTTTAACATGCAATTCGTTCTACCTCAGAAATTAGTATATTTTCATATATGTCGGCCGAATGAAATATCTTTTAGTTGTTAATAAGTTCGTGCTGTCGTAAAATCGAACCAGCGGACAGAGGAGAAATCAGGACTTCAGTGACATTACCGAACTCGGCCAACAAGTGAGGGTTTATATATATATATATATATATATATATATATATATATATATATATATATATATAGATATATAGAGACATACGCACAGGGATTGATTGATTGATTTACTATGTCTATTAAAACTGGCGTCAAAACATCTAGGCTAATGACGCCGGAATAAAATGAAATAGAAAACTAAAAATAAAAATAAATGTTTAAACAGAAATACACAGGGATATTGAAATATGTGTGTATATATATAATATATATATGTATATATAAAATTTCCAAGTAATTTTCTTCACAATTCCATACACATAGTCGTATCAACTCAAGGTCAAAATATTTATCCTACAAACCTTAGATGAAAACCCACTATTAACGACTATGAGAAAATATAACAGCAATAAAGACGGTGCTTATATCGCACACACTGTCGGTGTCGAACCGTGACTGCATTCGGATTCGACCTTGCTCGCGACCTTTAAAACCTTCCAATGGTAGTAATTAGTAGAAAAACCTCACTCCATACGTCAACAACACGCCGGTCGTTCTTCAGACTTTCGCCAACGCCCCTAGATAGAATGACTGACCACAGCAGTACTTGACGACTTACAGTGACCTCCGTATGAGATCAAGTCATATACTAGTAATAGTATCTCCTATAATTATCTCAACTTGAAATAAACTCATTCGAACCGCACCTCACTTTATAAACTCATTCGAACCAACCCTCACTTTGCCATCTGCGACGTTATAATCGATCTCCCCAGATACATATCTCACAAACTTGACAGGATCAAGCAAAAAAATGAATTCATTCAGTTTATCGCCAAAGGAAAGAAAACCGAGTTCCACTGGATAAATTTAAGTAGAAGTGTCCCAGAAATGGTCAACTGAGAGTGAGTGCTGGGAGAGGATCCCCATCTGCCTCTACCAATTTATCTCTTTTCCCGTAAAATGATGTGCCAGGCTATCAACTCCTGACTTCCCGTGTCAGTCAAAATAGCGGCTTCGGGGTGTTCATATATGTTCACAGGTGGTCGAAGTTCTGCTGGGGGAGACATCGGGAAGGGTGACCCAAGAGAGTGACACACGACATGACGGGAGGAGAGAGAGAGAGAGAGAGAGAGAGAGAGAGAGAGAGAGAGAGAGAGAGAGAGAGAGCATAATTTCATCAGGCGGTAGTTTTGGGAAGGAGGAGTTGGACTCCATCCAGCTAAGGGCGCGTCGTCCACGGTCAGACCGTTACACGAACTACAGGAGGAGGACTACTGGACAATCCGTTCCTCCTCCTCCTCCTCCTCCCCCTCCTCCTAATGCACCCCCCCAACCCCCGCCCCCACCTCCATCCACAGCCGACCTACACCTCCGTCATCTCTCCTTCAGTCAAAATCTAGGCATCTTTTCCGATCGACCATCGACAATTACAATATTTTTCACTCCTTATAACATTACAATAATCAGAATTGTATATACTGAATTCTATAATTCCACAGTAGAGATTTTTCAAAATCTATGCCAAGTAGTTTTCTAATACCATAGCAGTGATTTTTCAAAATCTATGTCAAGTACTTTTCTAATTCCACAGCAGTGATTTTTCAAAATCTATGCCAAGTAGTTTTCCAAAACACAAAATTAAGTATTTAATTTCACCTAAATTACAGTATTTCAATATGAACAATCTTTTAGAATCACTGTAACAACGATGGATTTTTATTATTACATTATTATTATTATAACAGAGAACCTCGTAAAAACTGCCACTATTCATTCTAATGACAAGCTCCTGAATTCTCTATTCTCGTCTGTGCTCTTTTTCAAGACTCTTTCGGGGCCTTCCAATCTTCTGGTTTCGGCTAGGAAAAGAAAAAAAAAAAGATTGCCTCTCTCACTGACTTTGATAATTAAAAAATTAAATGATTTTAATCTCACATTAAAAACCTGTCATCATTTTAGCATCTATAAGTTCAAAATATGTCATGATTCTACCATCAGTAAGCTCAAAACCTGTCATGATTCTACCATCTCCAAGTTCTCTACATCTCTAAGTTTTCTACCATCTCTAAGCTCAAAAAAGCCAGTCTTATAAATTCCACGCACGCAATTCCCCTCCACGCAGCCCACCATTCATTTCCGCATCAGGTGTCCGTCCAGCGGCATGAAAACGACACTATCGATCATTTCTATTTCACAGAAACTTTCCAAACTCTAGAAAAAAAAACAAGGTCCATTACTTGGATTTTCAACTGCTCGCTTTCACAAAAGATTTGTGCGTGCGCAAGACAAAGCACAGCAAAAAGATAACTGTGTGAAACAAAAGACAAGCAACAAACAGCGATACAAAACGGCCACAAATACTTTTGGCCTGGCCTGACCTGGATTGAGACCGACATTCCATACATTGATTTCAAGGCTTTTTACCCACACACCTCTCTCTCTCTCTCTCTCTCTCTCTCTCTCTCCTCTCATCTACAAACAACCCACGGTGGTGTCTCTCATACAAAGTATTGATGTCATATTTTTATGGAAATCTCGAAAGAGTAGTATTCTCCATTTCCCTTATCAGCCGATGCGAATTCAAACGGAACAGATTATTTCCATCTTCGAACAACAATGATTATAGTCAATTCGTCAAGAATACAAACGACTGTCGAACACAAACCATCAGCCAACATGAATGTGAATATTTAAAATCAAGAGACGCCACTCCTCTTCCAACCGCTCCCCCTCCCAAAATAAAATAAAATAAAATAAAATAAAATAAAATAAAAAATAAATAAATAAAAAGCGCGCGTTCCGCGATAGCCTAAATACTACTATGGTGCCACCCCCTCCTCCCAGCAACCCCCACTGGGGGGTACTACTACCCGGCACTCCAACCAACCAGATCAAGTGGCAACTGACAACTTCTGCTGTCAGGTCATAGGCCTCGTTTTCTGCTTGCTTGCACTGCTCCCTGGTTAGCGTTGGCCGAGTGAGGTGTCGTGGAATTTCGTGGTGTCAGCATTTGCTAACATTAAAAACATTCGCCACTATAGAAACTTACGAAGATGGAACGATTTGTTCCTTTTGCAGTGATATGTATATGTAAATGTGCGTGCAAGAATGTATAAATACATAAATAAAATATACGTATATGCTTAATATATACACTCTCTAGTTAATTATATTGATCAGCATTAAAATGATGTCGTTCACCGTCTGCAAAATTGTCGGGTTGGTTTTTTTTATGGGGAGTTTCAGCTTCATAAAAAGCTTACATTACATTACATAAAAAAAACTCGCCTATAAATCAATCGACATATGTAAATATATCACGTTGAGTTTTTAAAGGGTCCTATGAGCATTTTGATTACAGTAGAAAACGCACATGTATGTATAAGTATATATATATATATATATATATATATATATATATATATATATATATATATATATATATATATATATATATATACACACACACACACACACATCGTTAATATCTAGGAAACTTTCCTTCACAATTTGAGACCCTCACATGACCATCTCTGAAATTAGGAGCAGTCTAAAAATGTCAAGATGACGCGACGACGAAGTTGCTACAGGTTGAAGTAATCTTGACGCTGTTACAAGCGCAGCTGTCACACGGCGAGCACTTCACGTCAGCTGACTGGTGAAAATCATCGTCACCGCCTTCCTCTTCTTTAAAAAAAAAAAAAAAAAAAAATCCAGAAGAGACTACGCTTTAATGAAGGTAGATAATGAAGAAAATATGTCACTTCATTTTTAACTAATCGTCTCCTGGGATGCCGCGTTAAAATATACATAAATGAGAGACTGGAGAAATAAGAAACGCTTCAACGTTACAACAACACAAAGAAAATATAGTCACACTAGAACATGAGCAAAAATAATACATAAAGTCGCATTAATTCATACAAAAATAATACCGTCACACTAGAAAATAAACAAAACAAAAATAATACATAGTCACACTAGAAAATAAACAAAAATAATATATAAAGTCATATCAAAACATACAAAAATAATACATAGTCACACTAGAACATAAACAAAATGAATAAACAGCCACACTAAAACAAAACAAAAACAATACATACTCACACTAGAACATAACCAATAAGAATACATACTAGTCACACTAAAACGTAAAAAAAATAATACACAGTCACACCAAAAAAAAATAATAAGCAATGTCACACTAGACCCTAAACAAAAAGAGATACGGAGGAGAGAAGTCTACAGCACAACCAAAACTCCGTCTAAGGAATTAGCGTACGGACACACATCAGCTGCCAACGGCAAATTAATTTCCACTTCCTTTGATGACCGAATTCGGCACGGAACCCCGGGTCCGTTTTCCTAACGAGACGCTATTTATAGGTATCCACACAAAGCCCCTCTAAGGGCAGCGTGACGAATCAGTCGTACTTTCGGTGTCCGAAATAGTTTTACACACAAACACACACATACAGAGAGAGAGAGAGAGAGAGAGAGAGAGAGAGAGAGAGAGAGAATGTGCCAATGCAAATGTTCAATCAAAATACAAGTGACGATCGCAAAATTTTTAATAAAGATATCATTCACTAAAACTGCATTTCAGTTTTCAATATAGCTGATACCAATAACAAACACACAATGAAGTGTGAAGTAGGGTGAATGATAGAAGCAACACCCTCTCTCTCTCTCTCTCTCTCTCTCTCTCAAACCATCCCCCTCCGACTCGACGGCTTTAACTCAAGCCCACGTAATAACTTCACCTTGGGAATCAGCAGAAAGCTTAATCTGGGGGAAGGGGGGGGGGGGGGTGACACTTCACATGTCGAGTGCTGCTTGGGAACAGCCTCGTGTGTACCTTCCACATTGTATTCATATCAGTACATTGTCCAGGGTATGGGATGGGATGGTCTCCCTGCCACCGGTCCCTTTTTTTACATAAATGCAGCTGCCTTCATTATGGGCAGCTGGGGTGGGGGGCGGGGGGTTTTCGAAAGCGATTTACATGTACTTGAAAAGAGTATTTAAGTAAAAATTGCAAGTTTTTATTCAAGCTTAAATAAAAACTTTTATTTTTTTCCCAAACTCTAGTGGACTTCCTACACAACATACAGTGTTTATAACTTTGCTATCTATCTATCTATCTAGTCTATCTATCTACTATATATCATCTATATATATATATATATATATATATATATATATATATATGTGTGTGTGTGTGTGTGTCAAGTCATATCATATTCATATTCTTAACTACTAGTGTGGGACGTAAAATAAGCGTCATCAGCATTTCTTAGAATCCCAACCACACACACATTCTTTCATGCACTGTGATTGCTTCCTGAATACTAAGGCGACTGTCTTACAGTACTACCTTTCCTTCACCTCCAGCCACCTCCTTCTAAGACTTCCATCTCCTCTTAATAATAAACACTTCACCACTTCTCATCCTTACTTAGTTCTTTCCTCATGATCAAGCCATACGAACTAACCTTTAATACGTTACAAAGTTCAGGGGCCCCTGTAGACAATTAACTTTTTCTTCTGACATACTCACTGTTACCCTTGCAATGCTTAAAAACATATTCGTACCTTTTCCCGCAACCCATATATATATAATAATATATATATATATATATATATATATATATATATATATATATATTATATATATATATATATATATGTGTGTGTATATATGTATATATATAATATAAAACATGCAATTATACTAAATTTTCAGTCAGGTAAATGTCATACTCGAGAGAGAGAGAGAGAGAGAGAGAGAAGAGAGAGAGAGAGAGAGAGAGCGTTATTCGAATGCTTAAAAGCATGTTAAACAAACCCTTCTACGTGAAGAATTAGCGGGGGGGGGGGGGGCGGGGATTTAATCGGCTGTTAATGTTTTGAGCCAAACCTATTAAAAGACTTTCTTATTTTACCGACTGTTGGTGCAGTGTGTCATGTCTGTTTCGGTTATCAAGCGCTGGACGTCTAGTGGGTCATTTAATCAGTTCCAATCGTCACGTTTGTTGTCAGCTGACGTGGATTCTTTTTAACGCGAAACATGAAAAAGGAGTTAGCAGGACTAACATTCAGCATGCTGACCTACTACTATTTAAAATATTAAAATGCACGGGTTAAGGCATTTTTGTGTGGCAGTGGATTCAAGTTGCAAATTCTCTCTTATCCAAGATATTTAACGACATTTTTTTTTATTCTACAGGGAGTTTACCATATCAACCATGTTATTTATGAGATTGCATGTCTCATTTGCTTTGATAAGTGTTAATAAGCGCAGTGATACATTGTTAATGATTTACCGAACCATGAGAGTTTAGCAATATAGTCTAAATATTTCTGGAAATATTTCCTGTACACTAAGGTACAATTTATATATACGTGTATATATATATATATATATATATATATTATATATATATATATATATATATATATATATATATAATACTCCCCATTGAACATGCACATGTACCCCCCCCCAGATATATATTAAATCTAGCAACAGAAATGAAGCTTGCCTTGCTCTGGGGAATACCCCAGCAGCAATTAAAGCAGAGCAATTATAAGTTAGAAAGAATGTCAGGGCTACCTGAAGTTACCATTCTATGGACAGGTAAAAAAAAAAAAAAAAAAACAAAAAAAAAAAAAAAAAAAAGTTGGCCCGTTCGGCCACGTGTGGACTCATCCCATAGAAAACCGCATTGTCAACATTGTCTGACATTCGATATATATACTAAAGAATAGTACAGATGGTTCTAGCGTGTTCTTCTCGTTACAACTAAATATTTCTCTGCGCTAAATTTAGACTGAAGACGGCAGTGTTGTTTGAGATTAAGCTGGCCTTATGCCAGCACGGGCTCTTGCTCACAGAGCAGCCCGCAGAAAAGAAGACGGTAAGATTTCAGCGACTGGGAGAGAATAGTCATTTGTAACGAAATGAAGACGTTTATTATAAAATTACCGAAAATACCTTAGCCACAACGTGGCCGAGTTTGTCATCTGTTCCGTATGAGATGTATTCACATTCTAAACCGTTACAATAATAATAATAATTAATAAATTTGTAATAATAATAATAATAATAATAATAAAAAAATATAATAATAATAAAATAATAATAATAATAATTATTATTAATTATTATTATTATTATTATTATTATTAAGCCGTAACGGAGGAAGCGAGCATCGTCAGGACTCCTTAAAACCAGTCGTCATTCATGCCAATAAAAAGAAAATAAAAAATGAAATAAAACAATAAAAAATAAAATAAAAACAAAATAAAATAAAAACAATAAAAAAAATAAAATAAAAAACTAAAAAATAAACTAAAATAAAATAAAAAAAAGTAAAAATAAAAAGAAGCAATAAAAGTAACAAAATCAATACAGAAAATAAAACGAAACGTATAAATTTCAAACGATTCTCCTCAGACTTAATCAACTCATTATAAAAAGATAATGCAGCAAGACGCTTCTACACCCAGCAGGAAATTAGTTTGTAGGCAATCTGTTTTTAATTGATATCATTTTTTAATATGCTCTTTGTTCATATTTTCATTAATATTCTCAATAATAATGCTGTCACTACCAATTATATAATTAGTATTTTTTTCTACTACTACCTCAGCAACTGTGTGGATATTGCTAATTATATTTTTTTTTTTCACTTTAACTCGTGTATCTAGTGTGTATCTATTGTAACGCCTCTACTTTGTATATACCACAGCATATGACCTCGTGCTCAAAATAAAGATTATTATAAATAATACGTAAAATACAACAAAAGAAGAGAAATTTAAAATGCCATCGGGAAGCAATGGTGTGGCGCCTTCTTCCTGCACTTTTAAAAGTCCAAATGACCTTGAACCTGATGTTTTATCAAAACGGCGACACAACAAGTCATCGTGACAATGGACATTAATGAATGACACATTTAACAGTATTCGCAACGAACAATAACCCCTAAACAGTATTAGCCACTCGTCCTAACTGACCACAGAGGTAAGTATATCCTCATATTCATTCTACGTTGACTAATGTCATATCAATCGATATTCCAGCGGGAGTGGAAAGGAATTCCAAGTTACGGACGATCCAGAATCTCCTGAAACTATCTCGTCGATTAAATTCTAATTTTGAGCTTGAAAATGCAACGATAAAATCATCAACATGTTTTTAGACCGAAGTAAATTCTATCAAATGATAATCGCATAAACAAAGGAATTCTATCAAATGAAATTCGCATAAATAAATGAAGTCTATCAAATGATATTCGCATAAACAAATGAAGTCAATCAAATGATATTCGCATAAACAAATGAATTCTATCAAATGATATTCGCATAAACAAATGAATTCTATCAAATGATATTCGCTTAAACAAATGAAGTCTATCAAATGATATTCGCATAAACAAATGAATTCTATCAAATGATATTCGCATAAACAAATGAAGTCTATCAAATGATATTCGCATAAACAAATGAATTCTATCGTACAACAACTCGTATTTACAAATGAATACTATAACGAGTCGTTTAATATAAAAGAAAAATCAACATTCAAGTCCTTTTTAAAATTCAGGACCACCGAAATCAGATAACAGATCATTTACCCAAAACCGATTCTCGTGTGACTCAATGTCTACTCACAAAAAAGAAATCAAATGCTCTGAGAGAGAGAGAGAGAGAGAGAGAGCTTTGCTTTTTCGCTCTCAGCCTGTACACCACTGCTGGCGACCCAGACTCTCGGCCAGACACAAGCGTGCTGTATAATTAAATATCAGAAGTGTCTTTCCAGAGAGAGAGAGAGAGAGAGAAGAGAAAGAGAGATTTAGGTGGGCAACGGTAGAGAGAACATTATTTTGTAAATATATGTATGTATGTGTTCGTCAGGGGCACAATACAGAGCATAGCATGAGAGAGAGAGAGAGAGAGAGAGAGAGAGAGAGAGAGAGAGAGAGAGAGAGAGAGCAGCCGCAGCGATGGATTTCACCGTCTGGAGCACCAGAGAGCAAAACAGCAAGGTCACTGTGAAAACTTCTTCCCAACCCCCCCGCCCCCAAATCCCCCCTAAAAAAGCCACGTCGTGAGGGTTAGCAAACCGCGTGCGCTTGCGATACCCAGAGAGAGAGAGAGAGAGAGAGAGAGAGAGAGAGAGAGAGAGAGAGAGAGGAGGATGATGTTACGACTAACAGGAGGGAAAGAAGGGGCTAGAGAAGTTAAAAGGTGCAAATGAAAGATGATAGTGAAAAGACTGGGTGGAGAGAGAGAGAGAGAGAGAGAGAGAGAGAGAGAGAGAGAGAGAGAGAGAGAGAGAGAGAGAGAGACCTTTAAACCTACCAGACTTTTTCGAGACGTATAACTGTCCTTGGAAAAAAAAAAAAAAAAAAAAAAAATTGTCATCTAAAATTATCAACTTAACCATTACGCAACTGACCAATTGTTGATCAACTCAATACGCGCAAGCTATGCTACACACAATAACATGACC
>NC_061102.1:22003724-22053724 GCF_015104395.2 Macrobrachium nipponense
CCATGGGCGCCTACTTCTTGAAATAAAACAGAAATAACGTCAAAAGTGCACTTCACTAACTCACAAATAAGCTCTCTCGACGTCCCGGCACCTGAACCACATTTGCTTTACAAATTCGACTCTGAGGAGAAGAACATACCTGAAAGAGATAAGAAAAATACATTTAAATACTTTTCATTATAGGGAATTATCTTAAATAAATACATTAATCGACTGAATAAATTACTTCCCTATACCTAGGAAGCCTGATATTACGCTGATAAATATCGAAGATATGGGATTTTATTCATAACAAAGAAACCGAACTGCGAACAATAGTACAGAGAGATTAGATTACAATGCGATTAGGGACAATAGACGGCCTAAATATATGTTTCGAATTTGTAAACGCTTAAAAAAAAAAAAAAAACTAAAAAAAAGTTCCATAGATATCATTCTTCCCGAATAAAATATATTACCGTAACCTCTAACATCAAAACTGAATTCACTGAATTCTTGCTGCTACATTGCTATCTTAAAATTCCTGAAGTCCCACACGTAGTATTCTTTTGTTGCCAATATTTAGTTTTCTTTGTTCTTTGTATTTATTACCACACATGGGCACTCCAATTTGTAGAAGCGAGGTGGGTAGGTCGATGGCACCTTGGATTGTTTAATGTAGGTTTTTTCGACAAGGGTTAAATTCTAAATTTTTCAAAATGGTTTTCTTTTCTTCCATTTAAATTTATTTTATATTTATATATATATATATATATATATATATATATATATATTATATATATATAATATTATAATATAAAATAAAAATATATTTTAGAAATTTAACCCGAATTTAACCCTCTCTCTCTCCATATTATTATATATAATATATATATAAATATATATATATATATATTATATAATATATATATATAATATGAGATGAGAGAGAGAAACAATTCTATGCAAAATAACAACACGGAAATTTTCTTGAGCCATTTCCTGACCAAGATGCGTCACTCGTTAATGGATCTCTCTCCTCAGTTAATGACACGCACGCCATTTATATATTGACAGATAAGACTGGTACGACACACGTCTCTGTCATGCATGGCCTGCAATAACCAATTATAATTAACAAAAAATTGACAGACCAATCATGATCAAAATAAGTTTGCCTGGTCACGTAGCATTTAAGAAATCTTATTATTACGACATTAAGGAATGTATTTGAGATACACAAACAATGGCCTATCTTTGAACAAAATATATTCACTTGAAAGAAAGGAAAAACCTACACAGGTGTATTTAAGGTGTATTTAAGAAGTGTAATAAAAGAATAAATTTTATGCATATTTTAAAAGAAGGATATGTGGAATAAGAATTCTTAAAAGTTCAAACATTATTTTTTTTTCCTCTTACAGAATGTATTTTCCAATTTTATTCAAGAAGTCACTTTGGTCCTGTATTGCCTTAAAGCACCATGGTGGAGGAGGAGGAGGAGGAGGAGAAATAATGACCTCGAAGTCCCAAGTCGCTGAAGGAAAACGGGAAGCAACGATCGACTGAAGCCAACTTACGCACGACGCTATAGACAGCAGCTAATCATCCGACAAATTTACCCAGTTGTTCATGTTTACCAACGACTCTTAATTAAACTTGTCTCAATATATTTACTAACCTAATTAGACATCCGTTTTTATTTACACATTCACGTCAGGCTGTGCACCAGCATACCAGCATACACAGCTTGGTGTTCAGTAACTTTATTATACCCCAAATCATTAGCGATGTTATTCGAACTGTAATTACCATTCGCCTAATTTCAGGAATAACACTTTTCGCCCCCACAGGGGCACAGGTGTCCAAAAGAGAAGGTAAGAATGAAGAAGAGTGGTGAATATAAGAAAAGAAATGCGAAATCTGACAAAGAACGCTTAGGAAAAAGGTGTAACTGGCGAACGCCTCAGAGAGAGAGAGAGAGAGAGAGAGAGAGAGAAATTTCCCCAGGATTATCTCCTCACCTTGACGCTAACTCATAACTTCCCATGGCGGGGGGAGAGGCAACCTTGAAAGATGGGCATTCTGGTTAATTTTAACATCAAAACAAAGCTGAAAACCGTGGCTTTACATATTTGTGCACAGGAGAATTAACATTGTACATTTATGTATGTATGTATGTATGTATGTATGTATGTATGTATGTATGTATATATATATATATATATATATATATATATATATATATATATATATATATATATATGGAGGGGTCAATGAAGCCTACATAAAATGCAAATACTCTTCACGGGCTTTCCCGTGAGATGATCAACTCCCCCTTTCTCGACTCATGATACATTACAGAGGAAACTAACACCGCCAGCTCTAACCGTCACCCTCCCTCTCTCTCTCTCTCTCTCTCTCTCTCTCTCTCTCTCTCTCTCTCTCATTGATAATCGTAACTCAATACCCCGTGTTACCGACTATTTAGTCTACCTTTCACACAATCCCATTTCATACAACGTAAAACTGTAATTACTGCTTACTGTCACATCTCAACTAATTGCTTCCAATATACATTAGTCTGTCAGTAGTTATTACAGAATTATTTACCTGTCAAGGCAACATTTGTCACAATATTTAATCGACTTACACTTCCCTCGTTTTTATCGATAAATGCTTAGGTGTGATATCAAGGCATTCCCATTCGTTCAACCCCCGCCAAATTATAATTTCATTTCGTTGCTCAAGACCTCATCTCGATCCATTTATTTTCCCATTACGTTGACTCCGTCCTAATATCAATGCTTAATGATAAACGATCATATTTCAAGCTATCATAATAAGACTTTCACTCCTCATGAGTAGCTTCGGTGCTGGCACTAGCTTCGTTCGAGATGAAAGCCGGCCTTATGCCGACACAAACTCTTGCTCCTGGACCAGAAGCAGGAAGAGTGGGGGATGTAGGAGGAATTAGGTGACAGTCCTGAATTTTATGTCTTTAACATTTATTTTTTCCATAATAATTGTAAAAACAAAACAAAATTCATTATATACAGGTCTGATTAACCATTTACAGAAGTTTTGAGAGAAGAGAGAGAGAGAGAGAGAGAGAGAGAGAGAGAGAGAGAGAGAGAGAGAGAGCAAAGGAACGCAATTTAACGACGGCGTTCTATATGATGCATTAGAATAGGGCAAGAGGGAGCCAAATGAGAATGGAAGGGGAGGGAAGGTTTGCTGTTTTTATTCATTTTTTATTTTTTTTTTTTATTTTTTTTTTTTTTTTTTTTTTCCCCTAACAAAATTGCCAAAATATATTTCGTCTTGACCAAATAAGGCACAATAAACAAAACAGAAACCGTCTTCTACTGTACAACTAAGATATCTGAAAAAATTAGGTAAAATACTTGTAATTTTAAAAAATATAGATTATGAATAGTTTTACTTTTTTTTAATGAAAAGGCCAAGCCCTTTGTTAACAAATGTTTTACGTACAGAGCACTAATCAGTGTTCTGTGCCTCTGGTCTCAATTAAATTGCGAAATCCCACCTCATCTAACCCACTTTTCATGGGAGGCCGACATGTCAGGCAACTTAAAAGCTCAAACGCACATAGGCACAGAAACTAACTCTAGCACACACACACACACACAACACATACGCGAGATCACTGACTCCATATTGAAAGGAAAAATGAAAACTGAAAATAATTTCTATATATAAATAATTTTTATGTGTGCGTACTGTCGAATTTGTAATAATAATAATAATAATAATAATAATAAATAATAAGAAGAAGAAGAAGAAGAATACTAATGAGAATATAACATTAGTTTCAGCAGCTTATGAGTTTTCAAAAGGACAATAATATATATATACATATACATACACACACACACACACACCCACACACACACACACACATATATATATATATATATATATATATATATATATATAATATATATAGATATATATATATATATATATACACACATACTTTTTAATCATTAGCTCCCAAGATAAAGTATATTATCATCAGGATTATTATCATTTTTCTTCTTAGCATTACTGCAAACTCGACAATATATACACACACGGAAATGGACATCAGCTTTTCTAGAACAAGAGAGTAAACTGAAAAAAAAAAAAAAAATCGAAAGTCCGATCGCAACACTGACATTTGGAACAGGTGTATTCCCCTCTAACAGCACACATGCCAAAGAAGAACGGTTTCATATTGACATGTACCGTATGGAATAAAACTCCACCATCATCGGTTGTCTGACATAAAATCTGTACGAAAGCAAACCTTTGTATTTATTAAGAAAGCAGCCCTTGGTTTTTATTAAAGAAGCAACCCTTTTATTTATAATAGAAACCAACCCTTGATATTTATTAAGAAAGCAATCCTTTTATTAATTATAGAAACCAACCCTTGATATTTTTAAAGAAAGCAACCCTTTTATTAATTATAGAAACCAACCCTTGATATTTTTTAAGAAAGCAACCCTTGGTATTTATCAAGGAAGCAAAGCCTTTTATTTATTCTAGAAAGCAACCCTTTCAATTATTATAGAAAGCAACCCTTCGCATTTATTAAGAAATCAACCCTTGATATTTATTAAAGAAGCAACCTTTTTATTTATTAATGAAGCAACCCTTTTATTTATTATAGAAAGCAACCTTTGATATTCATTTAGGAAGCAACCCTTGGTATTTATTAAAGAAGCAACCCTTTTCTTTATTAAGGAAGCAACGCCTTGTATTTATTACGAAAGCAACCCCTACTTGTATCTATTATAGAAAGCATCCCTTGATATTTATTAAGGATGCAACCCTTTGTATTTATTAAGTTAAATAACCTTTCGAATTTATTAAGGCAAGCAACACTTAGGATTTATTAAGGCAAGCAACCCTTCGTATTCATTCAGGAGAGCAACACTTGGTATCAATTATGGAAAGCAACACCCCTTGACATTTATTAGGGAGAGCAAAACTTGGTATTTATTGAGGAAATTACTCTAAGTTATTCATAAGATTAATTTTTAAAAAGGAACAATGAACTTTAGTATGGTTAATCTCTAATAAGAATAACCATACTGAAAAATTACAGCTATAAATATATATATCAATATAAATATATAATATATATATATATATATATATATATATATAATATATATATATATATATATATATATAATATATGCTTCAAAAAAATCACAGTAGATGCGCGTGACTTCATAAATAAGCGAATTCCACAGGAAAATGATAGTCAGAAATCCAAGCGCTTTCGTCTTTACTCAGACATTAACTGCTTGACAATGTATGAGGTAAAGACGAAAGCGCTTGGATTTCTGACTATCATTTTCCTGTGGAATTCGCTTTTATATATATATATATATATATATATATATATACACACATATATATTACAGCTATAATATAATATATATATTTATAATATATATGCAATTCGTAGCTAGTTTCTTAGTTGAAAATTACGGAAAGGACAAAAGCGGAAAAATAAAGGGGAAGAAAAGAGAAAATGAGAGAAAGAATGCCCAAGACTGTCCTTTACAGACTTTGGGAAAAATGAGAGAGAGAGAGAGATTGACGAGGAGAGAGAGAGAGAGAGAGAGAGAGAGAGAGAGAGAGAGAGAGAGATCCTAGCAGCGTGACGACGCAGGTGGGAAGAGAAGGAGGGAGGGTAGGGAAATAAAACCACCGAGCCGGGCTACGGGATAAATATGTGGGAAGCGGCGGCCTGGCAGGTGTTACGTGCTGGCAAGGATCGTTAAAAAGTCGCCGGGGACCAAAAGTGTCGGATTTCCAGCCGGTCGGAATCATTAGCGGCAAAAGCTGCGACAAGATCCCGGTTGGATAAACGACTATGAAAATTCTGACACCGTCATTACCTTAAGTTTTTGTCTTTCTGGAGAGGAGGAGGAAAAAAAAAAAAGAAAAAAAGAAAACTTCAATGAAACTACGAGCAAAATCCCTTCAGGAATAAACAGGTCTCTATCAATACGAGTAACTGGCGTCACAGATCTAATGGTCAACGTCGCCTAACTAAACTTCTATGAAACCCAATTAGACCAAGGTACTTGATCCCTGTTTAGTAGTCCATACATTTTGATTGCAGGTTAGAAAACGAGTCGTCCACACACACACACACACAACACACACACACACACACACACACACACACACACACAGAGAGAGAGAGAGAGAGAGAGAGAGAGAGAGAGAGAGAGAGCGGAAACGGCACCTTCTTTTGTAAAACTTACATCCTCCGGAGAGAACGACTTCACGGGAAATGCAGTCTTTCTTAATCACCGATTACTCTCTCTCTCTCTCTCTCTCTCTGCTTTCGTTCTTTTCCTCTGCTTAGGAGCCGAGTCAAGATATTGGATTGCCCGTCCCTCCAATATTAACTTAAAAGATACGGGCATCGCATAAAACCGTTTAGATCATCATTGATTATACACTGATTCCATCTCCGGAAGGTAACTGCGCCACCCACGTACTTTTTTTTTTTTTAATGACTCTCTCATTTGATGCGTCCATTAAGATATTACTCTGCAAACGGACATTATTAAAGTGATACAGATCAGCATAAAGCTATAACACTTCATACGACACTTGTCGGCTAAGAGGAATCATCTTTCTCAGTATTCATGTACGCTATTTGCAGAATCGTTCTTAATTTACCGTGGAATGGAACTTTACTAATATTGAATCATTAATTTTTTTTTTTTACAACTGCTATGACAACACTGGTTGGGAAAGGCAATGACTTTTTAACTGGCTGATCGAAAAGTTATGGTAATTACGAATGTAAATAAAACAAATAGCGACCAATGACCTAAGAAAATATATATCATATAATGTATATATATATATATATAGTATATATATATCATATATATAAAATGTATATATATATATATATATATATATAATATATATCATATATATAAAATGTATATATATATATATATATATATATATTATATATATATATATTTATATATATCATTAAGCCACAAGTGACTTTTAATATCCAATTCGCTCAACCTCGGAATTAATATATCTTCATACATGTTAACCGAAGGGGAATTTTTAAATTGAAATATACCAATTCCGAGGTCGAGTGAATTGGATATTGAAGGACATTTGTAGCTTAATGCTGTATATAATCACGGTTGATGTGACAACAATTCATATATATATATATATATATATACTATATATATATATATATATATATATATATATATATATATATATATATACCCATAAAATGTTAAAGCAAATATCCATCAAACTGGTTATTATCTATATAAAAAATTCGGTGAAAAAAGAAAAAAAAATCACGGGCTACTGAAGAGCATGAGCCCGTGCCATCAGCCATCACAGTACTAAATTTCTGTGACTAACTTAATCTAAATGCATCAGAAATAAACCACGCATAACTAGAACATACACATCTAAGTATCACTTCAGGTGTATCACCAGGGATGCCTCTGAAGAATACAATATACGTAGAGATGGCTTCGCTAAGTTAATCCCACACAAATACATACATCATCATACATATATATATATATATATATATATATATATATATATAATACACACACACACATATATATATATAAAGTTTAAATACATGTAATTCCTTAAGAAGCACCAGATGATCTAAATTCATTAAGCAGCATCAGATGATTTAGTTGAAACCCTGGACATAAGATGAATATACGATGAACAACACTACGCATTTTTGGTAAAAAAAAAAAATTACATAAAGAAGACCATGAGTATTCGGAATACTGTAAAACGAAATAAATATATATATATTTATAATATATATATATATATATATATATTATATATATATATATATATATATATATATAAAGAATCGATGCATGAACAATACGACCACGCGAATACGGAACAATAAGATTTTTTTTTTTTTTTCAAATTGCAGAGTATTCTAAGTAACAATTCACTGAGGATGAGTGAAGATGCCTCAAGTGATAAGGAGAAAGTAAATTCCATCACAAAACATTATGAAAGACGCGGTGACGTGAGCAGCAATTCACCCGATTGTCATTAATGAACTTCGTTTTCCTTATTCTTTTAAACGCCAGACTTTGTTCCTTCGTAGAAAATTAAAAAAATGTTAAGCGTAAACCTAATGAACAGAAAGAACCTTAAAACGTTTGAAGAACCTAAATGAACACAACGGACGAGAAACGTATCGATAGACGTTCAACGCCGCTCGACGAACACACAAAACCTGTGAACGTTTAATTTGTAAAATATTATGCGCAAACCTAATGAACAGACAGAACCTTAAAACGTTTGAAAAAATAAATTAACACAACGAACGATAACCGTATCGATAGACGTTCAACGCAGCTCGACGAACAAACACAAAAATGCCTCTGAACGTTTTATATGCATAATTAACAACGGAACGATGAATATAGACTATGTAAAAGTAGAGGGGGAAAAAACTGGCGCATACCACACGCCGTAGACGTGAACCAGACAGGTACATGACCTACAATTCAGCAGCGATTTCCGCCCGGCAGCAGCAGCGGCAGCTGCATCAGACCCTACGGACGAACATTGGAGATACTCACTTGTTCTCCAACCTCAATATCAGCTTTACCGCGAGTCGACAATCGTTACTATATATGCCAAACATATAATAATAATAATAATAATAATAATAATAATAATAATAATAATAATAATAATAATAATAATAATAATAATAATGACAATTAAAAGCAACAGTAGTGTTAAAAAATATTATTGTACAATGCCAAAAATTACTAGGAGAGACTTTCGGATACTGCTCAGTATCCCTCTTCAGTCCTACTGATTGTCAAAACAATAAAGCGGGATACGAAGCAGTATCCGAAAGTATCTCCTAGTAATTTTTTAGCATTATACAATAATATATTTTAGCACTACTGCGGCTTTTAACTGTCAATATTATAGCCTCGTTACGGAGGTTCCTTAGAATAATAATAAAATAATAATAATAAAATAATTAATAATTAATAATAATAATAATAATAAAATAATAATAATAATTAATAATAATAAAATTTTGGTAAAAGACCCTCTTTCAGCAAATTCTGTTCCGAGAATGGCAGAATTAAACGAGTTGATTTTATATAGGTATATTTTGTTTTTTCTATTTTTTTCTATTTGTAAGCAATAGAAAATTAACAATATATATAATCAACTCGCTTAACTCTGCCATTCTCTTTAACAGAATAATAATAATAATAATAATTATAATAATAATAATAATAATAATAATATAAAAATAACAATAAAAAATATGTAAAGTAAATGAATAAACAAATAACATTATATAAATAAAAAATAAAATATAATAAAATAAAAGATAAATCAGTATATGGAGAAATGTTATGCATAGTTTTTTGTCAACTTTACGCGTATATGAAACAAGATGGGAAGAGATTACATATGGATAGACATTACGAGCTAAAAACAGCCTTTCATTCCAAACATCTGATAAAAAGACGCGGAAAAAAATTACGGATAAAAATACTACGTACGCAAAATATACAGAAAAAGGCAGAAAGAATTTAGTTTAGTTTTTGTTCACTTTATAAATACATAAAACAAGATAGGGGAGTAATTACGGATAATTCTGCACTAGGAGCTTTAAAAATTGCCTTTATTTCTCAATATTTGATGAAAATTAAGTAACTTAAAAAAGGCTAAAGTAAAAATAAATGTATAAGCTATTCGAATCATAACTAGCCACGCATTAAACCTAAAAAAATTATATATATATATATATAACAAGATAGGAAGAGTAATTACGGATAATTCTGCACTACGAGCTTTAAAGATTACCTTTAATTCCCAATACTTGATGAAGATGAAGTAATTAAAAAAGGCCTAAGCAAAAATAAATGTATAAGCTATTCGAATCGTAACTAGCCACGCATTAATATATATATATATATATATATATATATATATATATATATATATATATATATATATATATATATATATATATAAACTCTGAGACCGACTGCTTATCGAGGCAAAGTACGAGAGCCGAAAATGATAATCCAAAGAGCTACGAACAGCAGAAGCAGAAGCAGAAGCAGCAGCAGGAACGACATATGGGGGCTCTCAAACTCCTCCATCTGTCTTCCAGACCATTTGCAAACCCATTGTTCCAGATTTAAAAAAAGAAAGAAAAGAACTTTCGCCTGGATTACAAACGGTTCGCCATCACT
This sequence comes from Macrobrachium nipponense, assembly GCF_015104395.2. Lineage (NCBI taxonomy): Eukaryota > Metazoa > Arthropoda > Malacostraca > Decapoda > Palaemonidae > Macrobrachium > Macrobrachium nipponense. The sequence goes on from NC_061102.1 coordinate 22,014,017, forward strand.
CATCATTCACGAGTGGACGGAGAGTTCGATCGGGAAGATGACAGTTATGGTGACGAAGTACCTACATAGGTTGACCGGAGCTCCTAGTCAAGGAGTTTTAGGACAAGATCATTGCGCTGGTCATTGTATATACCGACCTAGGGTCCTGCAATTGGTACAGATTCTCCCCAAGCGCGACACCGAATTGGCAGACACTACAATCAAGGATACAGCGTTTGTAGACATTCAGCTCGGGAGATACCACTGCATATAAATAAACGTTCTAACAACACTGCTATCTTCGCTGAACCGTTATATTCTAGCCTAATAATAATAAATAATACCAGATCATAAGGATGAAAAATCTTCAACCTAACGATTTGTCCCAAGAATATACCGTACTTAAAAATATCAAGCGTTTTCGTCATTGTCCATTAACCCCCACAAACACTACACAGCGCGATTATCATCTCCACTTTACTTCAGTTCCCCGTTCACATGAAGATTTTGTTCTTTCCGAGCTCAAATTACGTTCAGTTATCCCTCATGGATGGACTGCCCAGTCAATCCGTCTAGTAACGAGATTACTCGTAAATAAATATACTTGTATCTTTTTTAACTTCAGCATCTTAAAAACATGGTTTACAGATCCATTTTTCTTTTATTTTTATTTTTTTTGTTTTGTTTTTCCGTAATTTTTCCCCTTACAAGTCACATCGTTTACTAGTGAATTGTACTGCCTTAGAACGTTGACCCCAATATGCGGTGTAGTAAACATATAAAACAAATACTCAGCAGATAAGAAGACGTGACAAGTAACTTCTCCAATGGCACCTCAACTAATCTACTCACGCTAAAGAGAGTCAGGGACTCTCCAGAAGAACAAGAAGAAAAATATTACAAACATTCAACAACAAAATTATAATTTACATGTATTCAAACATCCGCTTACGAATCCTCTTAAATGAAACCAAATGATGCTGTAAAAAAAATAAATAAAAAGTTAAAATAACTGAATGCGGAGAAGTTCGTTCCGTGCCCAGTTAAATTATCCAAAACCCACTACATAAATAGACCCTAGAGAATACCATATAGGAATCAAACACATCATACTACAAGAAACAAGCATGATAGTAAAATCACACAAAAATAAAAACCTAAAATAAACAAAAAAGAGACACATGTATGAAAATAAAATCACACACCACCAAAAACTCCCTCATCAACTGACACACAAAGAATACACTCACGACAAAATGATCGCCTACCACTGTACTAAAAGCAGCAATTCCGACAACTGAAAAGCAAAACCATCGAACGCATAGCTGCTTCTGCTGCTGAAGTAGCAGCAGATAAAAAGCAGCGAGACGAGCGAGAGGAACGTGTCAAAGCCCTCCCCAGAAGGGATGATGAAGAAGGAAGGGGAGGGCTCTGAATAAATCATATCATTCTGAAAGGCATTTATACTCGCTCTGACTTCATCATAGAAAAGGCAGCCGCTTAGGCGACACGGGATCAAACGCAGGCACAATGCTGCCGACAGGGGAGAATCGCAGTGTCATTACAACTACGGGGTGCTCATAATATATATTGCCTGTTAAGGGGAGGGAAGGGGAGGGGACACGAAAGTAAATCAGATAAAAAGGGATGGAGCTGTTGATATCAATTCTTCGCGTACTGCGTGTCGAAAAAAGTACTGATAGAGGAAAAAAAAAAACACACACCACACACACACACACACACGCACATACGAAAGTGGTAAAAGGCTAGCATAAGTTAAAAACGGACAAGTGAGTTCTCAGATGGTCTGGTCATGTGGAAAGAATGCATTATTTAAGAGGAGTTTTAAAAAGAGGCGACATAAACCTAAAAACTCAAAGAAAAGGGAGTGGAAGTTATCGAAGGGAATGGAGGTAATTGGTGCATCGTGTGTGTATGGAAGTTTGACACAATGCTGATGAGTCTATTGTTTAAGAATACAAAGCAATAACGTTTTGGAAATTTTCCATATACGGGGTTCATCCATGCTTCTACAATTAGAGACGTTTTTCGGCCCTAGGAAAGGAAACTCTCTCTCTCTCTCTCTCTCTCTCTCTCTCTCTCTCTCCTCTCTCTCTCTCTATATATATATATATATATATATATATATATATATATATATATATATATATAATATATACACACACACACATTACATTACATACATACATACATACATACATTATACTAGTACAGGATAAAAAAATTGAACGGAATCAAACAGTCAAATTCACAACAAAGTGACAAACTTTGAGTTAAAATTAAAAACTCAAAATGTACGTTTTTTTTCGAAATTTTTCTCGTTAAAAGATATTTTACTGCACACATTCCTGTAAACAAATATATTAAACATAAAAAGGTCAGTGAACCCACGAAATGATGTTCATGGCAACATCATTTTTATCCTACTTATCAAAACTGGTTCACATAAAACATGGAAATCCCTGTGATATGATCCATACCTTTTCCCCTATGAACGAAAGCATGCATGTACAATATCCAAGCCCAGTTTTCTTGATTCTAATACAAAAATGTGTTTGTGCACATAAAGTTTTATTACTCACTTTACTCTGGCGTTTTTCAACATTTTTCCGAGAAAACAAACGACAACGATAATTTTATCTTTATGCGAAAGAAGTCGCCAGAGAGAACAGCTTTGTGTACGAAGGAGTGGGATAAGAAAATGGGCAGTCAGCGTTGAGTGGAATACCTGAGGTTGGTATAGGATGTATATGATGCGTAATTGATTGGGGATAGTGGAGAGAAACAGCCAAAACCAACACCAATAAGTTAATAACGGTTACTGTAGGAGAAAGTTGGGAAGTAAACGTGAGCTAGAGTAAGGGTATTATGGGAGTACATGGAAACACCAGGGAGACAGACCAGAGAAGGTTAATGCGGATAATAAGATAATGGAAGTAGTTGATTTTTGTACACGTATTCGAGACAACAAATAAAAAAAAAAGTAGGATGAGGTATAAGAGGCAATCTTTGGAGGACAGAGATGGAATGCACGAAGGAGTTGTTGAATCAAAAGGAGTAAAAAAGTTCGCGAAAGTTCGGTCATATGCAAAGAATGGATGGAGGATGACACAGGCTGGCGAAAGTGTACAATTAGAACTTGTTAGGAGGAAAGGGCGGGGGTGAGGGAGAAGTCTTGAATTTTCTGGACTGAAAGAGGTACTAGAGAAGGTGGACACCAACATACAAGAAGCAACGACAAGTTTGACACAAACCGAGTGAGATGAATGACACAACGTGTTTGGAGAGTTTGACGTGCTGAAGATGAGCAGACTGAGTTCGTGGGGGACGGGCGGCTGCGGAACTTTTCAGAACCAGAGTCGTATATTATATATAGTATAAATGAATCAAGAAAATATTAAATGTGATGAATATATAAATAACGGTAAATGCCACGAAGGAGTGAATCAAACAGAGGTAGATTATATATATATATATATATATATATATATATATATATATATATATATATATTAATTACATCATCTAGGAGCACTTATGGAATTTACAAAATGAAATATTCAGGGTGGAAAATAACAAATAAAAATAAAAAATGTATGAAGCATCTCTACATAGGTATACGTACGTTACATTAAAACAATGAATCTAAAAACATCACTCTAAACAACAACAACAACAACAACAACAAAATAAAAAAAATAAAAGCAAAAATGGCAGTCCAGAGGTTAAATATTCAGCGAAAGGAAAACAGGCAGAGAGAGAGAGAGAGAGAGAGAGAGAGAGAGAGTCTCGGAGTGTTTCCAGCCGTCGTCTTCTTGCAAGTACGGGGGAATAAGTTGCACTTTGAGTCACGTCCGTACCATCCCAGACAGTGGTGCCTCGGGGCGGCCTGGATGATGGGTATGGGGCTGGAGAGTTAGTTAATGGAAGAGCTTTGCTTCGTGGTGGTGGTGGTGGTGGACGTTGGGGGGGAGGGGGGGGGGATGCCCTTTCAGGAATGTGGGTGGGGAGGAGGAGGAGGAGGAGAGCTCGAAGGGGCGACCGAAGTAACAGCAGTATTGAGCAAAAGATGAAAGTATAGTCGAGGGGTGGTGCGATGGTTGTGCAGGGGAGAGGGGGGAAACAAAACCACTGCAGTTTCAACTCCTTCTTCCCCCCCATTCCTGACGGAACCCTCCTCCTCCTCCTCCTTACTCCCAACGCCACCTGTTACGCCATCCTTGGAAGTGTTTATCCTCTAGGGCTCTTCTGCACTTGACCATTTTTCAAACTACCAGATCACACTCGACGAGGACCCCACCCTATCTAGAAACAATACACCCCAAGGAGGGGGGGGGGATCCCATACCATCCCCCTATCCCTCCTCCTCCTTGCCCAAGACAACTGTAGCATTAACCTCAAAAATCCTTCCCGTTCAGAGATGCCCATTGGCACGTGAGCAACGAGACAGTGGGGGGGGGGGGGGTGCGCATTTAATTGGAGCACCAGCTCCACCCAACAGCCTTCGAATATATTATAACGCATGAATCGCCTTGTCACAGCGGCCCAATTTTTTTTTTTTTTCTCACAACTTGACTACTTTACAACAACCCGTTTTGTAAGTGGTCGACGTTACTGCAGCAGAATTCAAATTGAATGTCATTTCTCAACTAAATCTAATAATGAATAATCTCCAGGCAATTACTCACGAGTTGAATTTAAGACTGGAGATTTCTCGACATTCCAGACCCGTCGGAAATCCTATTCACTGTAACATGTAACTCCCATACTTTTCCATTCACTCAGGTACTGTTCAACCAGGAATAAATTTAATTTAAATTTAATTTAAACATACAGAGAAAAGTACTTTCAAATTCCCATCCTCCAATAACAAACCAGGTATGGCGTCCTATTCTATTTGCAATACTTCTTGAGATGATTGGAAAGTGGAATTTCTTTCCAGCACTTACAGAGAAATAAATCATGTTATGCAGAGGTAATGCTACTCAAATGTCCAAGCTACGAGATAACGAAATTTAATTACATCTATATAAATCCAGACATTTGATCATTTTCACATATATATCAGTGCAATCATATATTTAATCATTTTGGGTTTTTTTCATTTAATGTTAATTTATATTCATAAACAACTCTCACACCCATTAAAGATTAAGGGTAAACGGGAAGCTGAACTTTATAAATGAAAAAAGAAAAAAAAATACTTTCTTCCCATATAGACGAGAGAGAGAGAGAGAGAGAGAGCCGTTTAATCAGGTTAGGAGAAAGTTACCTTTCATTTTTTTTACGAATAAAATGGTTCTGGCTTCAACACATAACAGGATATTGCAGACCCACAATACCACGGCCTTATTTAGCCTATGCAAATTCTTTGCGGAAGAAAAAAATAAAAAAGAGAATGAAAAAAATTACGACCAGAGATGAAGTAATTCCATAACATTCTTGCCACTTATTTTTAATGTCGCTGTCATTCTTCTTCTTCGTCTTCTTTTTATCATTCAGTATCTTCAGTCTACTTTTACATTTAATGGTTCAAAAGAGAATGAAAAAAAAAATACGACCAGAGATGACGACCAGAGATGAAGTAATTCCATAACATTCTTGCCACTTATTTTTAATGTCTCTGTCATTCTTCTTCTTCGTCTTCTTTTTATCATTCAGTATCTTCAGTCTACTTTTACATTTAATGGTCCTTTTACCGGTCTTTTTTACGAGGGACTGACAGACACTACCGCTTTTTAGCGTCACACAGAAACTTGACTGAAGTGACGTCGCCCACCCTCTACATGTTGTTTTTTCAAGTTTACCTTCAATTTTAATCTTTTTATTCCCCTGGAATCTGCAAACGAGAGCAATGACATTCATCTATAACATGTTGCAGGGACGGGCAGGAAGCACAAATGGACAATACATTAGTCTCCAAAAGTGCAAGAATCCCGGATAAATCACCTGGTCAAAATCGAGACTAACAATGCAGTTGAATGTTACACGTTAAGATCCCATGAAATTACAAAAATCCAATACAATAGGATGCTACATGCGATAATTTTCAGAAACTCGCCAAAATCCAAAATCTAAAATCCAATCAGATTTCATATGCGGAAAGTTTACGAAACTTGCAAAGAATGGGGGAAAATCTATTGATGTGCAGATGATCCAACGGAACCTCTCATGAAAAAAAGAAAAAGTTAATTTTTCAAGAAAACTATCAACCATACACATCAAATGAAGAGGGTAGCGGATGCACGAGGTGTGTGTGTGTGTGTGCAGATACTAAAAACATACCGGAAAGGTCTACATACAACAGAAGCCACAAATCTTGGGAAAAAATGGATCGGAATAAAAAGGGGGCGACCATTAAATTCGGCAATTTAACTGACATTGGACGCCCTTAGGATAGGGACCTTGGAGAGTGTGTGTCAACCAGTCGCTTTCCATTTCAAAACAAGTTCCATAAGTCTACGAGAAATGCTACATATACGTCGGGGAAACGGGGCAAATTCCAGAGACTGTTGCCGGGGGGAGGGGGAGGGGGGGGCACAATATGTTACTTGGTAAGGAGAACGACGAGTCCAGAGACCAGGGACCCCTAGGAGGTCAGATCCAAGCATTTATTTTTATATAAATTTGATGCGAACGGATTACATTGCTCCTATTAATGCAATTTTTATATATATATTTTGAAGAAACCATCTTGCGGAGATGAATCTCAAAGAGAGAGAGAGAGAGAGAGAGAGAGAGAGAGAGAGCTCAACAATTCTAACTCTAATGCAAAATGAACACGTTATTCGCTACAACACGCAGCGGAATAACTGAAATCAATTTCAGATGAACACTCACTCTGGTAACATCCCACAACAATGGCTGTCTAACTAAATAATATCACCAACTAAAAGTTTCGCAATTACACAGAAACTAGAAGACAGCGATAAGATTACAGCCAATGCTCGACAGCCGACAAAATGGGTTGGTCTCCTTACCAAACGTAATGAACAAAGTGACATATACGTGTTACGTAACAACACCAACAAGACCCAAAGGAAGTTTATCTGCATAAATCAATGAAAGAATAGTAAGAAAATTACTTTACAATGTTACTGTATGTATGTATGTATGTATGTATGTATTGTATATTAATGGTATGTATATATATATATTATGTATATATATTATATATATATATATATAATATATATTATTATAATATAATTTATATGTAGATTCTACTGCTCACTTTTTTTTACCAGATACATATGCAATTGTAATAGCCACAATGCCCTCTTAACTTCTTGAATTATTTGCGTATTCAAACAAGAGCAAAGAATTCAAGGAGTTAAGGGGGCATTGTGGCTATTATTCAATTTGTATATATATATATGTATATACAGTATATATATTATTATAGATATATATAATATACATATTATATATATATATCTAATATAATATAATATATATATACAGAGAGAGAGAGAGAGAGAGAGAGAGAGAGAGAGAGAGAGAGAGAGAGGGCACTTTATATATATTACATGAGGTTACCCAAATGTGTAACATCAGAGGCACGGGGTGGGGGGGGCTGGGGGTGGGGTGGGTGGGGGGTGGGGGGGGGCAATGAAGTTCGTACATGAGTTCGTTTGTGCGCGACCAATGACGAGAGAGACTTGCGTAAATCCCAAGTGATCTGAAGTGTGCGGGGGAAATGCCAACTTTTACTGCCCCAAGGAGTATTAAAAAAACAAAATGTGATTAGAAAAACCTTTTGTTCATGTATCATCATTCTCTAAATAAGAAAAAATAAAAAATATAAGTGAGAAGTGTACCTTTTGCGTATATTGGTCACCAAGACTGATTTCACATCGTAAGAAAATGGAGAGAGAGAGAGAGAGGAGAGAGAGAGAGAGAGAGAGAGAGAGAGAGAGAGTCTTGGTTACACTGATTAACAACACAATTGAGAGAGAGAGAGATGAGAGAGAGAGACGAGAAGAGAGAGAGAGAGAGAGAGAGAAATATATCTTTTGGTTACATCGAATAACAAGACAATTTCACATCGCAAGCACATGAAAAAAAGAGATAGAGAGAGAGAGAGAGGAGAGAGAGAGAGAGAGAATTTTACTGCCTTGAGAGGTTCATGCAGCGATCATTCACGGTGAAACGGGTATTAATGCTTTCAAGGTTTGCATTAAGGCATCCAGCGGTCTTCGCTCCTTCTACCGACGGTGTTCGTTTCACTTCGTCAGATTCTAACTCGATTTCAAGATATTTCCAATTTAGTTCTAAAAAAAAAAATCTTTCGCTGGTAAAAACTTGTACCACTTGATAGATGAAGTTTTATTACTGATCAAACATTTACCCATCTCCTCAACTCTCTCTCTCTCTCTCTCTCTCTCTCTCTCTCTCTCTCTCTCTCTCTCTCTCTCTCTCTCTCTCTGTGCTATATAAAGATGAAAAACCCGGTTGCAAAATACCTCGAAACTCTTATAAAACAAATTAAGAGGTGAAATGTGTCTTAGAGTAAAATAAATACATAGAAAATACAAAAACCTTTTAAAACTATCCCAAAACCATCGCGGGGCACCATTTTTTTTTTTTTTTTTTTTTAAGCCGGATACCAGATTCTGTTCACTTATCGACTATCATACCCAGGAGTTATTTCCTCTCTTGAACGGCGAACCGGTTAAAGTAGCTATAATACTGAAGCGACAATCCTTAAAGGAATAATAGTACGCGCGTACAATACAAAACATTACATCTAGTAACTTCTGAGCAACAGTAAGTACAGTTATAGTAGATTCACATCAACCGTGCATTTGACGTCTATGCCAGTCCCTTACGACGCTCTTGACTGACTGTTGGTAAGCCAATCACAAGGCTGGAAACTCTCAGTCTCTCGAGAGATTTCACATGGGTAGGATCCAAGTTCCACCTCTCCTGAGGGATACGTCTTTCAAAAGTATCCCTCAGGAGAGTTGGAACACATCCTGCCAGTGTGAACTCTCTCGAGAGAGGCTGAGTTTTTCCAGCATTGTAATTGGCTTATCAACAACCAATCAGGAGGAGCGTCGTAAGGGACTGGCCTAGACGTCAAATGCACGGTTGATGTGAATCTACCATAGTAACTTCTGAACAACACTAAGGACTTGTAGATACCAAGCTCTCACGAGCGACATAAGCTGCCATTTAAGCTCTTAGGAGCAATAATACACGCTTCCAGGACAGCGAGCTCTCCAGAGCACCGGATAATAAGCTCTTCAGGTTAAGTGAAGTGCCAGATCCCATTAGCAACAGTGGCATTTTACACAAGTTTTGTCTGTCTCGCAATACAGATAGTCATCTACTAAGTACCTGGCCATGAGCCGGACACTTTCCTGTCTGATTTATGTTGGACTGCCGTGAGACAAATAAGACGATTTTAGCGTATGGTTAAGTTAATACAAAATGTGCGTAATTTATTTATGAAATAATTTCTCAAGTTTTGAAAAATCTCGACTATCGATGTTGTTCTCCCTCGAATAAGGATTTGATTATGATTTTACTATGCATATTGATCTTGGTCTTATAAGTATTGATTTTGGTCCAAGTCCCAAAAACGGTTTTTGTACAAAAAAAAAAAATAAATAAATAAATAAATAAAATAAAAAAAATAAAAAAAATTAAAATAAACACTGAACACAATACGCCATTCTGTTAACACAAAGCTTTACCCAAGACAACAGAAAAAAATGAAATGTAATAAAAAACAAATGAAAGAAGAGCATTTCGACAAACTTTGAATACTGTATACGCCAAATACAAAAATGACTTTAGGCGAAGGAAAATGAATTAAAAAAACTTTATCAAAACAATAAAACCGAACATCGACAGGTAAAGTGGGTTACAGGTCTCGAAATGCGACAGCTACCACCAGTTCAACAGCCTCCCACCTCTCCTCCTTATCCCCTACCCAAACATCCCCCCCCCAACCCTCCTCTTCCCCCAACAATGATGCACCAACTCCTCAATCGCCCCCTTCTCTCCTCCCCCACCAACCCTCCCTCGCAACCAACCAGCTTACTTTCACTTGCGCATTCGATTCGTTTTGATTTTTAATTCCATTTTTTTTTTTTATTTTATATTTTATTATTCACTCACGCATCTGAGTTTTATTTCTTAATTCCATTTTATTATTATTATCATCATCATTATTCACGTATCTGAGTTTTGACTTTTAATTTTCAATTATTAATTATTATTATTTTTTATTATTTATAATTATTCACTCATTTGAATTTTTATTTTTAAATTCCATTTTTATTATCATCATTATTATTATTCTTCATTCACGCATATGAGTTCTGATTTTTAATTTCATTACTTTATTATTTAATTATTATTATTATTATTATTATTATTATTATTATTATTATTATTGTTATTATTTATTCTCGCGCATCTGATTTTGATTTGTAATTAAGTTATTATTATTATTCACTCCCGAATCTGAGTTTTGATTTTTTAATTCCATCTTATTATTATTATTATTATTATTTTCGGATTTCAAATGGGTACTTCAACTGCCTGGTGAAACGAACGGGAAGGAGGTTACGGGACCGTGATATTCAGCAAGACGAGTTTGAATAGTTATCTGTTGGAATTAAAAAAAAAAAAAAAAAAAAAAAAAAAAAAAAAAAAAAAAAAGACTGCATCATTCGGCAATGAGATTCCTCACGTCAAAAACATCTTTTTTCTTATGGCCTAAATTAAGCTTAACCATGACCAGTACAAAACTGTTCTGAGTAATCTCAATAAATGCATAACCTATATACTGTGAGGAGAGAGAGAGAGAGACGAGAGAGGGTGAAGACGAGAGAGAGAGACGAGTAAGAGAGAGAGGAGACGAGTAGACGAGACTGATTGGGAGAGACCTTTGAGACCGAGAGAGAGAGAGAAAGGAAAAAAAAACAAAATAAAAAAAAAAACAAAGCCAAACCACCACATACATCAATTACAGACCGGAAATTCTCCACAAACGGGGCATAAACAACCATCAACTCGCGCGGCAACGTTTGATCTCATTAATTATTCATTCTATGCGCCAGATATTATGCATTAAATATAATGCAAAATTACGGTACATACATTTTTCGAGCACCATCTCTCTTTATTGTCATAACAGCCGAGCCGTCCCACATTCAATACGGAAATGTGCCATTTTATATACCACAGAATACGAGAGAGAGAGAGAGAGAGAGAGAGAGAGAGAGAGAGAGAGAGAGGGCAGCTCGTAAATAAATGGACAAGGAACAAGCCGGACAAGAACAAAAAAAAAAGCTTTTCTAAAGCCTCGAAATATCTGGAACAAACGTAGGAACAACGAGAGAGCTAGATGCATAAGGCCGCTGTAATTCCCAGACCATTAAGGGAAGGGGAATGTTGGTGGTGAAGATACGCGAAAAGATATATGAAAAAGGATTTGGGATTGTAGCCCGTTCCTCTCTAAGAACCCCCATCCTCTTTCCTCTCAGAAATATCCGTGATCAAATCCTTTCAATAATTCTGGTTCCAGTCCTTCCTCGCCAACAAAATTCTCCCCCACCTCACATCGCTTCTAAAATCCAGGACCCCCCCCACCTATATCCACCCGACTGAGGGGCGCGCGCGAACACACACACACACACACAATATCACGCGACCCTTTCTAAAACCTGTCCTATTTATCTGTGCTAAACTCCCCTCCTCCTCTCCAAGCTTTCAGGACAAGAATTATTTTGGAAAGGAAGAAGATTAACTGCAATTCCAGAATACCTTCCAGCATGTTCTGCACTTTCGCAAAATTACGGATTTATGTCACCACGAGTTTGTTGATGGCTGCATTCAGCAAATTCTATGATGCAATCATTACTTGGCCTTAAAAACGAAAGCCAATCGCATAGCAGACGGAAAATATCATTGGCACAATGAGTGCAATAAAAATAATAATAAAAAATGACATTGGGGCACCAGAAGCAATGATGGGATTATTAATTAGAAGGAGCTCTCTAATGAATACAAATCTAGCAGCAAAGCTTTAAATAAAAACAAGTGCCGTCAACACTTATTTCTTCCTTATCATCATCATCATCATCTTTGCCTTCAACGTTCTGAACCTGTCGTAAAACATCGTCATTTGCCCTCCTACGATTCTCCATCACCGCTTCCTCTTCCAATACGACGTCTGAAAACGTTTTTCATTCATGAATCCATCACGTCAACAAGAACATCACAAACATCCACTTTCATGTGGTTCACTTTGAAGATTGAGAGAGAGAGAGAGAGAGAGAGAATTACTGCTGGCATGTCATCCTCCTCTTCGTGGAATTTCCTTTCTTGAAACAACAGCATCTGAACGCACAAGAAGGAGGCTGTAAAATGGCGATAGAAATCTCTCTTCTCCTGTAAATCTTTCCTCCGGTCGTCCAGGTATGCATGAACAAAATGTCCTCACTGGTTTCTCCGTGTCTTCTTTTCTTTTTATATTGCGTTTAATTTAACGTGAATTAGATTCCTAACGAGACGACTTCTTCCAATTTCTCCCCCTATTTCAACGGTTCAGAAAGTAAGGACAAAAATGACAAAAATGTCAACTTATTGATTTCCTCCAGCGAAGATAATAAAATCGAAATAGATTTCAATCTTTTCAAATTATACATTTTCTCACACCAAGATAATAAGAAGATTCAAATTACTGTGTAGATTCCACTCGTAACTTTCGCATAAAAACCACAAAGTGACGAAATTTCCTAACATCACAAAATATCAGACTAATATAAAAATAAAACCCAGTATACCAAATCAACCACAGAATATAAATTTCACAATAAATGAAGTTGTTAATACAGTTACATATGTTCGAGCAATTGAATTTTTTGGGGGGACAAAAGACTGTGCATTCGGTGGGGTACTGAAAGTATACAAACGAAAGAAAAATGCGGCGAAAAAATTAAAAAGGATATTAGATACTAGGCACTTTAAAAAAAATAATCAAGGTGATGATATGTGCATCTTAAAGTAAGCGTTTGAACCCTCAATTTTTTTTTTTCACATTCACGAAGATTAACTTAAAAAAGTCAACGGAAATCAAGGATAAGGTTTCAAAATCCTGCAAAGCTAAAATAAAAAAGATTGGGCAAAACAAACAGGAAACTGACGCTTGATTCTCACATATTATATTCAATTTAAAACACAACGACGATACGCCTCGTATTATACCAACAGATTCTAGGTTCAAACATGTATTTGAAACAATGTATTTGATTGATTGATTGATTGCTTATGGCTGTTAAAACTGGCGTCACAACAGCTATTTTATTGGGGGGACAGTCTCATATGTTTTGCTTTAAAAAATCACTTATTTTAAGCACAATACAATAAGAAAATGCATTAATAAAAACTCCCTCAGTTGTCTCGAAGTCCTTACTCAGTTGTTTTAATACAGTAGGAAAAAAACATGCTTGCCAATACCTTCAATTACTTTGAAGTGTTTTTCTTAAGCTGATAGGTAAGTTGGTTGGATGAAAGAAGAACGAGGGCGGTTAACTAGCTAACCATGGCAGCGAACGAACAGTTTGGATAGCTAAGTATTAATAAGTGTGGTTGAGTCAGTTTCTAGAAAGCGCTATATGGCAACCTTTCATCACTCCAAAGCCACAAGCTTTCTATATCGATAATTGAAGAACAATAAGAACGCCGTTTTTATTCTGCTTCAGTATACCTTGACGTGTTGTGGAGAGAGAGAGAGAGAGAGAGAGAGAGAGAGAAATTTCCTACCTTCACGCCATGCCCATCACGTCAAATATTTGCCCAAGCAAATACCCACGACAATGAATCACAAATACGCTCTATTACGGTTCCATACAACACCGTCTCTCTCTTCTCTCCTCTCTCTCTCTCTCTCTCTCTCTCGTGAGAAAACAACCGAAACCTTAACGGGACTAAAGAGCAAATGCTCGCAGTCTCCTCTCTTCTGTTCAGTAAGGTCAGCCAACCTCTGGCAATGCCACCTTGGCAATTTCCAAGTCACCAATGAAATATGCCAGGCGGCGAAGAGAGAGCAATTATTGTGGGTTACGTTTTCCCAATTTTCAATGTCGATAAAAATGTGTATAAGTTTTCTCAATTTGCAATATTAAGTAAATGTCAGTTTTCTCCATTTGCAAAACTATGAAAATAAGAAAATGTCAGTTTTCTCAACTTGCAATACTATGAAAATGTCAGTTTTCTCGATTTGCAATGTCGAGAAAAAGTATGTTTTATCAATTTCCGTTGAGAAAATGTAAGTTTTCTCAATTTGCAATATTAGCAAAATGTTAATTTTCTCAATTTGCAATACTATGACCATAAGAAAATGTCAGTTTTCTCAACTTGCAATACTATGAAAATGTCAGTTTTCTCGATTTGCAATACTATGAAAATGTCAGTTTTCTCGATTTGCAATGTCGAGAAAAAGTATGTTTTATCAATTTCCGTTGAGAAAATGTAAGTTTTCTCAATTTGCAGTATTGAGAAAAATGATTCTTTATATATTCAAATAAACGGGGAAAATTTGTGTTTTTAATTTTCAATGTCAACAAAAAAAGTTTATCAATTTCGTTCGGTAAACCATAGAGAAAATTGTAAGTTTTCTCACAAATATTGAGAAAATGTGAGTTCTCTCTCTTTTTCAATACTGAGAAAATGGAAGTTATCTCAATTTCCAATAGTGAGAATGTGAAGTTTTTTTGTTATCAATGTCCAACAATGAAAACATTAAAGTTTTCTCAATTATAAATATTGAGAAAATATAGGTTCTCTTATTTTTCGATACTGGAAAAATTGACGTTTTCTCAAATTCCAATACTGAGAACGTGTATGTTTTTTTTTTTTTAACAATTTCCAACAATGAGAAAAATAAGTTTTCTCAATTATCAAGATTGAGAAAATGTAAGTTCTCATATTTTTCAATACTGAGAAAATTGGAAGTTTTCTCAAATTTCCAATACAAGAGAAAAATGTAGTTTTTTTTTTTTTTTTTTTTTTTTAACAACGAAAACATAAACTTGTTTAATTTTTTTTTTTTTTTTTTTTTTTTCAAGTTCAGTATGAGAACGTGTATATTTTTTAAAAATAAAATTCCAACAATGAGAAAATTAAAGTTTTCTCAATGATCAATGTTAAGAAAATGTAACGTACAATTTCCAGCACTGAACACACTCAATTCGACTTCTACCTTCAATTCCAGAGATGGAATTACGCAATGAAATTTGAAGAAGAGAGAGAGAGAGAGAGAGAGAGAGAGAGAGAGAGAGAGAGAGAGAGAGAGAGAGAGCCTGAAGAGGGTGGACAGGACACAGCAGGAGGACCAATGGTAGCAATGTCAACAAAAAACGCAGCGTCTTGCCAATGATGGCCGCTGTGATCGAATGAGGCAACGCCGGGAAAAAGTTGTCTGAAAGATGACCTTCCACGGCAAGGGGTCAGCGCAAGTGATTCTTTCTCTTTCTCAGAGAGAGAGAGAGAGAGGAGAGAGAGAGAGAGAGAGAGAGGAGAGACTTTGTTACTGAAATTTTACCACCCATAAACTACTTCGTGGTGCTTTGAGACGAAACCAAATTTATACAGGAGAGAGAGAGAGAGAGAGAGAGAGAGAGAGAGAGAGAGAGAGAGAGAGAGAGAGAGCTTTGTTACTGAAATTTTACCACCAATCAACTAATTCGTAAAGCATTGATTCCAAATTTATATTGAGAGAGAGAGAGAGAGAGAGAGAGAGAGAGAGAGAGAGAGAGAGAGAGAGAGAGAGAGAGAGAGAGCCTTTAAAGATGGCAGATGCATGAAGCTTCATTTATTCAGTGTCAGGAAATTCATACCAAAATAAAGACAAACATGGCAGTAAGAACAGTTTATATATAAAAACTTCATTTTATATTTAATCTAAAATTTATTCGACAATTGAATTATCGATTAACTTCTTTCGAACTTGCAATTCTAAAACCTTTCAATAACTGGAACTTAGTAAAAATAAGTCTTCATTCCAACTTGAATTCATAACTCGGGGAATGACTCAACTTCATAAAAAGTAAAAAAAAAAAAAAAAAAAAAACATTCTATCTTCAACGTGGGTAAATAAAAACAAAATAAAAACGTATCACTTCAGTATCCCGACGTCACAAACATGGAAAAATTCCTACCCTACATTAGGATGGACATGAGAATTGTGCTCAAGGTGTCTCCTTCAAAACTTGTAAAACGAGTTCTGAGCCAAACAAAGAATGAACCTATTTTCTCTCAAGTTTCTGAAAACGAACGTTACAAAACAGGCGTAAAAAAACTCGGGTAAGAGAAACATATTTTTTTTCTTTTCTCGACTACATTAACTGCAAATGTAAGGAGGCAGTGCTAAGGCTTCTGCGTACATGAACGAAGCGACTGTGAGACTGGATGTTTGATCAATGAAATTAGAGAGAAAGTGGCAGGACTATAATTAAAGGATTAAGTGATAAAACATGAATTCTATAACCAAGAATGACGGTCATATCAAACGATTTAATTGACATTCAGATAACAGAGAAATATGAGCACCTCTCATGCTTACGTATATCACCAACATGACTTTCTATGCTGGCAAACATTATTAAGCTTAAAAATCACTCAATATCCAATTCAATAGATCTTGGGATATAATTTACACTCACGGGGTTCAGCTTATAGCTATACCAAAGCCCCAGCTTCGACTCCTAGCCGGGGCCAGTCGAATGGTCATATCGACCGATTAACGCTGTATTTAAAACAAAGACCCAAGTTCGAATCCCGGCCAGGGCAGACTACTTAGTTATCAATGACAATTACCCCCGGGGGCCACAAGTTATTTCATAGGCATAATGAATTAGATAGCAAGAGAAATTTGTGACATACATACATACATACATACATACATATCATATATATATATATATATATATATATATATATATATATATATAAAATATACACAAAGCTGGTAAACAAAGCTCACAATTCGAGAGTAAGAGATCAAACCGTACATACAGTCAAAAGCATCGCCAAGGCCACAACTAAGCAGAGCCAAAACAAAAGCAAAATCCAAAATAATTTGGCATCAACATCCACCCACCAAAGGCACAGACTGAATGGGAGGAGGAGGAGGAGGAGGAGGAGGAGGGAGGAGGAGGAGGAGGAATCTCACTTGCCATCAATAAACGCCAAACTAGAAAGCAACCAACTCGTGATGAAAAGGGCGGGGGAGTGGAGAGGAGGGGAGGGGGAGAATCCCCAAGGAGGATGTGAAGGAAGACGAGAGGGTGATAATTGGGAAGAGGAGAGGTTGGAACACATAAAGGAAGGGACAAAAACATTCATATAGAGGAGGAGGAGGAGGAAGGAGGAGGAGGAGGAGGAGGAATTGCAAATGCACAAGGGAGGGGGAGGGCGAGTAGGTAAGGGGGAAAATTGATGAGGGGGGAGTTGAGAAATAGTACAAGAAAGAAAATTGGGGTGGGGGGGAGGTAGGGAGCAGAAGGAAAGCGCGGAGAAAGCAGAGCGGTGGCTTGAACAAAGGAACGAACGAGAGAGAGAGAGAGAGAGAGAGAGAGAGAGAGAGAGAGAGAGAGAGAGAGAATACTCTTGGAAAGGTTTACGACGTCGAAAATGAAACTTATCACCATCCGTCTTTCCCATCATCAATTCATCGAAATATTTAAGTGAGACAAGCAAAAGAGCGTACTGATTCTGATGTACATCTTACAAAATCTGTTGTAGCTGTACTGAATTTTGGTTCAGAGAGAACGTGCCATTCGCTTATCACTGCCAAAATATGTCCACGCTAATTACAGTATTATAAATACAAACAAAAAAGCCCATGTCAATGGTGATTCTCAAGTAACATTTATGGATTCTACCCGAATATAAAATTATATCCGGTTTTTTCTATTTTATAAAAAAAAAATCACTGTAATTTCTAAAACATCCTTTATTCCGACGTATCGCCACATAATTCTCAAGCAATCAATCCTCCATTACATCAGCTCCTGATAGCAGCGTCCCTTCGGACCCACAGCTGCGTTGCCTCCAGTCCTTTGCTTTCCATCAATTCTCTTTAAAATCTTTTTCCACTTGGCTGTCCAACTCCTCCCACTTTTTCCCGCTACAATCCCAGATCGTCCCTTTACTCAACAAAAGCTTTCCGACGGAAAATCTCGACGTCGACTCCTTTATGAGAAGGACAGCAACTGACGAGCCAAGTTCAGTAGAGTGGGACCAATAATATGACATAGGAAGGAATACAGAATTTGGTTACAAAGGCCGAGAACTGGGACCTATGAGGTTATTCAGCGCTGAAATGGAAATTTAAGAGTGGAGAGGTTTGGAAGGCGTAACAGGAGGAAAACCTTGCAGTTGCTATACGAAACAATTGTTAGGAGATGGTGGATAGCAAGATGGAAGAAAGAGAATATGAATGGAGTAGCAAGATGGAAGAAAGAGAATATGAATGGAGTAGCAAGATGGAAGAAAGAGAATATGAATGGAGTAGCAAAATGGAAGAAAGAGAATATGAATGAAGTAGCAAGAAGGAAGAGAATATGAATGGAGGTACGTTAAAAGGAATGAAATGGGTTGGAGTTAGGGGCCGAAGGGACGCGGCAAAGAACCTTAATGAATGCCCACAGTGCACTGCGTTGAGGTACCATATGACACCGACACCCCTCTCAAAAGCTTAAAATGTTACTGCCGTAGCCTGAGCGTCAGTGGCCGCTGTATTTGCAACGACAGACTACGTCAACATCAATCGTCACTCATGATGACGATAAATGCGTAAGTAAAAAGTTTGACAGAAATAAATCGTACATCTTTCAATTCATTCAGCAACAACAAACAATAATTGGACAAAGAAAATAACAAGTTTTGTCAATGGGGGAAAAAGCAAAGCGTGGAGTCACGCTGTTCATTCAAGAGTTCCAACGAAGACGACACCGAACTGAACTAAGAAGGAATGAGATAAAAACTGAACGACGAAGGGCTGAGATAAAATACGACAACGGAAGGGAAAAAGGAAGCGAGGGCTGGGATTGGAAGAAGGGATGATCAGATAGGCAGTTTGAAAAAAAAAAAAAAAAAGAGGAGGCAACGAATACTAACAGTGGATGTTGAGAGAGGATGGCAGAACTTGCAAACGTCTGGCAAACCACCACCTGACTCGACGTCAACGGCGGCACACTTGCCCCAGGGGGGGGAAGAGCACCCCTTCCATCATCTCCTGTGCGAGTGGATGCTGCAGTTCATGTAAGAGACGGCTGGATGGGTGTCGTGAATCCCGTTAACCTGGCGAGACAGCCCTACGCCAATCCGTTCTCCAACACGAATGAACCACGCTCCATATCATAGGTATTAAATGCAGTTCAATGCAACATTTCAACCACACGGCGCCTGGTGAGACGACATTGCTCAATTCCGAAATCCCAGTCCTTCCTCCTGACTCTTATCGAGGGAGTTGTTAAGCCAACGACTTGCATTCATTCAGGTGAGGCACCCAGCAACAAACCAGCTAAGCTGATGCAGTCCAGAGCCTTCCATGAACGAGGCACTTTCCCATCAGCTGACAGCGAATCAATTTGTCTTCTGTCAAGTAAGGATACAAAATGATGACCAGGCAAAGACGATTTTAACCTCAACCATATGATCCAACGCCTGGGACCAATGGTGGACTGCCTGTGAAGTCTAACATCCTCGCAAAACTCCTACGTAGACAAATTAAATATGAGAGATACAACTTCAGGATGTTAGTCATCTTATTATCAGTTTGATGTTGAAGGCTGGCTGATGTTGGTGTCCGGGAAGCCATTTTTTTTTTATCGCGATAGTTGAACTGAATTATAAGACCAGTAGGCTTTTAAAAATACGATAGAAAAAACTTTGACCCCTTCGAAACCGATGGAGAAAAGAAGGGTTTACCTTAAAAAAAAAAAAAAGAAGGTTTACCTTTAAAAAAAAAAAAAAAAAAAAAAAAAAAAAAACAGGTAATGCGCACCTCTGATTACCTGCTCGAAATATCTGAGTACATAAACACCACTAATGTCAGATTAGTAATAATAAAATTAAAATTATATTAAATGATTTAATCCACAAAACAATATAAAAAGCAAAAATCATAGCTTAGAAAGGCATTAGGAAAAGGAAAATACAGGTCAAATATTTACATATAGAGAAATACTATGACATGAGAATAACACACCAATGTTCTAAGGTCATATGTTCAAAAGGGAGCATATTTAAAGAAGACGTGAGCAGGTTTTGCCCCAACGCACCAAAAAATAAATAAGGTGAACAACACAAACAAACACGCACCCGCAAACATTGTAATGTCAGAGGGGCAAGAAAATGTCAGCTGATTACATATTGCCGGGGATTAAAACATGCCAATCATATGCGACTGGGTAGGCTACGCTTTACTAAAACCACTGCCACATTATGTAAAATACCCTTCAAAGAAGGCAAACAATTATCGTCATTATGATGATTCAAATCTTGATCATTAATTATCTAACTATGGTCGATGTTTTACAAGCAAAACCATTCCGTACTAAATTTATCCCATGCAAAATAAAAACTCACAATGGAGAGAAAAATTAGCTTTCAACTTCGAAGCGAGGATATCAGATTCTTAATATACAAGAAATTAAATGTCTGGAAAACTAAGATATGGAGGAGAGCTCCAAAAACCGTGGGAGACGGTGCCGTCTAAGGATGAGGATTAGATTTTCCTTAATGCAGAGAAGTACTGAATATGTTTTACTGATGAGGGAATCCTACTGCATATTACAAAACCCCGCTACTATCAATTATCCCATCGTCACCTCATTTGCCTTTTACCAAAACCACAGCGCTCTCCAATCATCCTGTTTCCAGAAATTTAAGTCCTTCAGAAAACCAGCAAAATGATAATATTCACCACTAATGTCCCGTGACACTGCAAGGTCACTCGTACGATAACTTGGAGACACATTACAGTCGGTATCGTCTTTCTCTTTACCATTATGACGAGGGTATTATTTCGTCAATAAAAATACCAAGGAACAAAACTCCGAGACGTAGCCTGACTATAAGGATACGTACTTAGGAAAATCTCAAAAACAGAATGACAATAGTATATGAAAGACAAAATCGATGCCGCGAACAACGGTAAAATGAACTTTGAGCAGTTACCTCTAAACGAAAAAATCGCCACTTCTCTACATAAAACTACTTGATCAGTGTTTACAAATGATACTCAGCAACCCACGCACGCCACACCTGTGCAATTAGAATAAATGTATTTGATTACGAGCGATCTATTTTTGAAACAGGAAAATCAAGCATATATGTAACATGCATATTAACGGAAAAAAATTATGGTTTCAGTAAGCGGTTCAATAAATAAAGTAAAACTGCTGGAAACAGGTGATAAACAAGTGGGTGGAGATGAAGACCAACACTATCTACAAGTTTCGGCTAATCTGCATGAGGAATATGACGCAATTCTGAACTCGTCTCTAAGGTAAACAGGAGGCGATTGCCCTTCTCCCCCACAAGTAAACATCAGGTTCCTTTTGGCCGTAAAAATAAACTGAAAAATAGTTGCCATAATCGTGTAACACTCATCTCTCCTGTGTATATGAAAATACTCCATATCTAATCGTCTTTTCTACCCAAGGCGTAAGTAAATATTAGGGTAGCAAAGACAAATGGCTTGGGTTACCGTAAGAAGCTACAGAAATCCGAAGCGAAGCAGTATGAAGCAATAGACAAATCAGTGAACATCATCATCCCATAATGAAGTAAACACCAAACAATTCTTGTATAATTTAAACGAAACCATTTGGGTAAACTTTAAATAAAAACGTTCACAACATCCAAATCGAATACATTAATTCAAAGCCATCCGAGCCACAGCATCTCGAGGGGTAGACGCCACCATTGCGATACCCTTCAAAAAACCGCACAACAGGACTTCTTCTTGCTTAAGGACAACGACTTCCAAGGCATCTGCATCTAACCGAAGGACTCGCGTTCGTCCTGATGGGATCCTAAGGTTCCAGATACACCTAAGGTGCAGGTCAAAAGCCGGGAAGAGCCGGTGAGGTGCAGCAGCACAGCCTCCTTGTTTCCCTGGAGAGAGAGAGAGAGAGAGAGAGAGAGAGCATCACTTGCCCAAGTGTACTGATAAATGCAACCACTGGCGAGGACAAAGGTAATGATCAGTTTTGTAATATATAAATATGCTTAAATGTTCAATATCATACACTAAGGTAACCAGCAGCCGAGTCGTAGGTAAAACCCCAGCATATTCGGGTCTTGCTGACCACATATCCGTTACATATTTTTCTTTAATTGGTCTGTATAATGTTAGTTTTCATGTTAGCACACTTATTCTGGCGTTGTATTTACCGCAACAGGCTCAAAACAAGCTGAACAGCGTACGAGAAAGGTCAAAATGACGAGTCCAAATTCGCCGAAAGTAAAAATATCTATGCCTCCAAATAAATTATATTTGGAAAAAAATAAAGCGATAATATATAAACCCAATTATGAAAACCTAACTTTCCAGTACTTTATTGCTATGCATGACAATCATTGCAATATAAATCTAAAAAAATTATAGAATTTTCTGATCCCTCAACTTCAATGAACAATATATTATTCATAAGGGCCCGTGCTACATTAATTATTATACTAAAACATTGAATTTGGTGCCAATTTGAAGCATAATAGCTGTACTGAATTAAGTCTGTGATGCAAAATGGAGAATCAAAATTAGCCAAACCCCCCAAGAATCTACACTTCGCTGTAAACAAAGCATTTTCCAAATCAGAAAAAGTATTAAACACCTTTCTACCCATGGGGAAAACTATACAATATTGCTATTTCTGAGATAATATGGTTTACTACTACTTATTCCTGATGTTACACAATATACTATATAAATGTCATTAATGACAGCACGGATACACTCCAAAGTCGAAGTCGGTCCCTAAACCACACTGAATGGCGTAAAAAAAAAAAAAAAAAAAAAAAAAAAAAAAAAAAAAAAAAAACAATATATATATCATATATATATGTGTGTGTGTGTGTGTGTGTGTGTGTGTGTGTGTACTATATAACTTGCAGAGGGACATGAATATACCGGGCCACCTTGCTACTGATCACATTCACCAGAAACGTGTTTTCTCAATACCCGCAAGGAGGCCTCTTATACCTTCTCGATTTCCCCACGCGTTCTGAATACGCCTCGCGCTGTGTAAGTCTTGAGAATCTGAAGGAAAACTGAATGAATAAGACGGTCTTCCTTCCTTCCTTCCTTCCTTACTTCCCTCCTTGTTCAAGATAATTGTCCTGGTGAGCTTTAAATGGCAGGCGAGAGCATCATCATAAAGCATCTTCCGTAGTGCATATTCTAAAGATAATTCTAAAGCATACTCAATCTGCATCTCCTAAGAGGACTCTCTCTAAGCATTGAAAAGTATACGCAACGCCGAAGAATGTGAAAGTAAACTTGCGAGAGACAACACATAATGAAATTAAAGTTCAAAACACGAACAACAAACCCAAAGCGACAGAGAGAGAGAGAGAGAGAGAGAGAGAGAGAGAGAGAGGAGGAGGAGGAGGAGGAGGAAGCAAGAACACGAGGAAAGGGAAAGTAGTTCTAAAGGATCCTCACTCGACTGGTTATCCGCCATGGCCACTACCACACGTCTGGGCCCTCCCCCCAAACCTCGGCAGAGAACGACTCCCCCGGTCCCCCCACCGAAAAGCTCATATAGAGTTGCCCCATACCAATGACATCGCTTAACATAATCGCATCTCGATTAACAGCCATCCCATAGGTGAGAGACATCAGCAGGAGCTTCAAAATGGAACTAATGCTGTTGCAATTGCAAGAGAAAATTATAACTTTCAGAGCCACTCCTATATATATGATATAATAATATTATATATTATATATATATATATATATATATATATATATAATATATATATATATATATATAAGACTTTGGTATAAACAAACACCACCTTTCTGTACCTTAAGAGGGAGAACAGCCAGTCTCTGAAATATAGTATTTTCCTCTCTATATTTTGGCGTTTGTTTTTATGGGTTCCTTCTATTTATATATATATATATATTTATATATATATATATATTATAATAATTATATATATATAATATTAATATATATAATATGAACTTGGTATAAACACCACCTTTCTGTACCTTAAAGAGGGAGACAGCAGTTCTCTTGAAAACTAATAGTAATTTTTCTCTCTATATTTTGGGCGTTTTATGGGTCTTCTATTATTATATATATAATAATATATATAAATATATATATATATATTATAAGCCTTGGGGATACAGGAATGCTTTAACGCTGCGGAGAGTCTGTGACCTACAGGCCCATGACAGGGAACAAGTCTTAGCGGAACTTCAGCTTCCAGGAATATATGTTTATAAATAAGGCTAGGCAGGGACGACATGAAATACGCTGAAAGAGAAAATGAGCAAAGGTTCCGGTTTGGAAGTTCCTCAATAAAGTCGGTTCCCAGACTAAATGTTCAACGTAAAAAAGAAAAAAAAAAGTAATCAATAAAGTGAGTAATATACAATGGGGAAAGACGATTCTTCACTCATTTAAAACAACTCCCATTTATAGAAGGGATGTCGAGCCACATATAATGCTTCAGTTAATAAAGTTTTCCTATCAGGCTATCATCTTATAACACCCCCTCTCCCCCCCCCCACAAAAAAAAAAAAAAAAAAAAAAAAAAAAATATATATATATATATATATATATATAAATATATATAATATATATATATATATATACTATATATATATATATACACACACGACATTCCCAGACTCCTCAAAGTCTTAAAACGTGGTCTAATATAGGAAGAAAATGGAAAATTTACAATTAAAAAATAAAAGCATAAGTCCCTTTGAGCCTTTGGTTCCATCACGCTCATACAATTACCAGTGGTGTGTCTGATAGAATTCTGACCTCAAAACCTTTTGTTTACTTATCTCGTTACCCTTGAAACACTACACACACATACACAGACACACTAACTCGTCCCACGTCCCGAAAGCTGACATCTGGCAACTCCTTCGTGCAATATAAAGTTTCCCAGAAACGTGTAAAAAAAAAAAAAATCGAAATCAAATTTTAATTGGCGAGCGTAAATTGTGAAGTCCAGCGTGGGAAGTTTAAAACAATTCATACACAATCTAACCAATCTACGTAAGATCAAAGTCAATAGACAACTTTTGATCTCAAACAAACTCGAAATGGGAGTTGTGTGTGTGTGTGTGATATGCAATAATGTCAACAGGAATTCTCTGAATAATTCGATGAACACAAACGCTCATTCACATCACTCGTCATTATCTGGAATATAAATTACTTTCACGTTTATGAAAGACGACAAAAAAAGTTAACTGTCACAGCTATAGAAATCTACAACCAACTCTACCTACATTAAACCCGACCATCACGAAGGAAAAATGATTTGGAAATGAGGCACAACCACTAAAAAGAAAGGACTGGGGGACTTCCAGCAAAGCCTTTCAAAGGGTGTCCAGGGTGTCCAGACCCTTACGGACAAAACAGGTTTGCTATGGGGCACAAAACCTGTATTAAGGGCACACGGCTGATGAGGTATACAGGGGTGGGGGTTGGGGAGGACTGTATGCAATTGCGGAATACTGGTCGGTGTTACTCGTGTTGCAAGAGGGTATATGAAAACAAAACGCGCACTCCCACACCTATACAGATAGAATAAATATATATATATATATTCTTTTTGGATATTCAGCCGTCCTCCTCTATCAGAAATCGATAGATCTTTCGCTAATGGTCATTATCACATTGAGTGAAGTTGCTAGCCCTCTGCCCTTCTCTCTGACACCAATTAAAACTGGTCACTGCTCGCGAATGGGTCAACTGATGGGCAGCACTCTGACAACCACGAAAACGGACCTAGCAAACGCGAACGCGATGCCCTACCACTGGCCCAGGTACAAAGCAGCAGCATTTAAAATCTTTATTTTCAAATCCTAAATCTATATATTCAAATCGTAAAACGACAGACGCCCTTCCTATCTCCAAGGGCTGGGGGAGGCTGGAACACCATGGGAAAGGGGAGGGGAGGGGTAGGGGGGGGTGAGAGCCTGACTCAATTTGAAAAACAGCTTAGGAAATATGAAATATATTCGTCATCTGTAGTGAAACGAGAAGGCCTCGGGCAAGATTCGGAATAAAAGTTGCTTCATAAAAATTCAGGTAACCCTTTCTCGCAGTACTACTGCATTCCTCGGATAAGCGAGAGAGAGAGAGAGAGAGAGAGAGAGAGAGAGAGAGAGAGAGAGAGAAACCTTCAGACAAGTTCTTAAAACATTCGATGATATTTTCGAATGAGTGAACAATAAATAGAAATACTGACGGGGAACGAAGTTTTCCTATGTCAATCTATCACCCTCACCCTCTCCATCATCCCTCATCCCTCACCCACTCCTCCATCTCTCACCCTCACCCACTCCCTCACCCATCTCCCGATGAGCTGCAGCAGCAGCATCATCATCATCATCATCGCAGCAGCCACAGCAGTCCATGGGCGTGGTTTCACCCGTCGAGTGAAAGTAGGTGCTGGCCTATCCTACATCATGGGCGTCCCGAAGCGTAGGCGTGTTCTGGAATTGTTGCTGCCTTAGTCACCTTCGGAAAAATGCTCGACGTCTTTCAAATAAACTAAGTCTCTGAGACGTGACGCAGGAAACTGACAAGAAAAGACAAGCGATTGAAAATAAAAGCCAATTGTGATCTACAACAACAACAACAACAACAAAAACAACAAAGACAAAAGGAGTGGACAAGAAATGACAAAATCCCGAAGAAACAAAAAAAAAGGGAAAATTTAGGAAAACAGAGACCCAACAGGAAACCAAAACAAGAGGACCTACAAACTGGCAACTCTGATAAGATCATCTAAAAAATATATAAAACATTTGATCGTATACATTTATGAGTAGCAATAACAAAATAAAACTAGCTGAAGGAAGAAATAATACTAAGGGTGAGTAATTTACGAAAGTGAGCAATGATGATAGCATTTTGAATATAAATATTAACTAAAAAAAGATAACGTATAGAAATTCATTCGCTATATAAATGATTTGGAAGAAAATGACCAAAATACGCGAAAATGAACAACTTCCGTCTCCGGTTACCTTAGGGATGCGTTCTTAAATTACCCTAACCACTGAAAAAGCCCACGCATTAGCCTAACTCGAGGCTATTTCTTCACAAAAATAATTGAATACACGAGCACTGGATTGCCAGTCCTGTCGGCCTTCTCGTAAGGAGGGGAAAAGTACGTAACGAAAAGAAGAAAAAAAAAAAAAGTTGCTGTGTCACGCAGCGCTAAGTCACGTTCTAACCAGAAACTCGCTTATTCGGGTAATTACTTTTCATCGCGAGGGGAGAGAGAGAGAGAGAGAGAGAGAGAGAGAGAGAGAGAGAGAGAGAGAGAGAGAGATTCACACAACCGCGGCAATATCGAAATGCAGCCAAAAATTCCAGACGCAGAACTGATAGAAAAAAAAATATATAGAAAAAAATATATCTGAGCAGAATCATTGACGCAACACAAACAGCTTCGAGAGATCTTGTTTAAAAATCTCATTTATAAAAAAATAAATAAGATCACTTACGTGACAGGAACAGGAACAAGTGAGAGATCATGAATAAGGAAGTATAACTCGGTTTTCCATTTTTCAAAGTATACCTTGCACTTCTTGGGTGAGTAAATATAATTTTTGAAAAAAAAGAATAAAAAAACCTGAATCCAAATACCCACAAAGAAAACGAAAGATTTCATACTCTTACTTAACATCAGTTACTGAGGAAATGAAACGTGATCCTGCAAGCATGGCCGGGCACACGCTATTTTTAATTACCAACGCATCAGTGAAGATAGGAAACAAAACACCCAAAACAAAGTTATCGGTCAGAGAGAGAGAGAGAGAGAGAGAGAGAGAGAGAGAGAGAGAGAGAGAGAGAGAGAGAGAGAGAGACTCCCCCCAACAAAACACCGAAGGTCTAAAACTTCAAGCAAGAAGCGATAACCAACTTCCCTTGGAGCCCCATAAAAGGAAAACGGAACGGTAACTCGCAGACTGCTTACATTAACGCCAGCCTGCATGCATGCATGCGTGCGTGCATGCAAGCAAGCAAGCAAGCAAGCAAGCAAGCAAACACTCTCCGCAATAACGCGGTGTCTATTGCCTCTCCACTTTTTGCTTTCCTCCGTATTGGGCTCGTGTCATGCGAATTCCAACACTGATTAATAAAAACATGTTCCGTATCTGGGAGAAATCAAAACATCTGGTCAATTCCCCAACATCTCTTATTGAATGACTGCAGGACGTCAACATCGATGTTAATGACGCTTAAAAAAATAAATATTCGCTTGATGATCAACTTTCTCTCATTATCTGCGATGTTTATGGGATATTACGACCGACGGAATGAGCAATGCCATGCACTTCTCTTTTTCTCCCTCTCTCTCTCTCTCGTACAGCACCGAGTGAGAAAAATTCTCCACCGAATGGAACAAAAAATAAAAGAAGTGTGTGGTCATTTAAATAAATTAAATTACTAGCGAATGGGTGGAGGATTAGGACGTATTGAGGGGGAGGGAAGGGGATGGGGGAAAGACCCCACCCCCTTTAAAAGAAAAGACAGGGAAGTGGCAAGTTGATCGAAAGATCACTATGACAAATTCGTGAAACAACATTCATCAGTTTCGAGAGTAAGTTATAGTTAATGAACAAAAACCGAAGACTGAATAATAATAATAATAATAATAATAATAATAATAATAATAATAATAATAATAATAATAATAATAATACACTGAAGAACCCTATTAGAGGTCACTTCCTCAATTTACTTGTAAATGTCATCATTTTGACAATCCAATTTTTTATCCGGGTCTGAACGACATTGTAGAAACGGAAGGGGAAAAAGGAAGGGTTGTTGAAAGAGATCATCATAAGAAAGGAAACCAAGCCAAAAGGAATAATAAAGGAAACATGTTCTGCGAATCAGTTTCAGTACTGGCTGCTTTTATATTCTACAATGATCTTAAAACCCGACAACACTTGAAACATTTCTTTCAACGCAAAGCCAAAGTTGTCCTAAATACTGACGGTGCATATAATTCATACAATACTAAGGCAAACATAAAGGACAGATATTCACAACCAGGCCTATTTAAGAATTGGCAAGACCTTGACTATAACATAAAAGAAATAGTCAAAATTGTCAATTAATGTTAAATTAGTTTTTTTCTTCTTTTTTCTACTTTTCTGTTCTAAGAAAAAATTTTAAAGCCTCGAATTCTTCAACAAAAGACGAATAAAATAAGTAGAGCCAATCAAACCTCAGACACGGATACATCACGGAAAAACTATGCCCATTAGAGAAAGTGGGGCAATCAAACAACATGCAGTACCAATACAGACGAGAAAAATATAGATTCCTAGGAGAAAGTAGTACGGTATCTCACTGACGCAACTGGCCGATACCAGGACTGCAAGGCTCACTTGAGGAGGAGGAGGAGGATGAAAGGGCCACAGAAGGGGCATTTCCATAGCTAATCAAATACCGGTTCTACGCAAACAGTGAATTGTGTTTAAAGGCATCGCCGAGCGCCGTAACGCGCACCTTGAATCTCGGACGTAACAATATATACTGGACTCCACCCCTACACATCCAAGAACAATAATTACAACAACAACAATAAATATTTTGAGACAATTTACAACACAGTCGCATGAAGAATAAAAAGAAGGACCCATACTATGGGCCAACCACAGCCCAAGGGCAATCATTTTGAACAAACTTCTGTTTTCATTACAGGAGGAAAATTGCATATAAAAACCTAAGAAAATGAATTCTGATGATCTTGAAGACTTTCAAAGAATCCTCTTTTATATTCCCATGTGAACCAGATTTTCTAAAAGGGATTTTCAATGGACTTGCCATATTTTCTCTTTCTTAATTCTAATTCGCTCCCCTTCGGAGGATATGTGGCCACTTTTTACCAAGAATGCTTTGTGACAAGTTTGGATGGGACAGAATATAGAAAACAAACACGAAACATTTACACCAATATATATACATCTAAGACACGCAGGGAAAAACTACTGATCATATATATAGAAGCCCATTATCTATTTAACCCAACCATATATATAGATCTTTGTATTGCTACGAGACTTCTTTACTAATGATTCCCGAAACACATTATGCCATTTACGAGCTAATAATACAGCTTTTTCTCCCGAAATGTGCAACTTGAGTAAAGAAGAAGGGAAAAGCTAATTTACCAATACGTTCAGGTCTGAATCAATGGTATTGTTAAAGAATCTATGCTTTGTGTAAAATTAAATACATAAAAATCACTTCTATAATTCTGATAACTGTTCAATCATATTTTACGGGTAACGATCTTTCCAATGGCTTTCTGGGGTCGTTATCTAGGACCGATATTTCTTGAATGTCATTATGTTTATGATATTAACAGTCTTTTGCCTATGGTTTCACGGTAACCGCCAACGGCCTTGTACTAAACACGCCGCAAAGGTGGATACATATACCAGTATACATATACATATACCCCTTGAGGGTCCCGGATACCTACCCAAAACAAATATTAACAAATATTAACAATAATATACCCGGATACCTACTCAAAACAAAATCATCTTCTGAAATTATTAACAATAATACACTGGACAGAAGAATATAATACTCAGGTGGACTAGAATTCCACTCGTTGTACATTAACTTCAAGGTAAAGTTTGGATGAGAATAATATTAATAACATGAATCCACCGAGTGTGGACCCACAACAAAAACAGCTGTTTGGTACGAACGCGCAAAGACATGGTTACAAAAACAACAATAACAACAGTAGCAGCAGCCGTGAGAGGTACCTACTAACACAAAGACAAGGTTACAAAAACAACAACAATACTAATAATAACAGTTGTGAGAAGTGAGAAGGACCAACCAACACGAAGACAACGCTACAAATTCAGCAATAATGGTGCTGATCTCTTTCATCGCAATTACGACAACGCACAGACGACTACCTTTTTGGGGAGAGCAGACGAATACCCTTTTGGGGAGAGAAGACGACTACCCTTTTGGGGAGAGACGACGACTACCCTTTGGAGAGAGACGACGACGACCTCCTTGTAACTTGCTAAAGTGACACCTTTCTCAGGTTCCACCTGGCACTTGGTTGGGGGTAAACGACCCTTTTAATCAAAGCCACGTGGCGTGTCATGTCAATCTACGTCAAAATGTTCGTTTAATAACAACAATCAATTCATTGTAATACTTAGGAGGTACATACGTCAAGGCCTAATTCCATCTAGTATACTGCTAGGCTTTGGAATTCTCTAACTGCTTCTGTTTATTAGTGCTTTATTTACATATGTAGTATATATATATATATTATATATATATATATATATATATATATATATATATATATATATATATATATATAGTGAGAGAGAGAGAGAGAGAGAGAGAGAGAGAGAGAGAGAGAGAGAGAGAGAGAGTACTACTACATACCTACAGGTCACCATCACCACCACCGGGCTGTCAATCCTCACACTCACCTGAAATGATAAAAGACATTAAAATTAATCATGATTTCAGATTCATCAAATCAGCAGAGAAAAACACATGAGAGAGAGAGAGAGAGAGAGAAGAGAGAGAGAGAGAGAGAGAGAGAGAGAGAGAGAGCGTAACTTCTTCCAGCATTTAACATGGTTGAAAATGCTAAATTACTAGTATAAATAAAAGGCACAACAAGATAAGGACAAAGGGACAAGGTGAACGTAACGAGCCGTCATGCCAAGCAACCACAAAATGTTCTCTGTCGCGTAACTTAAACCCTCTAGCACACGCGCGCACAGACCCAAGTGCATTGCCACTACTGAATAAATCTTCTTGTCAAAATTGTCAGCCATACAAGTCGACACATTCCAAAAGTACTTTAAAAAATAATAGATGTAATAGTGGCAGATGTCTCTACGGATATACAATCCCTCTCCTTAGTAGTAGTAGTAGTAGTAGTAGTAGTAGTAGTAGTAGTAGTAGTAGTAGTAGTAGTAGATGTCTCTGACACTTACAATCCCTCTCCTTCTCAACCATCTGGATGCTTCAACTTCAAAGTACGCGATGACTCATTCAGTGGGATTTTCAATCAAACGCTTCCCAAAACCCACAAAATCTCTACCTAACAAATAACTAGATCGACGAAAAGGTAAACTGGAGTTCTCTCTCTCTCTCTCTCTCTCTCTCTCTCTCTCTCTCTCTCTCTCTCTCTCTCTCTCTCCTCCGACTAGCCAAGGGTTGAAACGATGCATGATAAATTATTCACGACTTTGCGTTCTGGGTAATTAAAACCTTGGCTCGTCCTTCTGACCTTGACTAAAATTCACCCCGCCCACAAACCAACTGTTCCAAATCTTATCTCTTCCTTCTGTCAAGCGGTTCAACGGTACCTTGCAAGGTATTTGCGTGCGCGAAAAGTCGCCCATGACGGACATTCTAAATATGTTTTCGAAATATTAATCGTTATGTTTGCTTAAACAAAAAATCACGTGGAATTTATGCTTATATAGAAACAAGGATTGTTGTCAGTATGCTTGAACTGGGTTCCACCCAAAGCAGATCATTAAACGCTAACAGCTTGACAATGACGGGACAATCGCTACTCCACGGTAATGCAAACGAGAGAGAGAGAGAGAGAGACTTCCTGACGTCCACTTTTTCCCCTGGACGATTATGACACCAGCCGCCCATCTTCCTCCTGGGCACACATGCTAACCTTCTGGCGACGATCAGTTCCTGCCTACCCACCGAATGTTGACCTTAACACAGGACCTGAAGACCTTCCTCAAGGGCTGTCCAACTAGAGGGGTCAAGCTGCAGGCCACATGCCACGTGATCCCTGCGAGTCATATGAGCAGGAAGGAGCTGCCAACACTTTTCTTGCAGATTCGAAATTGAAATTCAAAAAAGTTTCTTTCTCGCAGATTCGAAATTGAAATTAAAAAAAAGACACTTTTCTTGCAGATTCGACATTTAAATTAAAAAAAGGCACTTTTCTTGCAGATTTGAAATTGAAATTCAAAAAAGTTTTTTTTTTTTTTGCAGATTCGAAATTGAAATTCAAAAAAGGCACTTTTCTTACAGATTCGAAATGGAAATTCAAAAAAAGGCACTTTTCTTGCAGATTCGAAATGGAAATTCAAGAAAGGTACTTTTCTTGCAGCAGCAAGGTTAGGTTTTCCATGCGTGCGAGGGAAAACTTTTCATTGTCTGATGAGTTAGACGACTCGCCCAGAGAAAATAAATTATGATCAAAAGAAAGCCACAAAATAAAAATTTTTAAACTGAGAATTGATATAATACACCTAGTAACCAATCGGTATTTCCGCTGAGAAAATAAACCTGAAAGATAGATAAGTACATTACGACAAAAAAAAATCCCCAATCGTAACTCAAGCTCGCAATCACCCACACCCACCCGCCCGCACCCGCCCGTTCTCACCCACCTGCAACAAAAATATACATCCGGTGGACCCGTGATCATCCACCCCAAAAGCATAACCAAACGACCTTCCGAAGAAAGACAATTTAGGGTGACGAGCTTCTAAACAAACTTCCCCACCTGCGACTGCCCCCCCTCCCCCCAATCCCCTCCCGTAACATATTCCCTGGATAGGGGAGACTGGTAATGCGGCCAATCGAACCGGAACAGAAACAGCAGGTGGTGATGGCTCATGCATGACCATGAATCTCTAACCCTTGGCTAATCTCTCTCTCTCTCTCTCTTCTCTCTCTCTCTCTCTCTCTCCAGACACAAGCACGTGTGCATGTGATACACAAACATGGTTATGTAGTGTACAGATCTGTGCTAGTATTCATGCATGGGTGAACATCTGCAATGGCATCTCTCCAGATCTCATTATCCTGAAGACGAAGTGTTCCACAAATTCTACCGCAAACATTCCAGATATTCCATTATATATAAATAACATTTTAAATTAACGGCATTCCATAAATATAAACACAGGAGATATTATAAGCCACATAAAAAAACGGAAGCATAAAACAGAAAGAAAAAAATATATAAAATGCTTAATCCGATGGTTCCATATTCTACAAAAAAAAAAAAAATTACAGAAATTTTCACGTTACAGTTGGGACCCCTAATTTATTGAATACAGATTCCCAACCCAATTTCTATCTCCTTGTTCCAACTGTAATTCCTTAAATACAATGTTGGCTCTCTCTCTCTCTCTCTCTCTCTCTCTCTCTCTCTCTCTCTCTCTCAGTTGTTATCAACAGCAACAGTGTGGAAGAGTTTAAAAGAAAGCTCGACAAAATCATTAGGACACTGTGAATGCACATTAAAACCTGCTCCTACTGATAAGTGAGCACACGACGTCTCCTCTTAGGATGGACTAACGATTCTTTGAGACATCCTAATCCTTGTAACTCTCTCTCTCTCTCTCTCTCTCTCTCTCTCTCCATCCTTTCAAGTCCCTAAAACCTAACGAACCGACGTCAACACAAGCAGCGGGACAATCTAAGCCCACCAGACATGCTGCGGAATACTTCAAAAGGATGGAAGGAATTGAAAGGCACTCAAGCAGGACGACCCGGTTACCCAGTGCCTCGGGACCATCCATCCATCCTCCTTCAACTTCAACTTCACCTCCTCCCCCACAGCCCCCTCATCTCCAAAGACATCCCTTCCTCTGTTGCTCTTTCCCCAGTTCCAGGTGGCTCGTCCCTAAGCCTAAGTTTCCTCACGTCACTCTCTCTCTTATGATGGCTAAGTCGTCTGTTTAAAAATCAAGGTCCTAGAAGGATCTGAGTTTAAAATAAGGATTATTTTACGGTTATGCTAAAAAAAAAAAAAATCTAAGACATTCTTCGACCTGCATCTACCTACATTGTTACTGTTATTATCAACCGAAATTTATCATTACAAAGATAACTAATATCTACAGATGTTCGTTCTAACCAGCCCCCTACACCTACTAAATATAGCACCGCTAGATGAAATATTTCACATTCAATATTGTAAATGAAAAAAATCATTCATACGGATGAAGCCTGAATACAAGCGAGTTTCAACGCTAACTTCCACCGAACAGGATGCGCGTAGCCTATATATGACGAACAAATACAGGTAAATGCAAAAAACAAAACAACAATGAATGATAAACAGCTCAACAAAATACTTATACACAAAGACACCAAGTCAATCGCAAAATTAAAGTAACAGTGCATGACTCTTTATAATATTACTGCAGCTCCTCTTTAATCTCGTGAACAGCGGGCTTCACTAACACTGCCAAGACACGACCTTGCAACCGTTTCAGTCGAAGGAATGAAAGCCTTCAGTGTAGACATTGTGATAGCGTGGTACCTCAACAGAAACTGGATGCCGATGCTTGGGTGGGAGGCGAGCGATTCGCACTAACTGTATGGGCCAACGGAAAATGAGAAGAATCTCTACAAGTGTAACGCTGCTGGAGCAGCCATTACTTTTCATAAAACATGCTTGAGAGAGCGTCTGCTTCCTAAGTATTATTTTATTTTATTTTATTGTATTTATTTTTATTTTTATTGCTCTATCACAGTCCTCCAATTCGACTGGGTGGTATTTATAGTGTGGGGTTCCAGTTGCATCCTGCCTCCTTAGGAGTCCATCACTTTTCTTACCATGTGTGCCGTTTCTAGGATCACACTCTTATTATTATTATTCAGAGGTTGAACCTTAATAATATGGAACAAGGAATATGGCGTTCATTTGAAAGAAGTAACATAAGATAATGGGAAATACAGAAAGAAGAGATAAGTTATTCGAAAAAAAAAAATAATGTAACATATTACCAGTAGAATAAATGTGTGTATATATATATATATATATATGTATATATATTATATATATATATATATATCTATATATAGGATTAATCTATATAATATGCACTGGATTAATCCTTTTTTTTCAATCTGCAGTAATTAGCACTTAAACATCACGTGTTCCAACGAGTTAAATATATAAGGAAGGTGACCAAACAGAATGCCTCCCAGCAACTGTTAAAATAACAGACATCGCTGGGAAAAAGACCTCCAACAATTAACTTAATCTTGTCCAGAATACAGGGACTCCGGGAGGTCGCTGACATCCACAACTGGAGAACAGCATATAACAATAACGGCAGAACAAAACATAATTCCATGACAGCAGGCAGCGTTCCTCTGAATAGCTAAGGAGGCAAGAGCGTCGAGCTGGTGTGTAGCAATGATGTTCCATTTTAACTTACGATTAGTGAAGTCATCATCGTGTAGCTGTGACAAGTCAAAGCAGATCTACGTTGAGGAACAGAGGAAGGGCCATCTCAACCGTGCTGTAAACTACGGCCACGCAAGAGCACAAGCTGCTGTTACTACCACTTGCATTCACTCACTCAAGCATTTTGATTCAGACGATGAGACGTGGACGTTTTCAACGAAGCTCGAGCTTCGCAAAGACAATGACTTAAAACAATAAAGTCGCGTTTTTTTTTTTTTGTAGCTTTCTCCGGCTAAACATCTGTTCATCAGATCTAGCGGTGACTGTAGGCAGAAATGGCTGGACGGCGTCGTCCCTGATAGGACAAAATGCAAGTCCCTCTTGTGAATTCTACTACTATAACCTGTCGAGACCCTGCGCACATCAAGAATATTCTCAAGAACTTGACACAATGAAATACTTTGCTATTTCAGAACGAGGAGCTAACTTCCAACAAAATTTAGGCAATCCCCTAATAAAACTCCGACATGCTACTAAGGTGAAAAACATTACAAATACTCCTAATCTTGAACTATAACAGCACTTGACCGCAGACCATAAATGGGCATGAAGAACGGCAGAAGTCTAACACAAGAGCGGATGGCAGGTAAAACTAACACAGTAAACAAGGATACAACGAAAGTACGCAATAAAATAAAGGGGAAACCTCCCTCCGTAACTCAAAGCTCTCATCAAGCACACAACCTAGTTACAGCCTGCATGTTCTGCATCCCTACAATAGGTCACAGAAACGATGACCCCATAAAGCAAATGCACAGAGCAGCGGATATAAAATTTAATATTCTCCCTCCCCCCTTCTTTTTTTCTTTTTCACTAGGAGGGGGAAGGGGAGGAGAGTGGCAGCAAGAGGCCAAACAAGCGGGCAGGAAGTCACCGTTCAAGAGGACAGACTGACCCTCGGAAACCAGAGGTGGTTCGTTCACAAACACACACACCTCATACTGTACCTACACACGCACATACTTACACGGCGCCTCACACTCAAACACTTGATAGTGTGAGGGTCTGAGATAGGGTCAGTGACATATGCAAGATATGTTTATGAGAGAGAGAGAGAGAGAGAGAGAGAGAGAGAGAGAGAGAGAGAGAGAGAGAGGGATTAATAATATCTGAGTAACAAAGAAACAGGCTACACGTGAGAAATGTCTCTGTTGAAGATCTTATCTTTGAATTCAGAAGGAGAAATTGCTTTTTGCTGTCATCCAAAGCAAGGCAGATGGCTGTCGCGACAGTATATATATTATTTTTATTTTTTATTATTTATTACTTTCTTTACAATTCAGTGTCGGATAAGATAAGAGGCTGTAAGTAAAATATACAAGAAAGAGAGAGAGAGAGAGAGAGAGAGAGAGAGAGAGGAGAGAGAGAGACTGCTGCTCTTCAGAGGTCATTATCCATGCACATCCACCCTGCTATTTACTCGGCACAGAGGCGACATACTCAATTATATGGAACCAAAGATGGACGGAAGGTTACTTTTTTTTTTTTCTTTTTCTGACCCTTTTCAATTCATGCAACACAGCTCGAGGGACGAGAACTGAGTACGATTTGTGTGTGTGTGTGTATGTGCTACATCCTTTCTCTCTCTCTCTCTCTCTCTCTCTCTATATCAGAGTAATATATAGATGTAGAATATATCGACATATATATATGATACATACCCAGACCATCCAGTATATTAGGAGATACATGGAGTGAGCCGGTAAGATGTTTAAGATTAAGCGACAAATATCTAGCTGGCATCCCAGGCCATCCAAGAGGTGGAAGATCAAAATACACTGGAAGACCTGCATTAGCATTCTCAAGTAACTTAGGTGCCTCACACTGATGGACCTGGGGCAACTCGAACAGATCTTCGGTATCTAATTCTCTCTCTCTCTCTCTCCATACAGGATGTATCCACAGTAGATATCTAAAGAGTGTCGTCTCCATCGAACGCCAAGTCATGCCGTACGAGGGAAAGTGTAAAAAAAAACTTTTCGATATAATTTCACTCCAGCCTTCCCCAGCTTAGGAATGAACTATTACTCGGAGCATTTATCTGGCGCAAATGACGCTTTAGACGTAGTAGAGCTGATCAGGGATTCAAGACCGCCTCATTAGGCATTGAATCCCTCTAACTAACCGAATTCATTAAGAGTTATTTACGTTAAGTGTCAGTCAATATCGTCACTTACAAATTAAGATAATTTAACTGCACGCTCCTTTTATAACCCTTTTTTCTTTGCTAAATAAAACCTTCAACAAAGAAAATGAAAATGTTTTTATTTGGACTAGAAAAAAAACTCCAACAAATAAAACATGAGAATGTTATTTTTACTAGAAAAAACCCTCCAACGAAGAAAGTATGAATTTTTTTATTATTTTGATTAAAAAACAACTCCAACAAACAAATCACGAGAAAGTATTTTTTACTAGAAAAAAACTCCAACATAGAAAATAAACGTTTTTTTATACTAGAAAAAAACTCCAACAAAGAAAATATATGAGAATAATTTGCAATAACCTGAACTTACGAATACGTACAATATTAACATCGTATTAAAAGACTTATCCAATCTATAAAAAAACTTAACATACAAAAGCAGATTCATACACGAAATGAAGAGGCAGTTCTCCATAAAAAAAAACTTCCTTCTTTGAATATGGGCCGAGATGCAAGGGCCTTAAGCCACCACAATATTTTAAAAAACTTCACATCAACTTATTGTGTAGGTGCATACATCGATTACGAAGGAGAGAGGTAGAGAGGAGGGAGATAGAGAAGAGGACAAATCCCGAATTACTATACTGTATAAGGAATGGTTAAATCCTGATTTATTTATTTTCAAAAGAAAACGAAGGAGAAGGATAGTGAGAGAGAGAAGAGAAGTAGAGAGGAGCGAGAAGAGAGAGAGAGAGAATCCCAATTACATACTGTATAAGGATTGTTAGATTCTGGCCTCTATTTTAAAAGAAAACGAGAGAGAGAGAGAGAGAGGTTCCCAGAAGTCCTCCTCAAGGTGGCTGCTATAACGGTCTATATAGTCCGGCCCCTCCCGATGTTTATCTCACCGTATCTGGGATGAGATAATATTTTCTGGAGGGAAACTACAGAAGTCTCCAAGAGAAATGAATGAATGTGGTGGACACGGCTCATAAATAATCCTGTGTTTCTTTTGTTTACAGCCGACAGTTCAGTAAGGCGCGGAACAAAATAAGAACAAG
>NC_061102.1:22058724-22184776 GCF_015104395.2 Macrobrachium nipponense
CTAGTTACCCTTAAAATTTGACATTAAATTAAAAATCTATATCACCAATATGTAAAATGTTAAAAAATTAAACATCTAACCGCCAAGTAAAATTAACAAAATTAAACATCTAACCAATATGTAAATTTTAAAAAATTAAACATCTAACTAATATGTAAATTTTAAAAAATTAATCATCTAACCAATGTGTAAAATCTAAAAAAATAAACAACTCACCGATTTGTAAAATTAACAAAATTAAACATCTAACCATTATGTAAAATTAACCAAATTAAACATCTTACCAATATGTAAAATTATCAATATTAAACATCTAACCAATATGTAAAATTAACAAAATTAAACATCTAACCAATTTGTAAAATGTTAAAAATTTAAACATCTAACTGCCATGTAAAATTAACAAAATTAAACATCTAACCAATATGTTAAATTGAAAAAATTAAACATCTAACCGCCATGTAAAATTAACAAAAATTAAACATCTAACCGTGTTATTCACGTTAAATATACTGACCAAAATATAAAATAAGAATCTACATCTCTAAAGCGATTGTTTGAGTAAAATAAGACTACACACCAAAAACTAACAAAATTAATATCTTAACAGAAATATATTGGACAAACATTAAACAATTAACCCACATCTCTGAGGCGACTATTTGTTTGCATAGAATCCTTAAAAAAAAAAAAAAAAAAAAAAAAAAAAAAAAAAAAAAAAAAAAAAAAAAAAAAAAAAAAACAAAAAAAAAAAAAAAAAAAAAAAAAAAAAAAAAAAAAAAAAAAAAAAAAAAAAAACCCCTGGGGGGGGGGGGGGGGGGAGGGGGAGGGGGGGGAAAATCTTGACAACATATAAATTCGAGGGAGAAAAAAAATATTCCGAAAAAGGCGAAACGGCGAGAGAATAAATTATGTACGCAAGTACGCGCACTTGCGCTGCACGAGCGCCCCCCGACGGGGACGAGAGCCCCCCCCCCCCCACGACGATATAACATTTAAGAGCTCCATAATGGAAGGCGGTGCTCTCGCCGAAAAAAATTCAAGAGGAGAGGCGACAAGAAAATAATGCCCAATCTGTAGGAGAACCGTCAAATCAAAATAATCTTTACGAAATGGAACCTACCATTGACGTTAACAATAAGTTTAACAATGGGAGTAATTAGGCATTTAAAAGATTAAATGTCAGGCCTTAGAAAACACAATGAAAAGCTAATCTTTATACCGAATCTTACATTGTACGTTAACATTAATATAGTATTAGGTATGAGGTCATTAGGCTTTAAATGATTAAATATCAGGCATTATGAACTAAAATAAGCTCAAAATAGACGCCCGTGTTCAACACCAAACATAAATTACAACGCCACGCATAAGATACAATGCCACTAAACAAATCCACGCCCTCACGCTACACCAGCAGTTCACAAGTGCACGCACGCATTCAGCCACACATCAATATCAAGGCTAATACGATTCACTCGGTAGATTCGATCGAATGGTTCCTCAGAAAGTCATCATAGATCTCCCGCAGGAGCGAGGAAGTAGGAAGTAGCAGCATCCCTTTTCTGCCAGCGGTTCACTCCGTCTCGCCATTTGACGCAATTATCTCCCTTTTACGTCTTCAAGGCAACTGGCAGATCCTTCCAGATATCAAGTTAATTATGCGGTCGCCACGGGATGATAGGCGCGCGAGCACACTCGGCAATTTTGAATCGGCATTTTTCCTGCTTCCGCCTTCGCGGGAAGATCAGGCTCCGTCTACTCGCTTCTGTCCTTCAGGTCTGGGACCTATGAGGTCATTCAGCGCTGAAAGGAAAACTGAGAGGAGGTGGTTTAAAAGGAAAGTAAAATGGAAGAAATATGAATGAAGGTACAAGAAATGGAATGAAAGGGGTGTTACAGCTCGGGACCGAAGGGACGCTGCAAAGACTTAGGAAATGACTTGGGTGCACCTCAACCTGACCCCCCCCCCCCCCCCCCCCCCCCCCACAAACAACCCCCTTCGGGGAGGTCTGAACTAGGTAGTGATCACAGGTTATACCTCGCCTTGGCCTTTGAATATCTTGTTTACTTACAAAGTTATTAGACATTCTGGTAAACAGTCCTCTACTCGCATCTACTATTACCTCTATAAACAGCTCACACAAAGTCCCGATTTCTTCCAAAGTTTAATAATAGCATTAGCCGAGTCTATAAAGTGGCTGTCTACGTGAGATGGGATAACAATAACAACATTTGCAATATCTCGTAATTATTGTCACTTTCGACTGAACCTCGCTTGAATCACACACGAGATCTTCCAATCTGTTCACTGGCGCTTTCTCCTGAAAGACTACAGCATACTCGTAAGCATGTGTCAGATGGTGCCACACGCTACTTATAATATGACTGCATGAAGAATGTACTTCAAAAGTCCTCAACGTCCTGCTACTATCCTTCATACTACCTTACCGTCACGAACCTTACTTACGATGATAAATCTGACTTGAATATATATTCATAACATTGAGACCCCAACCTTTACATCCATTACTACCTTAAAATAATGCTCCTTGTATTTTGATAATTTATATATTTTTATGTTTACATATAAATTTTTGGGTTTATTTTGTTTTTTCTTTTTTAAAAGCTGATCTCTTATCTCTGTATTTTTTCATTGTCTTCTGTTATTTCTTCAGATGAACGCCATACTCTTTGGAAGATGGATTGAAATTTCAAGCTCGAATGGCCGCCTGCAGGCTTGTTCATCATATGACAAGTGTTCATTCTTAATCAAAATAAATAATATAATAAACAATAATAATAATAATAATAATAATAAAATAATAATAATAATAATAATAATAATAAAGTGCCACTTCAACCACCACTGATTGTCACTTTTTATATAGTCGCACTACAATTTTTTTTTTTTTTTGTAGCAAGCCTTGAGCCGTCCTTATCTTATGATCCAACAACTATATATTTACAGTAGCAAACGGGTACATCGTACAATAAACATTTAGAATTTGGATTCTTAGGAAAAGAATTAGATTAAATTACATACGACGCAGTATAAAGGTCCCGCTACTTCTAACATCAAGAATACCCTGTAGTAAAAAATAAGTCTCCAAATGACTTAGGAAATACTTCGTGAAAAATTAATACCTAATCTCATGCATCAACGCCCACCTCGGTAATTCTCTACCGTGGAGAATGTCGTCGAAAATCGAAAAAAACTTTCTCGCTCGACTTTTTGTATCTAAACCTTTGGGAAGTTTTTGTTTTTTTTTTTTTTTTTTTTTTTTTTTTTTTTTTTTTTTTTTTTAACGAATGGACATCAAACATAATTTTCCGAACCGGAACAAAGGCTATTCAAATATTGACTGATGGCGAACCAGAAAGCATTTTATCTGTGTTCCTGGTACTGGAACTTAGAATCTACTGTACTTGAAATACGTGGAACATCGGTAATCACACACCACAACACAACCATACACACACATGGCTAATAGAATGCCTGAAAAATATGTGGGGCAGAGGAAAATACCATCAGCTTCCTCAAAATACAATGCGCAACTGGAATACAATACTTACAAGCTCTGGAATAAGACTAGCAGAGGTTAATATCAGGAGAGGGATCTTCCAGGGCGACTCACTGTCCCCACTACTCTTCGTAGTAGCCATGGATTCCCATGACAAAAGTACTACAGAAGATGGATGCCGGGTACCAACTCAAGAAAAGAGGCAACAGAATCAACCATCTGATGTTCATGGACGACATCAAGCTGTATGGTAAGAGCATCAAGGAAATAGATACCCTAATCCAGAATGTAAGGATTGTATCTGAGGACATCAGGATGGAGTTTGGAATAGAAAAATGCGCCTTAGTCAACATACAAAAAGGCAAAGTAACGAGAACTGAAGGGATAAAGCTACCAGATGGGAGCAACATCAAACACATAGATGAGACAGGATACAAATACCTGGGAATAATGGAAGGAGGAGATATAAAACACCAAGAGATGAAGGACACGATCAGGAAAGAATATATGCAGAGACTCAAGGCGATACTCAAGTCAAAACTCAACGCCGGAAATATGATAAAAGCCATAAACACATGGGCAGTGCCAGTAATCAGATACAGCGCAGGAATAGTGGAATGGACGAAGGCAGAACTCCGCAGCATAGATCAGAAAACCAGGAAACATAGACAATACACAAAGCACTACACCCAAGAGCAAATACGGACAGACTATACATAACACGAAAGGAAGGAGGGAGAGGACTACTAAGTATAGAGGACTGCGTCAACATCGAAAACAGAGCACTGGGGCAATATCTGAAAACCAGTGAAGACGAGTGGCTAAAGAGTGCATGGGAAGAAGGACTAATAAAAGCAGACGAAGACCCAGAAAATATACAGAGACAGGAGAAAGACAGAAAGAACAGAGCACTGGCACAACAA
Source organism: Macrobrachium nipponense (assembly GCF_015104395.2). Lineage (NCBI taxonomy): Eukaryota > Metazoa > Arthropoda > Malacostraca > Decapoda > Palaemonidae > Macrobrachium > Macrobrachium nipponense. The sequence continues at coordinate 22,063,172 of NC_061102.1, forward strand.
ACCAATGCATGGACAATACATGAGACAGACTAAAGAACTAGCCAGCGATGACAATTGGCAATGGCTACAGAGGGGAGAGCTAAAGAAGGAACTGAAGGAATGATAACAGCGGCACAAGATCAGGCCTAAGAACCAGATATGTTCAAAGTACGATAGACGGAAATAACATCTCTCCCATATGTAGGAAGTGCAATACGAAAAGTGAAACCATAAACCACATAGCAAGTGAATGCCGGCACTTGCACAGAACCAGTACAAAAAGAGGCATGATTCAGTAGCAAAAGCCCTCCACTGGAGCCTGTGCGAGAAACATCAGCTACCTTGCAGTAATAAGTGGTACGAGCACCAACCTGAAGGAGTGATAGAAAACGATCAGGCGAAGATCCTCTGGGACTATGGGTATCAGAACGGATAGGGTGATACGTGCAAACAGACCAGATGTGACGTTGATTGACAAAGTCAAGAAGAAAGTATCACTCATTGATGTCGCAATACCATGGGACACCAGAGTTGAAGAGAAAGAGAGGGAAAAATTGGATAAGTATCAAGATCTGAAAATAGAAATAAGAAGGATATGGGATATGCCAGTGGAAATCGTACCCATAATCATAGGAGCACTAGGCACGATCCCAAGATCCCTGAAAAGGAATCTAGAAAAACTAGAGGCTGAAGTAGCTCCAGGGCTCATGCAGAAGAGTGTGATCCTAGAAACGGCACACATAGTAAGAAGAGTGATGGACTCCTAAGGAGGCAGGATGCAACCCGGAACCCCACCACTATAAAATACCACCAGTCGAATTGGAGGACTGATAGAGTAAAAAAAAAAAAAAAAAAAAAAAAAAAAAAAAAATACCCCCCAATAATAATAATAATAATAAAGTGCCACTTCAACCACCACTGATCGTCACTTTTTATATAGTCGCACTACAATTTGGTACCACATTTTTTTTGTAGCAAGCCTTGAGCCGTCCTTATCTTATGATCCAACAACTATATATTTACAGTAGCAACGGGTACATCGTACAATAAACATTTAGAATTTGGATTCTAGGGAAAATTAAATTACATACGAGCAGTATAAAGGTCCCGCTACTTCTAACATTTCAAGAATACCTGTAGTAAAAAATAAGTCTAAATGACTTAGGAAATACTTCGTGAAAAATTAATACCTAATCTCATTGCATCAACGCCCTCGGTAATTCTCTACCGTGGAGAATGTCGTCGAAAACTTTCTCGCTCGACTTTTGTATCTAAACCTTTGGAAGTTTTTTTTTTTGTTTTTTTTTTTTTTTTTTTTTAACGATGGACATCAAACCTAATTTTGTTTTCGACGGAAAGGCTATTCAAATATTACTGAGGCGAACCAGAAGCATTTTATCTGTGTCCTGGTACTGGAACTTAGAATCTACTGTACTTGAATACGTGGACATGGTAATCACACACACACACACAGGCATAAAAATGTGAACACTTGAAAGGAATCTTTACAAACTTGAAATGTCACACAGACAGGCAGGCTAGGATATATATATATATATATATATATCTATATATATATATATATATATATATATATATATATTATATATATATATATATATATATATATAGTTTGTAATGATATTTCAAGATTGTAAACATTCCTCTCTCTCTCTCTCTCTCTCTCATCTCTCTCTCTCTCTCTCATTCTCTCTCTCTCTCTTTCTCTCTCTCTCTCTCTCTGACTACCATGTCCACGTATTCAAGTATAGTAGATTCTAAATTCCAGTTCCAGGACCCAGATAAAATGCTTTTGCTTCGCCTCAGTAATATTTGAATAGCCTCTCCGTCGAAGATTAGGTTTATATGTCCATCGATGGAGGAAAAAAAAAAAAAAAAAACAAAAAAAAAAAAAAAAAAAAAAAAACTTCCGAAGGTTCTGATAGAAAATTCGAGCGTGATCGGGAGAAGTTTTATTAAGGGAAAGGTTTTTCCACGACTTTCTCCACGGTAGAGAATTACCGAGTTTGTTTGTTTGTATGGCATTTTTACGTTGTGTGGAACCTGTGGTTATTCAGCAATGGACCACCGGCTTTACGTGACTTCCGAACCAGAAATAAACATCTCTCACACCTCAATGTAATGCCAGAGAATCAAACTCGCGGTCGCTGAGGTGGCAAGCCAAGACCATACCGATCACGCCACTGGAGGCGCTAGAGAATTACCGAGGGCGGCCTGATGCAATGAAAATCGGCTTTTAATTTTTCATGAAGTATGAAAATCGGCTTTTAATTTTTCACGAAGTATGAAAATCGCTTTTTCATTTTTCACGAAGTATGAAAATCGGCTTTAATTTTTCATGAAGTATTTCTAAGTCATTTGGTCTAATTTATGAGCAATTTCGGATTATTTGAGTGCGTAAAAGACGAAATTTAATTTTCCCAAAAAATTCATACTACACACACCACACACACACATACATACATACATACATACAATCTATATATATATATATATATATATAATATATATATATATATATATATATATATATATATATATATATATATATATATATAGATATATATATATAAAGAAGAAACACATCGATTTAAAACCAACCATGAAAAAAAGGTCTTATCGGTGATAAAACATTTTATAATGATAATAACTGATAATTCGTCAATCGATAACGCCGCTTTGTTCGTGTGTTTTTCCTGTACCCCGTCATATCCCACAAAAAATAACTGGGCTCCTGATACGGGATTGGAGTTATTCCAAGATAGTGGTTCAATGATATTTCCTCAGGCATTATTATAATTAAAACTTAGCCCGGCCAGTTACACAATCACTAATTTGGGAATAAAGACACTATTTTCCATGGATTATTAACATATGTCTTTTCTAAATAAATATATTACGTGTGTATGTATATATATATATATATATATATATATATATATATATATATATATATATATATATCATAAATTGGGATTCGTGCAGCGAGGTGTTAACGGATGCCCGTGTACACCTCACGACATTATATAATGTGAAACGAAATACATACCGGAGAAAAAAGCATAAAACACCATAGTGTAGTGTATGTATGTATGTATATACATACATACATATATACTGCGCATTCAATATACGTAACTCAGGATTGTCTGAAGCAATTAACATACCACACGGCTGGTCACCACATGGCAAATATGGACCAGACAAATAAGATATTAAGCTTTAAGAGGGCGACAAGAAATTAAGTAAATCTTACTGAACCTGTGGGGAGGGGGGAGAGACGCTGTGTGGGCGGGTTGGGAAGGGGGGAGGGGGGTGGAAGAGGGGGGAAGGGGGGTGGAAGGGGGGGGAGGGGCTAGAAAGAAGGGGGAAACTGTGCCACCATCAGAAGCAGCATTTGCTCGCTAAGCCTCCCCTCATCGAATAACACGAATGGTGCAAACGTCTAGAATACGAGAGATAAAGGTATCGTCTGTTTTCCCATGAAAAACCCCAATGGACGAATCCCGTGTCATACGATCCTTATCGTGTTACTGGAAACGATAGATAGGAAATAAACAAGTGGACGGACGTGATCAATGATGTTATAAATAACAGCAAATAATACATATCTAACTTCATAATATTTTGAAGTATATTGAACGTAAAATTTTCAGAACGAAAACACTGAGAAAAAAAAAGGCTTCAAATTTCTAAATTAGTACAGCAAATAACACTCATACTTAATATCAAACTGAATGAATCGCTTCATAATGCTCTAAAATTGATATCAAACTCAAAAAAGTATTATACTCACTAAAATCTTAACATTTATAAGCAACAGTAAACAACAAGACCTCTTTACTATCACGATACATCAAAATAGACAAAAGAAAGAACTTAAATCTTCAAAACCATCACGCCCACGAAAATCTATAACAATCTAACCCGAATCCCAAATTAAAACCCAAAACAGCGCGAAATACAGCAACTCGGGGTTGTTAAAAATTTTAAAAACGACACCAGATCCTCCACACAAACAGTTACAATAAACCCCGTTCTAACAATAACATCATAAAACCGGAACGACCACCAACCTCACCCGGACAGGTTGGTTACCACTTCACCTGGCCACGGAGGGAGGGAGGGAGGGAAGGAGGAAGGGAGGAGGTAGGGAAGTAAGTAAGGTAGGTAGACAGACAGGCAGCGGCGGCAGCAGCAGGAGTGGTTGAGACCGACCTCCCCCCCTCCCCCTTATTTTTTTGGCCTACTCCTGATAAGTTCACGGCACCTGGTAACACTTATTAGTCTTTACGTTATAGAAACCGCCTTCCAGGAGTCGTACGCATCCGGAATTCCGTATGATAACGGCCTAAAATTAACAACGTTTATTGACAACTAATTCTAATCTGGTTATTTCGACCCGACAATTTACTCTATCACATAATATTAAAAATGATAAAAGACAACGTTAACCATATAGGCCTAATTATATGACTTCTACTGGTAATGAACTTGGCGAATTTATATATGCCTTCGAAGGCGGTGACACGAGAAAGGGGTCTCTCTCTCTCTCTCTCTCTCTCTCTCACATTGCCTTTTAAATACAACCAGTTGACCTTGACCAATTACACCGATGGAATCTCATTTTTCCGTTAGATCGTCGAATAATCAACGTCCCTAGGCCTAAACTGAAAATAACTGATTCGCCTCCTTAAGACTAAAGTTTAATAACCTCTCCTCTCTCTCTCTCTCAACAAAAGCAAAGACAGTCATCAACGACAAACGAACACAACAGCCAAATATGACTTTTATTCGAAATTTAAATCAATTATCACGCAATGACGAAGGGTCTTTTTCGAAGGTTACACACTAAAGCTGAAACAATATCATTCGCCTAAGGTGGAACAATACAGGTCAGTTTCGAAAAGCTATTCGGAACTCTGAAGCGAAGGTCGTTTGCAAAACACGGAACAATACGGGTCATTACCAAGAGGTTATATAGATTTCTACCTTACATGGCGATGATGGGGAGTTCGCGCCTCATGCAAAGGTCTCCCGCATTATCGCTTACGCTAATTCCAACTTGGAATTGACGGGGAGCGTGTTATCATTCCAACTTGGAACTGAAGCTTGTTCATTTCGATTTCCTGTGACTACCCACCAAGCCATAAAAATGAATAAATAATAAATAAATAAATAAAAGACGCAACTAGGTAAAAATTTAATTATTATTAATGTTAACGGTTATGTTACGAACATCAATATGCATCATCGATATACATCAGATATGCCGATAATCATCACAGGAAACATCTCTTCAACTAACCCTCCTGTCTGAGAGCGGGAGGCAGAATCCACCCATCACCAAAACTCTACTACACCACCTCCACCATCAAACACCGAGCCGGGCACAAGCATAATAATCTAATATGGTCATAAAAGGAATGTGGAGGGAGAGGGGAAAATAAAGGAGGGGAGGGAGGGAAGGAAGTACTGTGAGAAACACGAAGGGTACCTCCCAATCGTAGGTAAGCTCCTCAGTGGCGTGGTTGGTATGATGTTGGCGTCTCACCTCAGTGGCAGCGAGTTTGATTCTCGGGCATTCCGTTGATGAGTGAGAGATGCGTATTTCTGGTGATAAAAGTTCACTCTCGACGTGGTTCCGAAGTCACGTAAAGCCGTTGGTCCCGTTGCCGAATAACCACTGGGTTCCATACAACGTAAAAACACCATACAAACAAATAAACGTAGGCTACCATGTAAACAGCCTGGGAGGGGGAAGCTGCAGTCCAATATTACCGAATGATTACTCTCCTCCGCCACCCAAACTAGGTAAGACAAAATGGCCCGTGCATCATCTGGCGATGATGAAGATGCCATGCACATCATCATGAGTTCTCCTCCTACCTGAGGATGGCCCTCGCGGTCACGCGAACGTCGGTGGTACTTTCAAAAGTCATTTTAAGACCCCTTCAGGGCATGCTGACTGATCCAATGCGACTGCGCTAAGATAATTACTTTCTGCCATCTCTCCGGCACTTGGAGGGACACAGACATTAGGAATTTAGCACTGACTATGATACCAACGGATTATTGTTTTATTACTAATCGACTCATAAACTAATTCATAATTAAGGTTCAGTTGTACAAACCCTCGTGCTTGTATGAATTTCTTCATAAAAGTTCAGCCGCTGACAAGAAATTTCTTAATAAAAGTTCAGCCGCTGACAACGAAATTTCTTAGTAAAAGTTCAGCCGCTTACAAGAAATTTCTTAATAAAAGTTAAGCCGCTTACAAGTAATTTCTTAGTAAAAGTTCAGCCGCTTACAAGAAACTTTCCTTTCATCGGAATGACAAACCCCACAAACAACAGAACATCCCAGGACAAATTGTCAAATTTAACGAGAGAGAGAGAGAGAGAGAGAGAGAGAGAGAGAGAGAGAGAGAGAGAGAGAGAGAGAGGTTATATTTGTGAAAAATCCGCTATTTCAAAAGTTACCACAATTTGTTTAGTCTCTGCATTCCTCTCATACGTAAAAATCAAAATCACCTACGGTAAACAAGAAAAGCACATGGAGAGAGAGAGAGAGAGAGAGAGAGAGAGAGAGAGAGAGAGAGAGAGAGAGAGAGAGAGAGAGGGTTAAGGGGCCGTTATGACGGCTGAATCAATCATCGTTTCTTCGCCTATTCTCACATAGTAACTGTAACTATGATAATTGTAAACCGTAATTATCGTACAATCTTCACTAACGGTACTAAGCAGGCATCAATCACCCAAGTTTCATTAACAGTACACCTCTGATTAAAGTAGTACCTGATTTTGAAAGGTGACATATTATTACTTCCACTAAAACAGCAAAATGGAAAAGAGCAATGGCCTTTTTCTTCCACATCCAGTGGCTGAAGATACTACCACCAATAATTACTACAACGTTCAAACTCATTACTACGTATGGAACGGAGGTTATGAAATCACAATGGGCTCATTTCCCAAAATACTGACAGAAAAAAAAAATAAAAACTTTTAATTATCCGCACCTCGCCAATAAAATTCTCTTGACTACTTCATCTATAGTTTTCGTTACTTCATCTATATTTTTCGTTACTTCATCTATATTTTTCGTTACTTCATCTATATTTTTCGTAAGACAAAAAAGTGACAATTGCACAAGTAAGCCTGTACGAGGCCAGGTGTCACAGGCCGGATCCTGCTTTAGTGAGAATTTGGCAAAGGGAGAAATCCAAATAGCCAAGAAATTGACAAAATGAAGCCACGTGCATGAGCGTTCTCTACTACCTCCTCCTACCAACCAAACCTCCCCCCCCCCCCCCCATTCTACCAACAACCCACCATCCTCCAGACATCTTTCCCGACCAGCCAGCCGCCTGCTGATCCCCCCCCCCCAAAAAAAAAAAACCCCCCCCCCCCCCCACCAACCCCTTTCCCCCGACCCACCCCCAGGGAAATACCAGCTACTATATCCAAGCGTCGCCCCGCACCCCCCCTCCCCCCGGCCCCACGACTCTTTTCTCTCATCAACGTGGGAAAGAACGGGTGTGGGAAGGTGTCGTACACTAATGAGATCCATGCAGCGTTATACCTGGTGTATTAAGAACACGATTTGAAAAGTTGTTCCAATTTTTTTCAACTCACTCTCGCGTGTATATAGATATATATATAATATATATAATATATATATATATAATATATATATATATATATATATATATATATATATCGTACTAGATAAACGAGAGTAATTTTCCACTGGTTAGGGTAAAATTCAAGATATTTGAAAAATATCAAGCCTAAACCTTCTATAAGTATGAGTAAAACTCAAGATATTTGGAAAATATCAAGCCTAAAACCCCCCAAAGATGGACAACACCATTAATTCTAGTACGTTAGTTCTTTGCGCGTTTGCTTACAAGCACTTGCACTAATATGTTCCTGCAGTTGTAAGGATAAATGCCTCAAAGCAAATTTTAGTTTCATAATTGCATTCAATTAATCACCAAATTACTGAAAAAGCATAAGAGTCATAACTACTGCTTTAACTCCAGCATGGAACAGAAAACATTTCTTGTTTCAGAGTAGAGAAAACGAACCTTTATTTAATTGACACACAGTCTATCAAATCAGTATAACTACAACTAATCAGTTACGATAAAGCTGCATTCTTTGACAATATCACCCTGTGATCTTACCGAAGCACTGGACAGCCTATATCTTTATAACCGAACTTACAGTCTATGACTACAAAATCCTTTAATGTCATGTTAGTAGATGAATTTACAGGTTGCGCCTTATCCACCTCAGTTATTCACATATACAGAAAGAAATGCCTCGTGTGTTCTCCATAACTAATCATTATTACTCATTTCAATCAACTGATTGCCCCGCCAACAGGAGGGACGTCCAATGCTCTAATTCCCCCAACCGTCTCCCCAAGTAGAATCTTCTATAGAATCATATTCCCTTAACAACATGTCCTTTTGTTTCCTCCTACCCTCCCCCACCCGCCCTCCTACTCCTAAAGAAGGACCCCGCCCCCCCCAAATCCCCCTCCTTTACCGGGCCAACGTCACTCGCATCACTTCCGTTCGGCCCAATTAGCAAAGCCCTTTTAACGGTATGTCATTGCCGGCGTATCGAGCAGTTTTCTGACTTTGTTTGATTTGCAATTCAGCATCGACTGGATTCGTCAGAATCACCTACTTCACGTATCTACATCTTATACATTATTACAGTAATATGAAAGACAATAACTCTACGTAACTACAATTCTGATGTCCCTCCAATTACTTAAAAGTCAACTAACAAGGCCTTGGAAGCTGATTACCATTAAATCTGACTAAAATTATTAAAATTTTTCGTAGAAAGTTGAAAGTGTCTACTTGCAGTAAATATAATATATATATATATATATATATATATATATATATATATATATATATATATATATATATATATATATATAGAGAGGAGAGAGAGAGAGAGAGAGAGAGAGAGAGAGAGAGAGAGAGAGAGAGAGAGAGAGATTACAGCGACATAAAATAAAGAACAAAAATAACATTGCTACATTGATCAAACTCTGCTTAAAGGCAAGCAACAAGATTATTTCACGACTTCGTACTGCATATTCTTTTACATTAGTTATTCTACTCCACTGAATTCCGTCGCTCAAGACAGAAACATTCCACCGCCAGCCGCAATCATTTACCTCGGAGAATCATGTGAAATTCTGCAACCTACGATATAGAATGCTGTTGTAAACCGGCCAATAGCCACCAACTGTTACGTCCTGAAAGTACCGAGGCGCCGACGAAATACGTACTATATCAAGACAGAAAATGTCGAAAAGACCTTAATCGATACGACCACGCCCTAATGGTGCTCCTTAGAACCTGAGGACTAACGTGTGTGTAAAAAAAAGAAAAAAAGAAAAAAAAAAAGGCCCTGTTCCCTAAAGGTCCATGTTACATATTATTTTGTGTGTTTCTTGAAGAGTTTAGCCATCTTTCACATGGAGTCTTAAGTGTGTGTGTGTGTGTTTTTTTTTGCCCAGCCATATGCGAGAGGCACCAATCTCGTCTAGGCTTTAGGAAATGGGAAGAAGAAAACTCGGGAAAGAGCCAATTAGATCACTCGATTTTATACGAACTTCAGAAGTATGTCAGTCGTATTATTTACATTACTTTCTCTGATATCCTAATAACATGTCTGACACTAGAACAGACGGCACAATAACCAAATGAAAAGAAGAAATATCTCCAGGTAGAAATACAGGAAAATTTAATACATTTGAAAATGAAAAACATCACAAACGTACGCAGACTTTTTCGCAGTAAAGCAGACTCCAGATATGTAACGGAACACGTTTGTGAACTGTTTATACTCCACTTCAAAGGAGATGGAGACAAAACAATGTAAGGGAGTGAGTAACCCATGAAAAGTTTTGTCTCAAACGCAGAATCTTCAAGAGATTTTTCCTTCGTAAATTTCCTAATTTTTTTTCTTCTCTCGTTTCGCTAATGCTATGGACATGGAAATAATAATGTCAGTGTCGGGAGATGCACGTTTCTTACATAAACCATTTATAAAGTGTAAACGTCTGGCAATTAATCTGAAAAACTGACAGAGGTAAACACTGCTGCGTGGCATATGTGCAGGGTTTTAACGAGTATCTATAAATCATGTGGTTTTTGACTAGCATTTGCATTGCAGGATGTAATCATAGTGCAGGATGTCATCATATTGATAAGACAAAACTTTTCCTTAAAATCAAATTTCTGATAAACACAAACATAATTTTTTTTGACAGACAAAAAAATGACACAAAAATCATATTGACAGAAATGTAGGCCAAAGGCAATATGAAAACTATTAGTTTTCCACCGTAACAAAATTAAACCATAAGAAAAAACGAATTAACAAGACATGTAGTTATGTAAGTGACTCAGGTCTTTATACCACGGTTAATTATTTATTTATTTATTCATTTATTTATTTATTTTTTGGGGGGTATACTGTACTAACATGACTAATTAAGACACGCATTCTACATTGTGTCATGGCGACCTAGTCACAGGAAACGTCTCTATCACCTACTTTTCCGCTTCCAAAGGCTTCGCAGAAAACGGCTAAAATATATCAGACTGAATTTAGGCCAAAGACCAAGCGCTGGAACCTATGAGGTCATTTAGCATTGAAACGGAACCTGACAGTAACAAGGTCTGAAATGTGTAACAGAAGGAAAACCTCAAAGCAGTTGCAACATGAATCTATTGTTAGGAGAGGGTGGAAAGTAAGAAGGGGGGAGAAAGAATATGAAAGAGGTACAGTAAAAGGAATGAAAGCGGATGCAACTAGGGGCCGAAGGGACGCTGCAAAGAACATCAAGTAATGTCTACAGTGCACCACGCGCGAGATGCACTTACACTTAAATAACCTGTTAACTCTTAAACCCAATTTATCAACTAGTGCATATATCTAGAAACAAATTACAAACAAATTCCTGGATGCCGTGGAGGGTGAACCAATAGGCTTTTCCACCGGACATACTTTCATTTCAGCGACGGGAATACAGGGTGTCGCTGAAATGACCGGAATACAGGGTGCCATTCTCATTCGCTCTGGCACCCTGTATCCAGTTCCCGAGCCAGATCAGACGTCGTTACTTTCCATAACTATAGAAAATGTCTGGATGCAAATGAGGAGGGGAGGGGAAAGGGGGGAGAGGGTCCCGAAGAAATATTTACTTACATTTACCAATCATATCTTGTAAAAAGGGTCATACTAACTGTTGTATTACAGCATACTGACGGTACAAAAACAATATATAATGGCAATCGGGGCCAAGAAGCTACAAGCTAACAAGTAACTTACAATATGTATATATCTATATTATATATATATTATAATTATATATATAACTATATATAATAAATTATATATATACACACACACACACAATACCAAGTATATTACAATATATATTACAAATTCAAAATGAGTGCTGTCTAATCCAGCCACATGATACTAAAGCCAATAATCTAGACTTATGTCCAAAGTAAAAATTACCGCTGTCTGATGATTTAAAAAAAAATTGAAATAAAACTCCATATAGGATATGCTCGCCAAACTTCGACCCGATAAATGCAGAGGTAACTAACTCGCCAACAACAAGACATTCCATAGTAACAAACATCCTGCTGATCTCGGCGTCCAATTACAAGGCACAACAAACTCTCCCCAAAGTCAAAAGACTCTCCCCCATAAAACTGCCTCGACCGACGCCCCACATTAACACGACGCCCAAGTTGTTATCTTACATAGAAAATCAAATCCCGGCCCCGGGTAATAAGAGGGTTGTGCGATTTCGACTCCACTGCCGTCTTGTCCCAGCCTAGCCACTGCTATATTCGACACCTATTATTATCTTGCTACTCCTCTGCCGCTTACAGAGCATACTGATGCAGGCTGCCATCAAGTAAGGAGTCCCACATATGACGCAATTTACTAGTGAGGTATATATACACTGTTTACGCATATTGACAGGTATATGTGTGTGTGTGTATATATATATATATATATATATATATATATATATATATATATATAATATAATACTACAAATGTCCTTTAATAAAGTCCTTTAATGTCTAATTCACTCTACCTTGTAGGTAAAGAAAGAGCTTCACTGTGTACGTCCTGAATTCTTAGTTCCGCGGTTAGCGCCCACGAGCCGACGAATTTCTTATCAACTAAAAAAAATTCCCCTTCGGTTAACGTATATGAAATACATGAAAATATATTAACTCCAAAGTAGAGCGGAATTAGATATTAAAGGACACTTGTGAGCTTAATGCGTGCATATGAATCACGGTGATGTGGTAACTTATTATATAATTATATATATATACTATATATATATATATATATATATAATATATATATGTATAACCAGAATCACGAAAGTGATTATACTCGACTATAAGCACATAAATCACATCCGATGACAGAGACTGGTATAAAGATTAACATCATATCATATGATGTAAGGAATAACAAGATAGAATCAGCTAAAGGCGGCTCGTGAAAAAACAGCAACCCTTACTAAAGATTAAACTGTGATTATGATGATGATGATGATGACGCTGATAACAGATAACAAGAACATTATTCATCTCCGTTCCCAACACAGCTGTTTCGACGACCCAACAACAAGCGATCAGTCACATAACGAAAGCGACGCCGTAATACAAAGCACAATGCACGTTTCCCACAGTGCGACCAAACGACGCACGCACACACACACACAGACGACAAACGGCTGGAAAATTACTTTTCCGACGATCCCAATAACCCAGACACACACAGGGAGGACGCCGAGCTCCCTCATTTGACTCCCACAAGTGTCTCCTCCACCAACCCCCTCCCCCTCCCACCCTCTTCCCCCTCCCCCACCCAACTCCCCGACGACCCCTGGCTCCATTCTCGATCCCAGACACAGCTCTGCGAAGTCTTGTTGGAGAACCACCGTTGCTATCGGTGCACTGCATGACAGGAATACGATCAGAAAACGTCATGGAGCACTTTCAGAGATCAAATGCTCGACGCTTTTTAGTCCAAACGCCAAACAGTGGATATGAAACATCAGGCTAAGCGAACTCTAAGGAGATTACAGTATAATAATTACTCTGTCTCTCTCACTTCCTGCTATGCTCCTTCGGCTTCTAGACTCAATGACTAATCTGCAAGTCACGATACGGGAAAAAACGTGACGTCACATGCTATGAAAGTCAACGCGTTTTCAGGGAACACCATTGTGTCTGAGACAGAAGAAAAGGAGGGATGAGGAGGAGGAGGAGAGGCCTGCAGGATCATTAAACAGACATCTTAGGTCTCTTGCAAGTTTCATATTTGTCTTCTACTAAAGTACAGTGACGAGTATAGTCTGAGACATTGGAAACCCATCAAAAGATGTCCACTAAGCCTAAGGAAAGTCAAGATCGTTCACCACTTGACAAGTCGTGATCTAGAAAAAACGTTGCTAATAACTGCAGCTTGGCCGGCGTTTGAAAGGCTCTTTCAAGGTAGTCCTGCCTTTTGCGGTCACAGGCATTATCATCAATACATTAAAATCATGACATAAATTCATAAGACATAACATAAAATCTGTGCGAGATGATGAACTTAATATTAAATAACTTTGTACTTAATCACAATCGTTAAATTTATTGCAGTGACTATCGTTATGTTTTTGACTGAAACCTCAGTTATTTCCGGTTCATGAAATGTCTTCCGCCATGCCATGACCCAATTAGAAAATTAAATAATAAAGAATACAAAACGAAATAATACTTCTGATATAATTTCTTTTCATAATAATATTCATTCAGGATGTTACTATATAGTCAATATTGACATGTTTCAAATATAATTTTGAGAAAAGAAGAAACTTCGTTCAAGAAATACCAATTCACAAAAAGAACTCATTTTTTTCCGGCATTTTTAATCGTGAAACTTTTACCAAAGTAAATAGTTCAAAATCCCATTATTGTAACCAATCTTTTTTTGTGTTACCCACTTACGACTTAACCCGTTACGCCTTTGCAACGCCAGCTGAATCAATCTATCATTCTTGCTCTCCATCCCTCACATGTCCTTGCTCTCTCTCTCTCTCTCTCTCTCTCTCTCTCTCTCTCTCTCTCCGTTAACGAGAAAGCCCAGTCCTTCAAACTTTTTGCTCACCAGTCTCTCTTTCTCTCTCTCATCTTATAACAAAGACAAGGATGCCATTTCTCATTAAGAAAAAACAAACAAACAAAGGCTGAAGTAGAAAGCAGGAAAGGAAGCTCACGACAAAGCGTGTATTGATAAAAGTGTAATGTGATGAGTCCATAGCGTTATATTCATGATTCTTTCGAAGCCTGATTTTACAATGGTTCACCTCCCATAACAATTATTGTTAACTGCAAATTGTTTAAACGCTTATTAAAAAAAATTGAATCACGTGCATCCTTGAATGTAATAAGTACATTTGAGATGTACAAACACAAAGTCCGTTGGATGCTTTGTGAAAATGGAGAGAAAATTGTAGATGACCAACTTGCTGCATTTCCTGCAATACTAGAAATATTCTAACCTACTACTAAACAATAAGACATTCAGTTCGAATGTTCTTGAAGACTGACACCACTATCCTTACCTAGGCACCTGACAACTTTCCTTTCAAAACTCCCATTTAAAATGGCTCCATTATAATCGATCCAATTTCCTTAGCAGAAGAGCGAATCAGACAATCAGTCATTCACATCACCGACTTTCTCTAGTTCATACCTAGATCCTAAGCGGTGTGAAACCGCTTTCTTTGTAACGGCTCTCTCCAATTCCCACCGCCGTTTCTGGTCACGTGTAAGGAGCCATCTCTAACACATTCGACAGACATTTAAAAACCGATTAGTATTCATAGCGTTATGGACGTTTATCCTAATTGACAACGCACACACACGCACGCATGCACGCGCGCGCACGCGCACATATGTGTATACATATATATGTATATATATATATATATATATATATATATATATATATACGAATACCACAGGAAATTGACATGCAGAAATCCAATCGCTTTCGTCTTTACTAAGACATTGTCAAGGAACGAATCATTCCTTGACAATGTCTCAGTAAAGACGAAAGCGCCTGGATTTCTGCCTATCCTTTTCCTGTGGTATTCACTTATTTAATGAAGTCACGTGCATCTACTGTGATATTTAAGCATATATATATCCTCTACTGTGAATTTTGAAATTCAAGCTAATATCACAAACGAGAGAGAGAGAGAGAGAGAGAGAGAGAGAGAGAGAGAGAGAGAGAGAGAGAGAATGGGTTAGGAGGGAGGAGGGGGGGGGGCCGGTTTACATAGGACAGAGAACATCCCGTAACCGCAAAGACGCTGCCTCACGATTCCAGGCACGACATTATCCTTAAAGCATGCGTCTGAGAAGAGACTGTTCCCTTTCAATCATAACAAAGGCAGACGAATCTCTCTCTCTCTCTCTCTCTCTCTCTCTTCTCTCTCTCTCTCTCTCTCTCTCTCTAAGTGTCTGTATTAGTTCACGAGCAGAAGCACTATATTAATTTTGTAAAAATGAACAATGGCAACTCTTCAATTAACCTGCGCGACCCTTTATAGAACATACATTAGTATAGGCCTATATGGTTTACATATATGAAAATCAATCGATTATTCTGAACTTCTAAGCACTGTGGAACAACACACATCAAAATTACGCACACGAAAGCCCCGAGAATTCTAAAGCAAGCACCAGTCAACCGTAAAGGAATACGGACTATCGGAATAAACGCTCTGTAACCAAAACTCGAATCCCGCACTGGAGCAAAAGAAGGCCAAAAAGCCTATGTCGCCTCCACCACCCTCGGCTCGGGCTCATTAACAGGTGGGGTGGATGACCAGAGGGATGCTGCTACCACCTGTGGACAAGACACGCGGTCATACACACACACACAAACATGGAGATCACACGAAAACATGAGAGCACACAAAACATCTTTTAATGACGCCTCCGAGATGGTGATAACATCAGGAGATTAGTACGAGACACACCGCCAGGGGACTTCTCGGGCGGGACCAACCTCCCACCGCCACCCAAACCCCACCGCCCTCTCACCGACGTGCAAAGGAGCCTCCCTGATAACTAAAACACCACTGTAATTGGTTTGTCATTAATGTATAGTCGTTATGCTTGTTAGGTTTCGGAAATGTAGACTAAACTGAAACAAGCACAAGCTTGAAATGCATGATTCTCTCTCTCTCTCTCAAACCTAAAATCAGAATATCAAGGGAACGCAATATTGTTTCAAAATTTGCATGAAATAATACATATATTTCATACCACTGTGGTTCATGCAACTAATTTCAAACGGAAAACAATTAGTAATAGACTAATATTCATGATATTTCAAACGACATCAAAATTCTTATCTATTCCATAAAATTACTACGCCACAATTCGAAATTCAATCATTTCATTAAATTTCCTCGTCCCAGTCTTTAACAAAAAATAAATAAATAATAATAAACCGTTCGTTTGTGAAGCGTATAAAACTAGAAGCTATTCACAATCGACAAATCCAATAGTTGTTCTAAATACTTTAACCCCACTACATTTTCCCTTTTTCGTGTACGGATTCTCGTAGATTTTAAATGAAATGAACGTCAACTAGGACTATAACTATAGTACCATATCTTGGGACTTACTTATGATGCTTGTAGGCCTACAAAGAGAATACAGTATAATAAAAGCACCATTCAAGTTTCGAATTTTATTAGCAAAACCACCACTGTATATGAGAAACACGACATTATAACACAATAATAATATTAATACGAGAAGTGACACAACCAGTATGACGAGACACCTGAGAAGGAAAAGCTATGACTAGACCGAGGCCAGGAAGAGAAGCTGGTTTTCTCTCTTGTCTCGTGACTCAACAAGAGGCTTTTTGCACCATCTCTTTAAATAAGAGAGAGAGAGAGAGAGAGAGAGAGAGAGAGAGAGAGAGAGAGAGAGAGAGAGAGAGAGAGAGAGAGAATAACAAAAATGTCTGAAAGAATTATGGTGATGGGAAATAGAAAGCATATGATTTAAGGTAAAAAGTTCCCATACAAAAATTGTGCATGAAAGGAAAAACAAAAGGAAGTAATAACAAGGCATAACGTTAAGACAAGAACGAAATCTGTTACTGGGGTTAAGATGTCATCCTACCAACTACACAAAGGAATGCGGTTTAACTTGAAGACTTTCTACGGACTGTAATACGACGAACAGTGTATGTGTACACTGATTACAAACGCAGACAGAGTAAGTAAAACTAGGTTTCCAAAGGTAACATCTTTTATCAGGCAGGCCACATAAAAGAAAAAAAATTCATGGAAAAATCATATCGAGAAAATGTACTTAGGAGAGAATGGCAAAGATGTAGAGTGACAACCACACCAACACAACTGCCCTGGCTACCACCACGTAAGGTCAACCTCCTTTGAGGAAAATGTTCACCAACACAGTCAAATATAAGCTTCTCCTGGTAACCCTACCGTAGATTCTTGAGGCCGGTAGAGCTCTCAAACAGGGCAGAACAATTCTCCTTAAATGGAGAGGAGGTGACGTGAGAAAATTAACCTTTTCTTAACTTGCACAAATCTGAATGGAAACCTAACCACCTGGGTCGTGTTACACGTTTCAGTTCATTGTACCCAAAAGCAAACAATCGAAATCTAAACATACCGACCTAGCTTTCTAACTTTGCTAGATACTGAATGTACGAATACACTCACAGCCCCTTGAGTCTCTCTACAAGATATGATGTTCAGAAGCCATGATATATTTGTCAGCGATCAAAGAAAGTTGAACGCAGATTCTGTTACCAAGGAATAAGCGCTGTTTTGGTCTACCTTCTTCTTCTTCTTCTTCTTCTTCCCTCCCTCCTCGGAATTCCAACCCTGTCCCACGAAACCTGCTGTACCGTTACTAATCATCATAAAATCTGGAGGTCTATTTCAAGTCGTTTACGAAGCAGTTCTCTTATCAGCAGAAAGGGTAAATTGACCTGGAACCCCTTTTCATTAGGAGGGCCAAATCTTAATTAAGACAATTGTTTCTTCCTAGGCCTATTATTTTTATCGAAACACACGTACGCACTCATACTCATGATGCCATAGCAGTCATTATTAGTTAACTTCTACAGGTTAAAGAATGAGTTTTCATTTCCTTATATTTTAACCCATCAGATCAAAGCTTCAAGGGCAAGATGCTACCACCCAGTCATACTATATATCCTAAAAAAAAAAAAAAAAAAAAAAAAAAAACAGCCACGGCCTAGTGGTGGCCTGTGTTGTTGGCATACACGATCATGGCTAAATTTAATCTCAAAATCAAATCAAAACTACGGAGACTACAGGGCTGCAATTTGGTATGTTTGATGATTGGAGGGTGGATGATTAACATACAAATTTCCAGCCCTTTAGCCTCAGTAGTTATTAAGATCTGATGGCAGACAGAAAACTAAAACTAGAATGAAAAGAGTGAGATTCAAACTCCCCCCAAAGTAATCCAGTCAATTCTGTCACGATGACGGAGTGAAAATCGTTTAATAAAAACGAATATGACGATCACCTGAGATTATGCCGGGGAAATCGTGCACCTCGAGGAGGAAGTGGTCTGGCCGAGAAGGCCTCGAGGAACAGGATATGCAGGAGGAAAGAATGGGGATGGTCGGGGTTGGTAGTGTGGGCATGTTGGCTGGTCTCTCCTCAACAACAATCTTAACCTATCGACACTGCTGCCAACTTTTCTATCATTACACTATTTCCTTCTGATGTCCACTGAAGCACAAACATAAAAGTTGACTTTTTCTTATAAATTAATCATCTAACCCAAATTCTTATTAAAACTAAAACCAATGTCCGTAAATTAGGCTGAAACGTCTGATGTTCACAAAATTCTTCGTAAAAATCTAACTTGCATCTCATCAGTTGTTTGTTGTTTTTGATTAAGCTGACCTTGTGTCAGCACGGGCTCTTGCTCACAGAGCAGCCCGTAAACTCATCGGTTTATTGAAACCTGCAGGCACCGACCATACAAAAAATCTTCTGCTTCAGAAACACTATGGAAAATCATTCATAATATGTTCTTTTTTGAGGATGTTGTGCCTCCTCTAGCAACCTTGAAGTATTTTGACCTTGTGAATCCCGCCCCCCCGCTCCTCACACACACACACACACACACACACAAACACGCCCAAATTTCCGGTTATAAGAATCCCTTGGTAAAATCGGCTGTTGTGTATGTGACGCGCCAACTCACGTCGATTTGTGTCAAAATGCTGTGACTGAATGAATTGCTCATTACCCTTAGATCAAATACCAGACAGATATTTCATGTAAGAGTCAGCTAATGGCCATACCCAACCATAACCTATAAAAATGAGCAATGAAAATAACGGGTTCAAATACCCTGAAAAATAGATGGACACGCGCATAGGAAGACTGAATATTGTATAATAATTTACTAGTTTATTCTCAAAGTGTAGCATTCGTGGTTTCTCAAGGACTATTTTTTTTTTCAAAGAAACATCATAAAGATGATTTTGTAAACGGTATCTCTGATGAGACAACTCTACAATGGTTATACCATAGTACGATGCGAGCAAAAATAATGATTCCGATACAACTATTACCATACAACAAAATCAATAATAATAATAATAATAATAATAATAATAATAATAATATGACACGTCTACTATTAAATAATAAATTCCAATCAAACACTTCAAAAACGTAGATTAAAAAGCTCAAAAGTAATACCGACTCGAGAGGCAGGGATTATGTGGAGAAACTTTTGAATGGTCTTTATAAAAAGGGAAATGTCCTCATAAGAGGAAGTTCTGAAGTCTCATATGCCGTTCTTTTCTTAATATCTGCCGATTCACCTTATAATTTTTTTTACCTGCGAAGGCTTCTTCACATTGTATGCCGATCTGTATGGTAATGATGAACCTCCTGTCGACGTCGAATACTACTATTATTAGCATTTCAAATAATAATGATAAAAATAGCAGCGACGGCGTAAGTAGAAGTAGTAGTAGTAGTAGTAGTAGTAGTAGTATCGATTTTCTACGGGGTAACCACTTCTGGAGCGAGCAAGCATTAAAATATTCCGAGCTGCTCTAACTCAACGTTCTTCCAGTCCGGAGAGCTTCATTCTCCATAAACTACAAAGTATCAATTCGCGCATTTTTTTACGAAACCAACTGACTATATATACATGTGAATCGTAAGAGAAGGTTAATAAGGTAAACGGAATGAAAACAAAAATACATCCCATTTAGATAATAACGCCGATCAGAATAGAAAAAAAGTAATAAAACATTAACCTAAGCACCCTAACATTACATCTCGTCACTCACCGTACGCTGCAGGAGACGCACAAATTCAAAGCTACTGTGTGTGTACGTTCCACTGACCAGGACAATTTCTCTCTCTCTCTCTCTTCATTTTCTTCTCCCAGGTTACGTCGTCTATATATGAGAGGATGAGGGGAAAGAATCAGGACGAATTTCTACAGTCTCCCCTCCCCGAAGCCTTTTACGTTCCCCTCGTGGAAGAAAGCTTACGGAGACAAGGGAACGGTAGAAACACGTACAAAAGAGAGAGAGAGAGAGAGAGAGAGAGAGAGAGAGAGAGAGAGAGAGAGAGAGAGAGAGAGAGAGAGAGAGCCAGTCGGCGTGGAGGCTGGTTGCCAAGGCAACAAGCTACCGGCGGGGAGGGCCATGGAATGGCAAGGGGACGTCCAGGGAATAAAGAGGCCCTGCCCCTAGCCACCCCCGCCCGCCCCCGCCCAACAACCACACCCCGCCCCTAATAGCAGGAGAGTCCCTGAGGCATAGGGACATCCAACCCCCATTACCCACTGGTTCGCTTTATCAAGAGCATCCACCTCGGTAACACACCTCCCAAATACAGATGAATAAAAACGTGCTTTTCTTTCTCCCCCCTCCCCCCCCACCCCACCCCCACCTCTCCTTATGGAAAGCCAACGATGTGTAAGCCTGGAAACGCGCTGAAGACAAAAGGGAGGAAAACTTCAGCTAACCCAAATTCACAAAGTGGGGAGAGTATAAAAAAAATAAAAAAAAGCGAGACTACAATATCCCAACTCACGATTTCATTAATACATCACTTGTTCCATTTAATTAAGTATGGGTCTTTACTTATCCACTTATCTATACACACATTTACAAACAAGCACACACACACACTCGAGTTTTGTCGCTCATTCTAAAACATGGCAGTTTTTGTACTTCCAAAAACCAACCCGTTTTATATCTAATTCAATTATATATATATATATATATAATATATATATATATATCATATATATATATTATATATATATATATATAATATATATATATTTAGGTTACAAGTGACGTTCTCTTTGGGCAAGTCCTGGTGCACACATGCGTACAAGTCGTTCGTAGCAGAGGAAAAGACAGTTTGATAACAGGTTTCTGTTCGCAAGTGTGCAATGGCTAACACGAACGCTAAACCCTAGTAAGATACTATGTCGTTAGTGCATGTATCAAAACTATATATGCAGGCTACGATTCACATCGAAATCTCACGGCGTATTATTATATAATGGGTTACACCAAACAGCCCACTTCCCATCAATACAGACAGACATTTCCATAAAACCTAGTTACGGCTACCAGACAGGAAGCGTTATGTCGATCGGTTAAATAATACTAGAGGCAGGGCTAAATAACCTTAAAGATGTCGAACCACGAGAGAGAGAGAGAGAGAGAGAGAGAGAGAGAGAGAGAGAGAGAGAGAGAGAGAGAGAGACTCGCTATTCGCCATACTGGGTGGTCTGTGCATCCATATGTATACGTACATATATCTGAATGCAAACAGATATTTGGGGTAAAAGGGAATATCTAAAACCAGTATATTACGTCGAACCGCTACTCTGGCAGGTTTCATTGGAAAGATGGATCTATTTTCAAAACAGTATCAATACTAGAATATATTATTCCGGAACTAACGAAAAGTAGCGCTTGAAATGATAAACAAGCCGAACCTTTCCTTGAAGAGAGTCTTGGATTGACCTCCAACTTTCCGTACTCCAACATTCCAAACTCTTATGTTATGCGTGATCATAGCTTACTAAACTACGAGGCCACTTTTTTCTTCCTGCCTAAACTAAGTTGCCTGTCCCGACCGCCTCTCGAGGAACTGTAGAATTTCGTCGAGGGCGAAAATAGGATTTCGTCTGGTTACCCTAGTACTAAATTTTCAATCCTTCATCAATGCGACTTCACTGACTCCTCCCTCTCAGTTCTTTTCGTTCTTGACGCAAATCCTCGTTTAAATTAGGCTATTAGAAATAAATATAAATGTAAACACATATATGTGTGTATATACTACACGCATTACTATTATGTGTTTCTATTATTATTTCGAACGATATCGCACTAAATACAACGCATCCCAGCATACAACAAAGTACGAAAAACTTCACTGTCACAACCCAAACAAAAAATGAAAAACAAATCCAAGAAAATTGCCTAAATTTAGATCCGCTGCCATAATCTGTTTATTGCCGCACGTCATGTACATTCACTTAGACAACCTGACGTCGAGGATAACCAATACGAGTTCAATCTGTCAAACGTCAACTTGAAATCAAGACCTGACGAAATGAAGCCCATCGTAGAAGGCAACGGAAAAGATTCTGTATTTGTCATGAAAATGCACCACAGACATGCGCTCTCAATATATCTTCCCAGCGATACTTCGACAGGCGTGAATATGCAACGCTTAGGTAGACAGATGTCAATCTCTCCCATGTTAACTTTGACGTAACTAAAGGACAGAAGTTTAAAAAAAAAAAAAAAAAAAAAAAAAAAAAAAAAAAAAAAAAAAAAAAAAAAACAAAAAAAAAAAAAAAAAAAAAAAAAAAAAAAATCGCATCGTGCATAAACGACGACAAATGGAGACTCAAAACGAACAAATTTACAGCGAGAAAATTCGTAACCTACAAGAAATGAATAATGTTCCAGACAACATAAAGCTAAAATTTGAACATCTGCTAATTACAAAAGTAATAGCAATGCATATATATTTATATATATATATATATATATATAGTAATATATATATATATATATGTGCTTAAAAAATCACAGTAGATGCACGTGACTTCATAATAAGCGAATACCACAGGAAAATGATATGCAGAAATCCAAGTGGCTTTCGTCCTTACCTGAGACATTGTCAAGGAACGAATGAAATATGGTTGGAAAGAAAGTTATCAGGCAAACAACAAGATCAAGAATACCAGTTTGACATTAACCATCTGGTATCTGATCTTGTTGTTTACCTGATAACTTTCTTTCCAACTGTATTTCATTCGTTCCTTGACAATGTCTTAGTAAAGACGAAAGCGCTTGGATTTTTGACTACCATTTTTCTGTGGTATTCGTTTATATGTGTTATGTATGTATGTATGTATGTATGTATGTATGTATGTATGTATGTATGTATGTATATGATATAGTATATATATATATATATATATGTATATATATGTATATATATGTATGTATATATATATATATATATATATATATATATATATATATATATATATATATATATATATATATAAGCTCCCGAAGTACTTCCAGAATTATTAATTATAATAAATAACTTCATGTTTTTGACTTGTACATATGCATGAAAACAAAATTGGGTCACTAAACAGCAGGCATGATACTGTAAGATTTACGACCAGCAATATAAAAAAAAAAAAAAAAAAAAAAAAAAAAAAAAACCGCATTTAAATCTAAAGGTTTATAACATTTTAACATGGAAACTCAACAAGATCTAAAACAGACGCAACAGACTTGGATTAACATTCAATCATAAGGTGAACAAACCACAGCTAGTAGGAGCAAAATTATTAAAAAAAATATATTTTATTATGACCCGAATAAGAAGAAACTCTGAAATTCCAATAGACTGTATTTCCAATACCAACATAAACCAATTCAAATGAAATTAATCCACAACAAATGGACAATTGAAAATACGTGTAATTAACATAAAACGAAACAGTTTACACGAAGGAGTACACTCAAATTAGTGTTTTCATTCAAGTACACAGACCCGCATATTAACCGCAATTTACATAAATACTGACTGGTCAATGACCAACACAGCACACCTGTTGGTGGACAACACATCTAAATAAAATATGTGTTCGTGCCCAGATGAGGGGGAGTGTGGGAGGGGGAGGGAGGAAAGAGAGAGATCTCAAAGTTGGTCTCCAGAGACGCTGTACTCCTCCGTAATCCCATAATCCTGTGTATAAATAAGGCTTCGTTCAAGGGAAATTATAATATGTATATAGGCTATGTGTATACACACATACACACTATATTAATATATATATAAGTTGAATGACAAGCATCTCTCATCTCTCTCTCTCTCTCCTCTCTCTCCTCTATCTCTCTTCTCTTCTCTCTCTCTCTCTCCTCCCTCTCCTCTATATATAATATATATATATATATATAATATATATATATATATGAAACTAGGAATTCCTTTGTAAGCAAATTAATTAGCAAATTCCTAACAAACAAACAAATTGATGAAATATCTTATTTTTTGCGTAAAAAAAAAAAATTAAAAATTTTCTATTTGTCACTTCAACTAGCAACAACTACTATAATCACCGACGCCCAGCCAGCAGAGAAAAACAGTCGAGAGGGAGAAGAAATGACACCACTACCATATATACACGCGCTGTCAAGTCGCTGTAAGGAAGGCTGGAGAGAGCGCCGTCAGCAGACTGCATGCGTGGCAAACACGAAGCCCGATCCGTGACCTCTGAATGGAAGTAGTCCGTACCCGCCACCCGCGTAAACAGCGCAACATAATACGGTAGTAGTTTCATACCCGTCTCAATCCAAATGAGTACGACTGAGTTGTAGGACGTCAGCAGGAATTTCCCTTCATATAAAAAGTGCTGAGAAGGAATTGAAGATTAGATCAAAGGCCGTGCCCTGGGACCTACGAGGTCATTCGGCGATGATGGGAAAACTGAGTAAAAATTTGAAAGGTGCAACAGGAAGAAAACTATGAAGCAATTGCCAGGAGTTTGGAGAGTAAGATGGAAAACAGGAAATATGAACAAAGTTCCAGTAAAAAGAATTAAAAGTTTTAGCTAGGGGGCATATATATTAAAATAAATGTGGATTTAAACAAAAACCATAAAAAATGTTTTGGGTTTTCGCCATGAGATTAGAGTAAAAGATAAGCTACTCCCAAAGACAACAAGTACTCGCTCGGAAAGATGAATAAATAAGATGAATAAATCTCAGGCATAACTTTTGTCAAATTAAGGAAGTGGGAAAATTTAATTCTGTAGGTTACAATCAATCAATCAATCAATCAAATCAATCAATCAATCAAATATATATATATATATATATATATATATATATATATATATATATATATATATATATATATATATAATTTCTCTCTCATGGCCCAAAGGAGAAACAGACGCTGAATAGGCAGCTCTATTCCGAACAATAAACATTAATTAATATATGGGGCAATTAAATCTGTTTCTTTTATTAGCAAAATTTCAAAATATATATATATATTATATATATATATATACACACACACACACACATATATATATATATATATATATATATATATATATATATATATATATATATATATATATATTGCAATTCCACAATGGTCCCGTGGGTGAAGTATATAAGAGATCCTCACGTGAAAATGAAAGGAGGTACCAAGACTTTCAACTTTTATTCCAAAGTCATCTTCAGTACCCTGAAGATGACTTTGGAACAAAAGTTGAAAGTCTTGGTACCTCCTCCTTTCATTTTCACGTGAGGATCTTTTATTTCTCTATATATATATATATATATATATATATATATATATATATATATATATATATATATATATATATATATATATATAAATTTTGATAATAAAAGAAAGATTTAATTAGCCCATACATTAATTAATGTTTATTATATTGCTGAATCCCTTTTTCGCGTGATACAAGATAATACCTAAATGAGGATTAAGTCTCGGCCCTGAGCAGCTTGAACAGCGAAATATCAAGGGACCCAGTTTGAACTTGCATCCAAGAAGTACTACAGTATCTATCACTACAGACTTTCTTGTTGGCACTAAACAAACTTTTAGAAAGCTCTGTCGAGCGCCGGTAATTTTAAATGTATAATTTACTTGAATACCAATTACGTATGAGTGCACTTCAAGACAGGCGAAATACATCTTTTATCACAACTAGTATACTGTTTGAATTTAGCCATCATCCAAAAAAAAATATAAAGAATTACATACACACGATTCGACAACGGCGCTGCTATTTATTAGTGCATTTACGAATCAAGCGACCAAGTGTTCACACGCGTCAATAATACCTGCAGTATCGAATGAGAAAAGAATCCCACCAGTTCCCCTCATGCTCAGAAATACCTCAACGCCAAGAGAGGCTGAAAGTGCCCCATCACCCTCCCCCACAATGCAGCAAATATTACATCTAATTTTAAAAACTGCAGCCACGCGTTGGTATTTCCATCATCACTCACTCAAGTACGACCAGCTTATTCTTTTTATATAATAAACTAAATTGAGAGGTTAATTCTAGATGAAGCCTGGGGAATAACCATGACAAGCGATTACTTATATCGGCAAAAATCTAGTATTAGTATTTTTCTTTTTGCTTTCGAATGAATTTTGTGGTTTCCTTCGTATTTGGAATCTGCGGTATGATCGGTACCGCCATGAGCAGAATTAAAGCGTTTTATTCCCGTTATCATTAAAAATGGATCAAGCACAGTTGCAGGCAATGGCACTCGTATAAAGCAAACAAACATGCGATACAAAGCAATATTCGCATACGTGAAGTCTCCATATATACTTATGGAAAAGCAGGTGAGAAACGCTATGCCTTCATTTTCATTGGACAAATTCCGTCACTGTTTGTGCGAAAAATCTAATCAGCAGACATTACAAATTAAAAGCACATTTCCTCTACTTAGCAAAACTATGGTTACAAATACCATATAATGAGCTAACACTATATCTTGCAGACAAAACGAAAAACCAATACTATTCCAAATCACAACTTTCATCAAACTTCAAAAACTAGGTTATACAATTTTTAACAGCAAGACTTTTCGCAAAAGTGTATATTTCGCAATCAACGCATTATACATAAATGCATAACCCCGCGCACCAGCAACGAATTATCGTCTTCAAGGCATTTCGCTAAAAGGGCGAAAGTCGCGGGCCAGTGAGATGGCGCGATCAGCTGATAGCGGCAGCAGAATCGCAAGTTGCCAACTTATATTTACAGGTTTTCAGTTCGGTTCACGGCCCGTGGCTTTTTTTTTTTTTTTGACCTGAAGGTTGGAAGAAAACGGGAGGAAGATGATGTTTCAATAACCCTGTTTGTGTATGTGAGGAAAAGAAAAGCTTCAAACACCGAGAGTCTATTCAGGACATATTCTCTCTCTCTCTCTCTCTCTCTCTCTCTCTCTCTCTCTCTTCTCTCTCTCGTTCTGTTGACGTTTTAGACCTCTCTCGTTTGGAAGAACCGGAATGATGAAAGGTTCCGACACCGTATTTACCTCGGCAAAGGTTCTTGCGTACGACAGAGAGAGAGAGAGTCATCCATTCAAGTGCACTTTTAACAAAGCAACGCATCTTTAACAAAGATATTGAGAAAAGCGAAGAGCTTCCAAAATAACACGAGTGGGTCCGGAGGAATCTATCACCTACGCAAACGTAAACCAACTGATTTATATTTTCCAAAACAACATTACAACGATACCATACAAACTACGCAACACTTTGAAAAATACTCAGCAGTATACGGGAGAATCCTCGGCAAAAGGTCGCCTACAACGAATCTTGATGCTAGACTTGGTCGGGGACCACCGGGAAACAAAATTGCAACGATTTAAAATGAAATTCCGAAAATGCAACATGACACTTTTACATGACACATTCGACCCGTCTATCCCCAACAGACACTGACACATTTACTGCCTGAAACTGGCGTTGCAATTCATATGGTAATCAAATCTGAAAATATATAATTTCTTGATGACTTCACAAAAAGTGTAATTGAATATTACGTCAGAGCATTCTAACCTTAACTTCATTGAACTGAACCGACTACTGATAAAAACTGAAAGGAAAATCTTGCAAAGCGCCCCCCCCCCCCCACCTCCTCTTCTAAACTAAATTCAAATGGGTAACAACTTGTCTAGAATTCGGGATGAATGGTAATTACCATCCACATCCCGGCACCCACAAAGGGAAAGTCCCTTCTAAGCTCCAAAACAGGAGCATTGTGTCGGCAAATACCTGTGGATAACCGCTTAGTTAACAGTTCTTTTGATACCCAGTGGCGTATCCTGACAAGAGCAGTAGGTATATATCTCCCACTTTTTGGGCACCTATCCTAGTTAGTTAATAGATCATTTATTCTACGGATTCATGATCATTCCACCTGTCGGATCCAATAAAACAACACGGATCATTCTCCCCCCCGTCCTCTCCCCCGGGGGTACAAGCGTTTCCAAATAATTACAAAATGTACGACAATGGCAATAATGCAATTAACTGTACGTGTCCCTACAACACAGCCATCAAAATTTATTTATCGAATGCGTGTAGTAGGCCACCTTCATTCACCCCTTCCTCCCAAAACGCCCCCCCCCCCCCATTGCTCAGTTCCATTAAGCCGGTGGGCCTCCCAAGGCGACCCTTCACAGAGGCTACATACAGCACATATACACACACACACACACACATACAAGAGCGCACAGACCGGACTGGTCAAGAAGTATTTCACACCAACGGCGGCACAAGACTTTCACTCCCGCTCACTTCCAACACCTGGGACGCCAGAGAACCACGTCTCACTTCAAACGCGATTCTTATTTTTTTTAACTTCGGGGAAACAGCAAATGCGCATCAACTATCGTTCATGCATTAAATCATTATGTTCTCACATATATGTTGTAAGGTACTCAACGTTCGTTAAAACATGTATATAAATATTTAGTTTGAAGTGACAAATTTTGTGAGTAAAAAGGATTAGTAAATAATTTATATATTTACACAATCAGTAATAATAATATATATATATATGTGTGTGTGTGTGTGTGGATTTTGATTATTACAGTTACATATTATCTGATTATTATAGTTACATACTTATCTGGGATAAATAGTGACCTACATTTGATTAATTATATATATATATATTATATTATATATATATATATATATATATATATATATAATATATATCCGCCATCGGAGGGAAGTGAAATTCCTTAGGCACACGAGCTGACGAAAAAAAAAAAAAACTGCCTTTATTAAGATATTTGGGTACGCAAACAACAGGTCTCCACGCACGCACACGCACACACACACACACACACGCAGAGAGAGAGAGAGAGATTTAAAAAAGGAAATACACATGACAAGCCAGCAATTCGACCAGTCGAACGACTTGATCCTAAGTCACAAAAGAGCCCTTCACGAATATCTGCCATGCTAGCGACATTATGTTATTCAACTAGTGCACGACCCATCAGGGAATGTTTATTCTATTATAAATATCATAAAAATGACAAGACAAAGTAAATTAAATGCTATTAGCCGCTTACGATCTGAAAATGACAACAAGACAAACTAAATTAAATACTATCAGCCGCTTACGATCTGAAAATGACAAGACAAAATAAATGAAATACTATTAGCCACTTACGATTTGAAAATGACAATGGCTAATGAAATGACCTACAGAAATAAAAGAATGCCCTACTGCAGAGACACAATACTTCCAAACAAAAAAACATATACTGTACTAAACAAAGTCGGCCTACAACGCAGAGAACGATCAACCCCACAATAAAAAAGAAAGAAAAAAAAAAGTCACACGAATGACCAACAATTATCGACTACGACAAACACCATCGTGTAATCTGGCGGACTGGAACTGGCTCCATTCAGGAAGTAGCTGGCCTAAATGAAATGTCATAGCTTACTCAGGCCTATCGTGTCCAAAACACTGTTATGGGTGGGTTCTAATTACTAAGGGAGAACAGAGTTACCAGTAGATACCATCATTGTTTTATTTTTCGAGTAACCATAAAATAGACACAAATCTCAATATTTGACTGGCTTTAAATGCAAAAGATACAATTTTTATTTTTAATTTCTCGTTAGTTACGTTAGTTTAATGAAATCGAGGCGGCAACTTTCATTTAATAAAACAATTCAAAAATCTCTCCGCCTAACAAAATAAAAATCAACAATCATAAGTCATTTCAACAACAATCAACGTTACATGAAGATACTAACAATCGCACATCTTGACGGAAATATGACTTCGAAACACATTATAAATACGTATGATGAAACTGGTACAACAGCTATACAACTATAGCACCGTACAGATTCCTTTATTTTCACAAGCCTGTCCAGGTAATCGAGAAAAAATATCTTCAACTAATGAAATATCATAATCAAACAGCACAGTTTCAGAAAACCTAACAGATTCCTGAATCGAACTGTTTAATATTAAGAGTACGCCATCATCTATGACCCTATAGTACTAAAGACTATCTTCATCTCCCAAAATTCAGGCGACATTAATATAGTCCCATAGAGCAGCAGCCAGACAGCCCAAAAACAAAACCCATTGGGATAGCAGCAAGAGCGCGGGCATTTCTCAGGTGACAATGACTTCCCTCTTAAAAGGTAATGGGATTCAATAACCTCTCAAACATCAAAACCGCCGGGCCGTGAAACTTTAATGAGAGAGAGAGAGAGAGAGAGAGAGAGAGAGAGAGAGAGAGAGAGAATTAGTCTACCCACTTCCAGGATTTTAGTATTTCGAAAATAAATCAGATTCACTCCAATTATACATCAAACTCTAACACACGATACACACACACACACTATACACATAATACACATGCTT
The DNA here is from genome assembly GCF_015104395.2 of Macrobrachium nipponense. Lineage (NCBI taxonomy): Eukaryota > Metazoa > Arthropoda > Malacostraca > Decapoda > Palaemonidae > Macrobrachium > Macrobrachium nipponense. The sequence goes on from NC_061102.1 coordinate 22,094,340, forward strand.
CCACTTCATAACCTAGCCCCAAAACATTCTTGTCACAGTCATGTAGCGACAAAAATAAGTCAATAATACCACCGGATCTGCAATGGACAACGCCCTAAGCATATGTTGGCCACAGCAATTTTGGGTCTAACACGGTGCTCTCTAAGCGGTTACGACAGATGGCACGTGCAAATCTCGAGAGAGGAATACGATGCCGAGGGAATCAGATGTCTTAGACTTAAAAGAAAAAAAAAAGTCGGCATAAGCTTGTTCAAACTATAGTTTCACTCTAGTTAATTTAAATACAACTGATTTATAATTCAAAACCAGTAAACATACTAGATAGAGACAGCTTTAAAGAGGAAACCAAGATTTGAAGTGCATAGACATAGGCTCATGTACACCAACTATAAACTATGTCACCACGCAGACTAAATGTGCTAATAATAACGACTGGTTTATGGGAAAACTGAACTCACAATCCAAATGCAAGGCTCACAGACTCCACATACATACATGCGCAGAATAAGCGACATACAAGAGCAAAGACCACATACATATTTTCACAGACTACACTTAAACATATGAATGCGTTCACAAGAGCGTATCGAACACTCGAAACCTGACATAATGCTTAGCCCAAAAACGCAACAGATTATACAAGGCTCAACATCGACCACGTGGAGGAGTAGGGTGGGGGGGGGGAGAGAGAGAGAAGAGGGGGGGGGGGCGAGAAGTAGATACGTTATAAATAAGAGCAAAGACCCCACCCCCATTTCTTCCTTTGACACGATGCTCGTGTGACTAACCAACTATGGCACAGCGGCGTATATTTAGCTACTGATCTTGCAATACTTACTGTGCGCTCTTCCTGGGCAAGGTTGCAACTCACACTTCGCTATTTCTACACAATAGATTTTTTCTTTATAAATCCATCAATAACCAAGTATGCAAGTATTCCAAGTGTACAAATATTCACACTGTTTACGCCATGAACAATTTGAGTAATCGCCAAATGTAAAAGTTGAGAAGAATAAGTTGACAACTGACTATAAAATTACCATTCCTTTTGTTAAGAATCACCAACAGAAAAATTCTAACTTGCTTGAGAGAGAGAGAGAGAGAGAGAGAGAGAGAGAGAGAGAGAGAGAGAGAGAGAGAGAGGAGGAGGAGGGAGAGAGGAAGAGAGAGAGAGAGAGAGAGAGAGAGAAATATTACGGCCACCACCGCACCAGGATAGGAGGCATCAGAGTCGCCTCACTACAAGATGTGACGACAAGACGTCCCACGACAATCGTCGCCGTCACCTTTACGTAATCTTGCCTGCCTTCCTAACTGCTTGGCAGATAGGCCTATCGAACAGCTCGTGTCAGATGACAAAACCTTCCCCGGCCGAATAAAAATAATGACACACCAAAGCGTAACACGAGGTAAACCGAACAATTAATGGTGATCTAGCCGCCTATTTACAACCAGACAAACGGGATACCTGACGGCTTATCTCGCAGGGCCTGCCAGGTAGGCCTACCTACCCCCTTGATGGCAGATAAGCGGCCAGTAGCACTTGTAAAGGGAGGCGGGTAACCGCACTGCGTGACACTTGTTGGATGCCCTCGGTTTGAAAAGGTGGTGGTGGGAATGAAGTGTGGCAATCGTTTTTCACTCATGCCCATACAGTTCTTTGAGGCGGAGGGCTTGGAGAGCATTCTGCATGACGTGTTTCTAAATATAACATTCATGCGAAAAATAAATGTCTAAAACTACTTCATTTTACTGGTGTTTTACTACTCAATACAACCATACATAAGCCATGAAAAACTTAGTGTATATATATATATATATATATATATATATATATATATATATATATATATATATATATTATATATATATATATATATATATATATACGCAGCCCACTCGTCAAAATCGATGGGTTAACCTATGACACTACACTCATTTAAAAATATATAAAAAAAAGATTAAGTACTGCAATAAAAATAAAATATGCAGACAAATGACGTTTGATCAGCAAATGAGCGTCCACTAGGCCTACACAGAAGAACAAATTTCACACACCTGCACACACATGCGTGCGAGCTCGACATCGACCCCACATCAATACCGCCAAAAGCGCCTCCTTTGTTTAAAATCCCTGTTAAAACATCTTCGGCAAGGGCAACTGAATACCACCGAAAGTATTCTCATTAGCGCGTTCAACTATTCGGAAACTCAGGCACGCCATAAACACACACTGGAAGTATAACGTCTGGCCATGTGAACTTCCATATGGAAGGACAGCGACAGTTAGGCATAAATGAAGGCTTCTAATTTGTGATTTTGTCTTTTTAAAACAACTATTATATATATATATATATATATGTGTACCTATTCTTATTATAAATACACCTTCACCCGTTAAACCAATGCAAATTTAACAGCGCATGCAACAGGTCTAATAAAACCACAATAACTCGACCGTTACTCAAGATGAACCACATTAGGCATAGACAAGATACAGGCAACCCAAATGACAAATGGGGCGAATAAGATGTAAAACAAAAAAAGAAACGGGAAGTACATATACTTTCATAACGAAAGACAATTCTGAAAAATACAACCACTGCTACGTATAAGCTTCTTTACATTCTAATTAGAAAAAAATAATTGATGCAATTTTATCCATTCGTTATCCTGTACGTTAAACTGACACAAAACAAAATGTGAAAAACAAACGATAAAAACGATGAATATATCAATAAAAAAGAAGGCTAATCATATTCATATCAAAGTGAACGGAAACTAACCAAAAAATCTACAAAATGATAATGCAAACAAGACTGAAAACCCACGAAATCGTCCAATAGCCACATGACCACCAAAATGGCCTTCTCAACATTGAAAAAATGTTTTAACCACAAGCCTCCAAGTAATCGTAAGAGAGTTCACGGATGTGAAAACCCACCTTCTGATGGTAACCTGCTAAGTGAGACTTGAGAGAAAATGCTCCTGCCAGATTGCAAGTCATGAAAGCTTATGATCAACTAGCGCGCACAGAACTAAAATTCCGGAGTTTCCTGGTGGCCCACATTATGACACAGGGGGCCTAGGAAATGTCTTGGCAAAACTGCTTTCATGAGATATCTTTGGTCTTACGTACCACATGTTCACTAATTAACTTCATGTCCTGGTATTTTTTTAAAAACAGATTTCCTTTCTAAACTCGCACAACCTTTCATAATTTGGAAATAAATATTTATCAAAAAGAGGAATCAAAGTTTATCGTCATTTTATATTCTATGGTGAAAAGGCAACACAAATCTGTTTATATGCAATAAGCTCAGCCAGAATATTTTCCACTTACAAACCATTAGAAATGCAATAAGCTTCCTCTTCATTGCAAGAAAAAAAAAATACTAGGAATTTCCGGTACGCATCAAATAGGAACAGACAGGAACACAAGGTAACAATGCCCAACTAAGCAATAACACCATCTAACTTGAGAGGTGGGCTAACCAGGTTAGTAGACCGCTAGATGGGACGACACTGCTCATCCACTTCCACTGTGGACAATACGATAAATCGTCATTTCTCACGAAGTTCACGTATCCTTAGTAACCATTTTTCTTCCAAGCCAATGACCTCTGAGGAAGCAACGAGACAACGCGAAGCCAATAATTCCTCAAGCTCGTAATGCCAGCTTGCTTGCTCAATTATAAATAAACTACATATGACACAAGCAAAGTTGATAAATGTCTGAATAAATGCCTTTCTTATATATAAAAGTGGCCAATAACATAAGCGCCTCCAAGGTCAAGGTTTTAGTGTGATCACCACATCAAATCAACACTTCAACATTATAGTTTCTCCCTAGTGTCAGTACTACTCAGAAGTGAGTGGTTTAATATATTAATAATACTAATAATATAAAAAAGCTTGACAGAATTATTATTGCAACAAGAATATGAAGTGGCTACTGCTGAGGAGGACTAGAATATCCTTGCCCTTAAATCCCCATGAATTATTCATAGTGATCAGCACAACCAACCCAAATACATCTCTGACAAAGTACCGGCATTTTAGCAGGCAACTAAAATAAGTCGCAATCACTGCTGAAAAATACGTACTACCCCATTTAATCGAATCCAATATGCCATGAACATAAAGACATTTAATTAAGTACTTTACTAAAACTTTTATATAAAGAATGGAAAGTTGGCCTCAAACATATGTTCACCTACGATAAGCTGGTTTTCACGTAAGAGACTTCCCACACACGTTCACCATAATGTATAATCGTTACAGGAAATGTAAAAATATAACTAAAAAATAAATTCCCCGGCTTTTAACTGGACAATGTGAGGTAGGTAAAATCTACAATGTATAACTTGGATAGTTTAAAAACTAATGTAATGCATTCCATAGTTCCCTCATAAAGAATTCCATTACCCATGAATCATTTAACCTACTTCCTATTTTGAAAAAATAAAAATAGAATAAAATTCTACAAGAATTATTATCATTATATCAGCACCAGATTAACTTACAAGATGTAAAAATATAACTAAAAAATAAATTCCCCGGCTTTTAACTGGACAATGTGAGGTAGGTAAAATCTACAATGTATAACTTGGATAGTTTAAAAACTAATGTAATGCATTCCATAGTTCCCTCATAAAGAATTCCATTACCCATGAATCATTTAACCTACTTCCTATTTTGAAAAAATAAAAATAGAATAAAATTCTACAAGAATTATTATCATTATATCAGCACCAGATTAACTTACAAGATGAACATACACAAATAATCTGCCACAATGATTTTAAAAATTATCACGAGATGATGCATTATCTAAAGCTCTGTAGCCTACCATTCTTATAACAACTGATAAGATAAAGCGATTGACTGCTGTACAACAACGTTAATATTTCGGGTCTCACTTTCAGCTTTAATAAAATTATAAATTCGTCCAAGAAACTTAAAAGGGCATCACTGATGAGTAGAAAGAAGGTTTAGCAGATGCCTACATTACTTCGCAACGTGAACAGCCGATCGTTTAAAGTTAAACAGAAAACTACCTAAAACATATATTTGACTCCTAAATGAAAACGATTACTAAATAAATCGACGAAAATCGGTATACTTTACACGGGTATTCACGATTCTCCATATCCTAATAACATCACAAAATGAATGGCTAAGAGCAGTAGACTATACATGATGATCCTATTTATGATAAAAAAAAACTATCTTCCCATGAAAGGTGTTGTGGTTAGGTATAATTTGCTCTCCTCAGTTGGAAAACAAGATCCCTACGAACATTACAATAATTCCAGACAGGATTTACAACAAAATCCATCACTCTAAAACGCAAGTACTATAACAAAATGTAGTGCAGCAGGACTACTTACCACACCACATTTGAATATAGGAAAGATGATCACTAGGCCACCTAAATACCAACATCATATCGTGTACTGCTTTAGTGGAAACTACAGCAATTTTCATATCACGAAAGATGCGAAATTCCTCACGAGCAAGTTTTACAATTCTAAACCACAGTTCTATAACCTACACAGTTTTAAACTTGGAACACTTTATGATTCACTATAACTGTGGATATTAGGGATGATTCATTCAGCACGATTTCACTATAACGTGGACGTCTGGGCAATCTACAAGATATGAAGATATGCAGCAGCCATAATTTTTTCTTTTAAACAAAAACTTTACGTAACGTAAAGGGATGATTCATTCAGCACTACTTCACTAGCTATAACGTGGACGTCTGGGCAATCTACAAGATATGAAGATATGCAGCAGCCATAATTTTTTTTTCTCTTAAGCAAAAACCTTACGTAAACTGATCCAGTAACACATCCACCTCCCCAAAATTAAGAACCATAAAGAATATCCAGACAGAAAAATCTCAGGAAAACAACCATTGCCTATGGGTTTATTACAAAAGTATCAGGTCCAGCGGACATGCATTACAAAACGAAATGCAACCGACTAACATTCCAGGTACTTGGAAAGCCTTATGCATATTTCAGGATCTATCCATGTCAACTGATCTTGATTTTGGCAAATACCGAAAACAGCTACGTTAATCCTGCAATTACATAACACGATACATTTCCATTCTTTTGCGATAAGGTTTACAATTTCGTATCAATCAACTAGACTTTCCATTCATATTTCTAACAATTATATAAATGAACCTATCCACAACCTTTACACCCAGTGTAGGCAACGAATAATGGCTACCATCACCAGCACAGTATCACGAATATCTGTACATTTTCTATTCCCGATATCTTTACATAAGCAGGTACGGCACTGAGATCGGGGTTAAACAAGGTCTGACTTTAAATTCCTGTGCCCCGTAGAAAACTTGATCAAGTTATTAATACATAGACCCTTAAACTATACAACCTTAATCAAGAGCTGGCATAGGCTGTCCAAGAAATCGACTATTCTAAGACCTGATAACCTTATTTAGGTTAATCATGCCATAGTATTGCACGTTATGTTGGCTATATGACTTCCAAAGAAGGAAGTAGAGTAAGTCAATATTATTTTAACGGCCAAACCCCCTCCCCCACACATGACACTACCGTAAGCATTTCCCAAAATAGGCTAAAGGAAGCCAGTGATACTATCATCCATTGGCATTTAATTGCTATTGCAACCAGTTTCATCGCAATATTTCGGCGACTCCCCAGTTATCCTCGATTTTCCAGATCTCGTGGGGTTGATCACAGAGGGTAAGTGTCAAATATCTGGCCTACATTTAAAAGCTAACAGCTGGTGTGGCGAACCATCAGCTGCTGCTGCTGCTGCTGCTGTTCGTGTGCAACGATTCACCAACAGTCTCTCTCTCTCAATCATACCGGTACTGGCCCCATTTTCACCCATTAATTGGCCTTCACTTGCCTTCTGGCACTGAAAATACCTATATTAGACATCGCTGCCCACTTTGAGAAACGTCATTACGTTCGTATTCACCATCGGCCTTCTAAATTTGAGGGCCATTCACTTTTCGGGATCGTCTCTCATCCGAGCCGTTGCGAGCACCACTTCTTTCCTCGACTATTTCGCCAAAAACCGTAATACGTAGACGAATTATCAGAAACTTACCTTAATCCGTAAGTAATCCTCTATGGCGTTAAACGCGGAATCGGTTAATTTCACATGTAGATAACTTTTACTTTGAGTAATATTATTACTAAGTTCATAAGACCCACACCCTAGCCCCGCCATGTCTACACTACCATTGAAACGTCTGCCAACCATTGCTGAGAGCGACGTTCCAATAATATTTTCGCGCCACCACCAACACATGGACAGAAGTTTTCACCCATACGTATCTAATTCGTCCAATCTTTCAATTGGAAGTTAATCTTTATGAAATAATATAATCTTATGCAAAATATTAGAGTATAGAAGCATTTATGTATTAAAATATTCAGATTTACATATTTTCGTTGACATCGTTTCGGAAGACTTCTCAAAATGCACGCGATTTCACTACATAGAAAATTTAAAACGTTATTATTCCACCACATTCCTATATATTTATTTATTTTAACCCATATACCAACAATAAATACATGAAATTATAATTCCACGTTTTTAGAGTAAAAAATAGCGATAGACTTCACAGGAGCAACAGTTGGGATTCACAGAAAATGGATCGAGATAAAGAACCACTGAATTTCAGACCCTTCCACTATTAAGAGCACCGTGTTTTATCGAATGTTTATCATACAATAACTAAAATATATTTGATTAATTACAAATTTACGATTTTCTTGATCTCATCAACGGCAACTGAGTAAATCGACATTAAATGGGGCTTTAATTCGATTAATATAACAATAAAAAATGAGAACGCACCGAAAGCGAACGATTCATTGTGGAAATATGTGCGCAATAGTACAGGATACTCCGCGGTTACATTATAAGTACGGCTCGGGGTTGAACGATTGACGGTAATATAACTTCATTACGACACTATTAATCGCTTTTCGCTCCTGTGATTACCATCATCGTGATTGTCATTAAGATAGAAAATCATCTCCATAAAGATATTAGTACCTACTGAATCAAGAAGATAATTAATACTGAAGGTCTACAAAATTAAAAGAATTAGTACAACACGTAGTACTGCAGTCCTGTCGATCTTTCCATTATGGGCTCGATTTCACACACAAAATCACACCCACGCTTACGTATATGTGAGAATTAAAAACGTTCTAAGTTCAAGGAAAATGATGTTACAATATCTTCCAAACGTTGGCATGTCAATGTTCCGATCATGTTCATAATCTTAATTTACCTTCATATCTCCCATCGGAGAAGTTTGCCTTGCTTCGCTTTGCTGTCATCATCATAATTCAGTTTGATCGTACACATGAACCGTGAGAGAGAGAGAGAGAGAGAGAGAGAGAGAGAGAGAGAGAGAGAGAGAGAGAGAGAGAGAGAGAGAGAGCACTATCATATCACAAGTTCAAAATTATCGAACATGAAACTTACATTTCAGTCTAGACAAGAGGTAGACGTTTTTCTGCACGATGAAAAAAGTCGATTAGTAACATGGCTATTTTAATAAAGAGCGTTTTATAGAAGGAAATGAAAGATGCTGAGAGTAGACATGTTGACAGTTAAAAAGGGGGGGGGGGGAGTACATAGGTATATTTCAGATTTACAATAAAGCCTAAACTTTGCTGTAGAACCTGACATTGTCATTCATTGTGGTGCTCTTGCAAATTTGTTAAATAAACAAAACAAAAAACTTTGGTATTAACTAGCAATGTGCAAATTTCTACCATCTTTTCATTTTCTAAATACATAATGTATTTATCTGCTACACTTAACAAAACGTGAAAAATAAATAATATTTGCTTACTTTTTCATAAGTGTTCTGCTGGTTGTGAAGAGCTTAAATATTATATCAAAAACTGTTTTGCTTTCAGCGTATCCTTGACAGACAGAACTGAATAGCTTTTTAAAACGTCATTTTTCTTGGTTGAATTAACTCGGAATCCATAGTTAAAATTATCAGGTTACAAGCTCGGAGAAGAAAAATGTTTGTACCGCCGTCACAGATTAGCATTATCATCTCTGATTGTCATCACTATCAAAGGCTAATATTATCACTGACTCATAACCTTAAACATAAAGCTTTCTCTACCAGGCGATCTCTACATAACAGTTTTACAATAATCTATTTGCTTGAAAATACACTGAATACAGATTTGGTACATATCTAGATGGAAGCAAATTATAAATGCCCTTTTTTTAATAAAAAATTATCCAGACAATTGGGTACTTACTTTATGATAAAGTGGACCTTAAAGAGGTAAGGTCAGGGTCACTGATCCTGTCGTGGAAAACAAAAGACGAAGCAGTCAAAATACGTAACATTTCAGAGAGGGCCGACTAAAACTTCAATAGATGACTCAAAAAAATATAACGACATCGAAACAATACACATATTCTTTTCTACTAATTTATTCATTTGAGCTACATCATCACTCCCAGACAAGTTTTAGGTAACATGGAGACCCAAATACTAGCTGATATAGCTGAAATGTTCAGGCACACTTTCATAAAAGGAAAAAATGGAACAAAAACCATAAGTTGGAGAGGAGACAGAGATACATATAGGTAAAACAGTGCACTGAAGGCAGTGAATCAGACTAAGTTGCAGGACCAAGAATTGGATATGCTCAGGGGTATTTTACTTTACGCTAAGTATACAGAGCTATTCAGGATTAGGTGACGATGGAAGGGAAGAGGAGGCAGAAGAGAGATGAAGTGCTGAAACATAAGGAAAAAAACTGGATAAGAGAAGGCTTACATTACACAGGGTCATTGAAAAGGAGGTGGGAAAAAAAAAAAACAAGTGATACTAAATAAAGTACTTTCAGGAACATCACTAGATATGAAAAAAAAGGGGGCAGATGAAGTGGCATACAGAAACTGATATTATGACAACCAGATAAAAATGTTTAAAAAGTTTGCCATATGCAGTGTCAAGTTAAGAGTCCCATACTACACTGTAAAATGTCTAAAGATTTGAAAAATAGCAGCTTGGTATTTTTCGTGATGGGAAAAAATTGCTGGTAGATCTTGCATTTTGATTCAAGGTGTTTCACATCACTGATTGTTATTTTGAATCTGTACAGTACCATAAAGAGAGTACTATATCTTTTTCATTCTTTTTAAACTAGTAACAGTCCAGAACTCAAGAATATAGATGGAATCTTCACAAGGTAAGGATCATAGTTACATATATTTTTTAATTCAATGTAAACTCCCCACATGGGAATTCATATATGTATGTATGATGGTAAAATAAGGAATGATTCAATGGACCACAAATTTTGTGATACAATTCTGAATAATCATTAACCTCCTCCTAGAATACACGTCTGTAATACATTACTACTGTAACTACGAATGGTATCACAAGAATCACTTCCCCACATGTTGTAAGTCATAATACTATGCATACTACCCTCTATATAGTACCTCATCACAACCCTGTCACTTATTTATGTCCACATTTATGATCTCTGAATGTCGCCAGACTGCACTCCTTTGTCTGACAGACAAATGAGTGTTAACAAAGCACATGATACTTAACAGTAAGTATTAGCACAGCACGAACTACTGGAGCCTCAGGTACCTGTCAATCACCTGCCTCATTTTTCTCATGCCCACAGAACTGTTAATAGCTCCAAAGATTTAAAAAAAAAAAAAAAAAAAAAAAAAAAAAAAAGTTTCCTTCACTGCAGGATCTCTTTTTCTTACTCATTAATTCTTTTATTGCTTTACTCCACTCTTTTCATTCCATTTTACTTATCATGGGTACTAATGGAAGTGTGCCAACACCACCGTGGCAGGTTCTTACCCATTTCCTGCACTGGACCTCTTAAATGTCTCCCAGCTTCATATTCAATAGCTGTTAACTGCAATATTACACCTTTATTTCTCTAAGAATAATGCTTCTTTGGCCCTATTAGCAGCCATTCTAGAATTTTTTCTGGTTAAATTTGCATATCTTTGTCAGGTACTTAAGTTAGTTCTTACTAACAACTAGTGTCAGTTAGCTAGCCCTGTATTGTTGGTTTGTACGTGCATTAAGGAACTTCAGTTTGTATATATTTATCCCTACTGTAAATAAATCATACTGCATTGTTTTTCAAGTACGTATTAACAATTTTAGCTTTTGTAAATTGCTCCTTTATATTTGTATTTTCTGGCCTTCACCTAATATATCACTTCTGTTTGGTACCCTAATTTCGTATTCCTGTTCATATTTTATTTCTTTAATGTTTGTTTCAGTTACAAATTCATTTTTTCTGTAATTATCTGCTAATAATGATTTTTACTACTGACTATGCAATAATGTACTGGTATCTTATAACCATCTCTTTTAACCATTTCATTTGCATTTTGTAAATGTGATTGCTAGAAGTTTTTTTCTTATTGATTTACTGTTATGTTGTGCATTGTATTTCTTATCCGCTGATATTTCTCAATAATAACTGCACCTCAGCAAATGGGTAAAAGGTTGACCAAAAACATCTTTTTAGTTCAGTAACTCAGACTTCTGTTGAGAGGAATATGTACAGGGCAATTATTGTTTGATCTTTCCCCTGCACAAAGAGGATCATTAAAAAAATTGGCATGGCAAACTTTATTTTCAAATAACCTCTGCTGATGCAGTCAAAAGTTTTAACATAACAGGTTTGTATTCTTGTAAGAATACAAATTAATTTCCTCACTCAGTGAAAGCCTGCAAGACTAACAGAGAATGGAAGACACTTCAATCATAAAGGAAGCAATATACTGCCTTCTGAAAAGTAAATCAGAGTTGACTGTTAGATATCCTATTGCAAGAAAAGGGTTTGCTCTTGTTATAGACATTAAATAAATTATAACGCCGTAAAAATTGAAAAGCCAATAAGCTGAAAATGTTGAAGATGGTGGCAACGTTCCTTTCAAGGATTTGCTTCCAATAGCTGATATTCTATGTTGGTTGTAAATGGGACAATCACAAAAAACATGTTTTATTCAAGTGTTGTTATGCTTTCTAAAAGTGGGTCATGTGGGTGACTTATCAGATACCCACGGGTCAAACAAGTTGGACATATTCGAAGACAAGAATACTATTAATTCAGTGTGGCAGAACTTACAAGCCGCTTCTGTATACTATATGAAATTATATCTCTCAAAGACAATAATTCTCAGCCAAATTGCTCCATAAAAATTATTAATTTTTCCCATACAAAAAAAACCTTGTAATTATACCAGAAACGGTATGTGCCTACATTCCCATAAGTTTCTCTCATGTAACATACAAAAATACAAGCCTATACCTATCTAATAACCTTGTGCCTCCCCAAAAACTAAGAGCTATGACATTACTAAGCAATACATACCTCTGATAATAAATATAGTTAATAACTATACAGTAGTAGCTACATCCTAATTCAATGTGATTCAGTAGCTAAAGGAAACATTCCTACTATACTTTTTGCCATACTGGTAATAATCTTAAGCAAATTTTTGCTGAATGTCTGGTTTCTGAAGCCCGTTCCATAATCAAAACACTTATTCCAAATTTGCTGATTCTTAACTTTTTTACCTACTATATCAACCTAAAAAGTGACTAACAATGCAAAATACAATCAGTTTCATCAGTTACTTTAGGAAAACACAAACTACATAATAAAAACTCACTTTTTTAAACTAGATGTGCTCCTGGTTCCAAGCCCACAATCACCAGAAATCAAACTGTGATACGACTACCCCATCTTAAAATACTCATCATTTAAATATATTAGAAGTCCTTTATTTGCAGCTGATACAGGGTAAGGTCTTGTATAGATTCACAATGCTACTTGAGAGACTTCATTTACTTAATTGCTGTATCACAAAGTAATCCGTGGGTTGAATAAAACAAATTTAGGCTTCATAATTCCTTGCTCTCCTGATAAGTAGTAATATACTATAAATTCATATACTAACTGATAACAAGACTTAATTGTATTAAAACTGAGACAACACTAGATAACAAGCATCTGCAAAAATAAATTTTAGAAACCTCAGATTCAAAGAGACAACTGTAAAATACGCACATAAAAATGCAAACTAGAGGCATGTACAGCACAAATAAAAAAAAATATGACTGGTAAAAGCAAACTTTGTACATGGGTAAGTCACCCAGCCTGTAACTAAACATCCAACCATAGTCAACTTCATAAATACTACTGCAAATACAAAACAAAACCAAAGCAGATGCAAATTAATCTTCTTATGCATATATATCTAATTCACCTTTACTTACCAGTGTGTTACAGTATTAATCACCAAACAAATTTCTCACCTTAATATTACCAAAGGTAATAAATACGTACATTATGTCTTATAATAAATTTTGTTCTTCAGCAAGTTAATATTTGTTGGAATATGAGATCATTTTCATTACTTTTCAAATACAACTACTACTACTACTACAACTACACTGGTACTATACACTACTACTCTATTGTACTACAATTAAGACCTTCCTTACTCAAATGCCTAGCATGTATTTGAGGGTGTTGAATAAAAAAAATTTTAGATAACAGGATATTTCAATAGCCTACTAGAAGAAATAAAATACTGTACATACAAGTTTAATTTTTTTCAAGATGGCATTAGATTTGATCTTCAATAAAAAACAATCCAATGGAATTAAAACTAGGCTGCAGGTAAACAGTCACAAAATAGGTTCTGGCATGCATAGTGAAGTTTATAGTTGATCCTTAGCGAGGTTTTCTTTAAGGGGCTGTGATACTGAAGACATGGGCTCATATTCAAGAAGTAGTATGAAAACAATAACAATGGGAACTCGCCATTAACCTAAGATGCAAAGACAAAGAAAATGCTGTAGGATCCCTCCCATGTTGATACAACTTCTTGCAAAAATCCGTCCTAACCAGAAAACATCCAGTGCTTATAAGTAATATGTACCTCTAAATGTTTTAAATTTAGAAGGGTATTTCCATGCACCTGTTCAACAATTGGCAACATGCAAATTATGTTTAAAAGGCAAAGGAAGAAGAGAGAGTAACCACTTCACAGACCTTTACCGTTAATTGTGACAAATCAACTCCCAAAACATTTGAGTGATCACGCGTAATTACCTGAAGGAGCCAGAAGCTGTATTCTTAGAAAAGTATTTTTGGTGACTGTCCATATGAAAAGAGTGAGTTCAGAATTCTTAATATAGTAACAGTAAATGACAATCTATTTGGATTTAGGAGAAAAATGAAAGAAATTTGCAATGTGGGAATATTGCAATTGTTGCACCAAACAATAACTTTATCCGCTTTTCCTGGTCAAGGTTTGTTGTTGAGTCACTGCAGACAAATGCACGATGATTTAGTTACCCTGGGAGCAAAGAACCAAGGCTTACAGGTTAGACAGGCAAACACTATCATGCTTCTGCATCTGATATGCTTAGCACACTTATCGAATTACGTACTTGGTAAGTAAAAATTTTGATTTTTAAGTTTCTGGATTCAAACATCTCCAATACGCAACAAAATTTGATGGGCTGAAGTCTTTGTTAACATGATACTGTACATGCAGTTAGATATTAAGCATAAGTATGCTGAACAACACCACAATACTCTCTCCTTAGGAGAAATTTTCAGGGAACATTTCTTGCCATGTGATATTGATCAGACATTTTAAATCAAAATCACTTGGGCCAGACTTCTCTGTCTAGAAATGACTTGTTGTATAGGCAACTTTAAAACAGCAATAGCTAGTCAGTTTTTTATATTTCTGAATAAATTCTTTGTGGTAACCCTATAATCATTTGCTTTAGTGGTATGGTTCAAAAAAACAACTTTAAAACAACTACCTCTACTATAATCAATGTTATCATAGTAAAAACTAAAACATTTCATATCTCTGAAGCAGTGCAAAGACCTTCGATATAATTTCTAATGGATGTTAGTCTTATTAAAAGTTCATCCAATTTTTAGTATATATTCTACTTATACATATTTTCTTAATCTTGGTGGCATTGCAAAAAATATTACTACAATTCATTAAAGAACTGGAGAAATGAACTCAAATAATCCAGTTCGACTGTAATATGGAATTATCATCGTTACATAGTCTAAGCAGACCACTGGGTCAGAACATTCAACTTATTTCTTTCTTGCTCAAATGTTATGGGTTGGATTTGTGGGTAACACTTTGGAACTTTAGTTCTGATCATGGCCCTATATGTTACTAATTACAGAGTTCAGTTTAGAAAAGTGTTACCAAGGTCCTACATTCAAAGATTAAGATTGCAAAAATATTGTATAAAAGCAATGAAAATAAAATGCCACAGTGAGTGTGACACGAGTTACATGGATAAATGTGAAGATGAATGGAAGCCTTTCTTTACATAATAACTATATCGATACAAATGTTTTGTATCTAGGAAGGGTGAGGTGTGTCCATCATGCATCAAGCATTTGACATTTCGAAGATCCACAGAATGCCTGGGATATCAGGTCCCTTAAGGAATCTGAAGAATTTACCTTCTCTGGGAAAATATTAGTGGATTAGCTTCTGCTTCATGTTAGTGTACGTTAATTAGGACACCCTGCATCACTCTTCGGTACTTTAGGTTATTGCTTATAGATACCCAACTGCAATTCTTGAAATATACTGTAGGTTTGATATCCCAACAATATGTGGATACTCACTGGTTTCTGTCATTTATATTAATAGCTCTGTGTTCCTAAATACATTTAACCACATTTCTTCTCGTCTCAGCAATAAAAGTCAAACCAATTGTTGCAACAGATAGGTATGTTGGTTTCATACCATTTCTTTTCTGAATTTTGTTTTAAAAAAGGATTACTTGATGGTTTTAATAAAACTAAATAAGAATGTACCATGTTTACCCCCAAGATATGTAGGGATTGCCCCTAATTTTCTGTGATTGGATAACTGATTTTTTTTCCTATTTTGATAGTACAGTATACATTTCTTACTTCTTGAAAGCCCCATCCAGAAACATAGTACGATATGCTTAACCATGAGAAAATTTTTTGCTGTTTATATCATTATTCAAGTCAGCATAGTCACAAGTGTACTGGCTGTTAGGAAGAGATGTAGTGCTGATACCTGTTAAATGTTGGTATTGTGGGGCAAAACATAAGTCATGTATGAATTCAAATGTGTAACTTAATGGTAAACTTTCCTGAAGTTACATCTAAAAAGAGGTTGCTACTGTTCAGGTTTTTATCAAATGTGAATTTAGTTGTACTTCAGGGGTTTGAGTGCATTTTTACTATCATCAAGATTTACTACACAAGTAAAGGGTTATAACACATTTTAATAATAGTGATTTTTCTTCAATACCTACCAATTATCCAATGATAATATTTCCAATATATTCAATAGACATTAAACCTTTGAATTTTCTTCTGACCTACAAACATGTAAGCAATGCACATATTACTCAATTTACTGTTATAGTTATAAAATGACAAATTCCTATTAATATGATATTGTTATTGTACAATAAAGTTTCATACATACTTACCTGGCAGATATATACTTAGCTATAGACTCCGTCGTCCCCGACAGAAATTCAAATTTCGCGGCACACACTACAGGTAGGTCAGGTGATCCCGCTGCCTGCCGCTGGGTGGCAGGAATAGGAACTATTACCGTTTTAAGCCAGATTTTTCTCTTCCACCTGTCTCCTGAGGGGAGGTTGGGTGGGCCATACGATCGTATATATCTGCCAGGTAAGTATGTATGAAACTTTATTGAACAATAACAATATCATTTTCATACATTCAACTTCCCTGTCAGATATATACTTAGCTGATTGGCACCTTTGGCGGAGGGCAAGAGACAGCTAATTACTGACCTAATAGGTAAACAACATATGTTGTAGGTAATACAAGTTAATTAATAATACCCTAGTTCCTACCTGTTTAGGCGGAAGATTTCTTAGCTTGTGCTGAGAAGTCTGCTTCGCCTCAAAAGCTTCAGCGAGGGTGTGCCCTATGGCTGAGAACTCTTGAAAAGGACTGTCAATGGGGTCTTATCCACTTACTCAACAGAACCTAATGGCAATTGTCACTGGAGTCTTATTCACTTACATGACAATATACCTATGCCTCTTGGCATATAAAGGAGTAAAATACTGATCCCGATCACCCGATCCTAACCGTGGATTAGTAAATATGATTGAAAGGCGTTATCCCCAAACACCTTTCAAACAACCTAAAAAAAACTCAACTCCAATAATTTTTAAATCACAATATAAAATATAAGGACAAAAATTAATATTAAGGATCAGTCTTCTCTCCTTTCCCCAGCACTGTATCCGCTGATACATAAGGTCCTAGAGAGAAGCATTTCTCATATGTCACTCTCACATCTTTCAAGTAATGTGAGGCGAACACTGAGTTACATCTCCAATACGTGGCCGCTAAGATGTTCTTCATTGACATGTTCTTGTTGAACGACAATGATGTAGCGACTGCACGTACTTCGTGTGCTTTTACCCTTAAGGTCTTATATGCCTCACTATCACAGCTCATGTGGGCTTCCGTTATGATGTTCCTAACAAAAAATGCTAAGGCATTCTTTGACATAGCTCTTCTAGGGTCTTTAACTGCACACCATAAACTCTGATTGCAACCCTGCAACTGCTTCTTCTTCTGCAGGTAAAACTTCAAAGTTCTCACAGGACATAAAGTTCTTTCCATTTCATTCCCAACTAATTGAGAAAGGCCTTTACTTCAAAAGTCCTAGGCCAAGGTCTCGAGGGGTTTTCATTTTTTGCTAGAAATAAAGGTTTAAAGGACAATACAGCTGAATCCTTCTTAAAACCCACTCTAGAGTCAAGCGCTTGCAGCTCACTCACTCTTTTCGCAGTGGTGAGAGCTATTAAGAAAATGCATTTTCTAGTCAAGTCCCGGAAAGTAGCTTTATCGGGAGGTTCAAATCTCTCCGACATAAGGTATTTGAGAACCACATCCAGATTCCAACTAGGGGCGAGAGAAGTTCTTAATTTTTTTAGTTTCAAATGATCTAATTAAATCATGCAGATCTTTGTTATTCTCTATGTTCCGGCCCCTATTCCTGAACACAGCTGATAACATGCTCTTATAACCTTTAATGGTTGACACTGCCAGATGAGATTCTTCTCGTAAAAACAAAAGAAAATCAGCAATTTCGGTCACAGAGGTATCGGAGGAGGACAGCTTCTTCGCCTTACACCATCTACGGAAAACTTCCCACTTCGATTGTATATCCGCATGGTTGAGGACCTTCTTGCTCCAGCAATTGCTTTTGCCGCTTCGCGAGAAAAGCCTCTCGCTCTGACCAATCTTTCGATAGTCGAAAGGCAGTCAGAGCGAGAGCGTGGATATTTTTGTGATACCTCTCGAAGTGGGGTTGTCTGAGCAGATCTGTCCTTTCGGGAAGAGATCTGGGGAAGTCCACTATCCATTCCTGTACCTCTGTGAACCATTCTCTTGCAGGCCAATAAGGAGCGATCAATGTCATCCTCATTCCCTCCGAGGACACGAACTTTCTCATTACTTCCCCCACCATCTTGATGGGGGAAACACATACGCGTCTATGCCCTCCCAATCCATGAGCATGGCATCTATGGATAGGGCTCTGGGATCGTCCCCCAGCGAGCAAAAGTTCTCCATCCTCCTGGATATGAATGTTGCAAACAGGTCCACTTGCGGCTTCCCCCAAAGAGACCATAGTTGCTGGCAGACTTGTGAATGAAGGGTCCACTCTGTTGGAAGGACCTGGTTTTTCCTGCTCAATCTGTCTGCTCTTATATTCTTCCCTCCTTGAACAAACCTCGTCAGAGTCGAATCCCTCTTTCTTCTGTCCATATCAACAGATCCCTTGCTAGTTGGTAAAGGGAGAAAGAGTGTGTCCCCCCTTGTTTTCTTATATAAGCCAGAGCCGTGGTGTTGTCCGAGTTGACTTGGACCACCACGCCTCTGACTTCGTTCTCGAAAAACTGCAGTGCTAAGTGCACTGCTAAGAGTTCCTTTGCATTTATGTGCCAGGCCTTCTGTTCTTCTGTCCAACTGCCTGACACTTCCTTCGTCCCTAGTGTTGCTCCCCACCCGTGTCCGAAGCGTCTGAGAATAACACTAGGTGAGGGTTCTGAAGGGCCAAGGACACTCCTTCGTTTCTTCTCAGTGGTCCTAACCACCATCGTAAGTGGTTTTTGATACTCTCTCCTATAGGAAAGGTATCCAAAAGATCTCCTTTTCTTCTGTTCCAACTCCTTCTGAGATGGAACTGCAAGGGTCTCAGATTCAGTCTCCCTAGAGATGAACTGCTCCAGCGAGGAAAGAGTGCCCAGAAGACTGAGCCATTCCCTCGCTGAGCTTCGTTCTTTCTCTAGGAAGACCGAGATTTTTTCCAACCCTTTCGAGATTCTTTCCTGGGATGGATACGCTCGAAAACCCCGAGAATCCATCCGAATCCCCAAATAGACGATAGTCTGACTGGGGATTGTGTGAGACTTCTCGAGGTTTACGAGCAATCCGAGAGATCTGGTCAATTGAAAGAGCTATCTCCAAGTCCTCCAAGCACTTTTGTCTTGTCTGCGCTCTTATAAGCCAATTGTCTAGGTAAAGAGATATCCTCACCCCCTTCAGATGTAGCCATCTTGCTACGTTCCTCATCAACGCTGTAAACACCTGAGGAGCCGTCGAGAGGCCGAAACACAAAGCCCTGAACTGATAAATCCTTCCCTGCACCATGAATCGAAGATATTTCTTCGACGAATGATGCAGGGGGACGTGAAAGTATGCATCTTGCAGGTCGAGGGAGACCATCCAATCTCCTGGACGGAGAGCAGAGAGAACCGAGTTGGATGTCTCCATGGAGAACTTTGTCTTCTCCACGAAGCGATTCAATGCACTCACGTCCAGGACAGGCCTCCACTCCCCCGAGGCTTTCGGCACCAAAAATAGGCGATTGTAAAAACCTCGGGAGTGCGGATCCTGTACTACCTCGATGGCCTCCTTCTCCAACATTTGCTGCACCAGCCCAAGAAGGATCTCTCTCTTTACAGGGTCTTTGTATCTCGCTGACAGCTCCCTCGGAGTCGTCGTCAATGGAGGTCTGTTCTTGAAGGGGATGAGGTATCCTTTCCTCAGCACTTGCAGGGACCAAGAATCTGCTTTCATTGAAAGCCCATGCTTCCGAGAATCCCAGAAGTCTGGCCCCTACTGGTGATTGGAGGACTGGAATCTCATTTTGCGTTCTTCTTTGGAACTCTAATGGAAGATCTTCCTCTTTTCTCTCCTCCTCTCTTCCTTGGGGCTCGGCTAAAAGCTCTACCTCGAAAGGGCTGTTGGGCAGGTCTTGGCTCCCTCTTCGAGACAGCAGCAGCTGGCCTAGGCTTCTTAGCAGAATGTACCAGCAAATCCTGTGTTGCCTTCTCAGTAAGCGTATGGGAAATGTCCTTTACCAACTGAGAAGGAACAGCTGTTTAGACAGAGGGGCGTATAAAAGAGAAGCCCTCTGTACTGGAGAGACTGCTTTGGTAAGAAAAGAACCAAAGACAGCCCTCTTCTTTAATACTCCTGTCCCGAACAAGGATGCCACTTCAGCCGATCCGTCCTGCACTGCCTTGTCCATGCATGCCAAAACACTATGCAAGACTTCTGGTTCCAAAAACTGAGGGTCTTGAGTCTTGTTGGCCAAAGCCCCAAGGGACCAATCTAGGAAGTTAAAAACTTCCAAGACATGGAATATTCCCTGAGGAGATGGTCCATTTCAGACATTGTCCAGCTGTTTTGGCCGATGGAAGTGCATGCCTCCTTGCCGAATCCACCAAGGTCGAGAAGTCCGCTTCAGCAGATGAGGGAAGAGAAAGTCCCATAGATTCTCCTGTGCTATACCAAATCCCTCTCTTCCCTGATAGCCTGGAAGGGGGACAGGTAAACACAGTCTTCCCCGCCTCCTCCTCGGTTTTAAGCCAATTTCCGACCGACTGCAAAGCCCTCTTCATTGAAATGGTCGGTTGCATCTTCAAGAAAGAGGAAGACTTCACAGCCTTCGTACTCGAAAATAAAGACCGAGGAGAAGGAGGGGCAGCAGGACTCAGAGACTCTCCAAATTCTTTTAACAAGAGGGCTGCTAGTATCTTATAATCAGAAAGACCTGCCCCCTTGTTTTCTTCAGAGTCCGAAACATCCTCTAATTCCGGTTGAGTTTTATTCGGAGAAGAGTGTGCGACCGGAGGACTCCTCTCTCGGAATGCACAGGGCTTGCAGCAACACCGGCTGCAACCTGACAAGGGCTACGGTCGCTTGTGCGACATCTTGAGTCCCTGCCAGGAGAAGGCCGATGTTGTTCTTTTACCCTAAGGCCCTCCTGACAAGGACGACGGTCGCCTGTGCGACAACTTTCGTCCCTACCAGGAGAAGTCCTTAAATGTCGCCTTTTTTCATGATCAATTCCTTCCCGACAGTGGCTACGATCACCTGTGCGACACCTAGAGGCCCTGTCAGGGGAAAATTGATCTTGAGAAAAATCCCAAAGAGGAGCCTCCAAGTCCGCTTCAAACTCCGATAACTCATCCAAATTGTATTCTGGATTGTACAAATCCTTGCGCCTGCTTTCAGGCACTCTAGACGCTTTACGTCTTGTTTCAGCCGCTTCAGGCTTTGCAGGCGCCTTGCACCTCCATTCGGACGCTTCAGGCGCTTTGCGCCTCGTTTCAGGCGCCTCAGGCTCTTTAGGCGCTTTGCTTCTTCTTTCAGGCGCCTCAGGCTCCCTAGGCTCTTTGCTTTTCCTTTGAGGCGTTCTAGGCTCTCCAGGCGCTCTATGTTTCATATCAGGCGCTCTAGGCTCTCCAGGAGTTAAATATTTCCTTTTAGCCACTTCAGGCTTTTCAGGCGCGTTGCGCCTCATTTCTTTTACTTGAGGAGCTTTACACCTCATTTCAGGCGATCCAGACTCTTTTCGCCTCGCCAAAAGAGTTCCAGGATCTTCAGTAACTTTGCGCCTCCCTTCAGGCGCTTCAGGCTCTTTGCGCTTCCTTTCAGGAGTTAGTCCGATTTCGGGAGTTCCAATTTTACTCCTCGATACGGACATCTCATGTGCTTTCTTTCTAGTAGGAAGTTCCCTATACACATCTTGTCGCCTTGACAGCGTTTTGCGCTTGACAGTAGCCTGACGTCTGGCTGGCGCCAGGCTTCTGGCAGGCGCCTCGTCCGAGCTCTCAGATAGTTCTAAAGGACGGGATCTTTTGATAGGGAGAAATCTATCCTTCCTTCTAGGCTGATCAGATTTAAGAACTCCTACTAGGGAAGATATCTGTTTCTGCATATCCTCTAACATCTTCGTAGCTACGTCTCTCTTTCCAACCTCCGATGCAGGAGAAGAAGCTTCTGAATATACATTCTTCTTCCTCTTTTCCGGAGGATATTCTTCCGGAAATTCTTCAGGGCTTGAGTCAAATGAAGGAGACTTTCCAAGTTCTCTTCGAAGGTCTCAACAATCTATCTGAACTCCATCCTTTTTTAGATGAGGAATCAGATGAAGAAAAACACAGTTTCAGGACGTCTTTCCAACGACTATCCTTGGCAGCCCGGGACGTAACTACAGGATCTGCCGAGGGGACGCCTGACCGGTGGGGATTCTCTGAAACCTCCCTGCGGCTTTCGACATTTCTTCTCCACTGGTCTTGGGAGCTTGAAAGAGGTCTAGGCCTGGGAGCGAGACAGAGCCGATCAGACGCACCCTCCACTTCACTGGGAACACTTTCACTGCACTTACCTTCCAGTTCTTTAATTTTTTGTTCCATATGTTTAAGCGAAGCTTTCAGACTCGCAATTTCAGATGTTGAGCTTGCCGAGTCCGATAATCGGGAAGGTAAAGCTGTATGGGAGGAAACAATAGGGTTATCAATAGGCAATAGTACGCTAACTGGCTCGTTAGAGACCGACCTACTTACACTCTTGGAAGAGGCTTTTCTAGCCCTATCTCTCTCCAACTTTCTTAGGTAGGAATTAAGCAACTTCCATTCCTCCTCATTCAAATTCTTGCACTCATCACATGTATTCAATTGAGAGCATACATTCCCTCTACAATTTTTACAAGTGGTGTGAGGATCCACCGAAGCTTTCGGCAGTCTCACAAAACAATTCTCATTCACACACACTCTGAACGAAATCGACACGTCAGACATTATGAGAAATTCCAAAGCCCAATCCAAAAAACAGTCCACAATAGCGTATGCCAAACCAAAGATCCAATACGTCACCAAATAGCAGTCCAAAAGATCAACGGCGTAATGAAATTCGAAATTCAAGTCAGGAGGAACTAGCAACGATGTTACTAGTACCGCGACAGAGAAAAATCTGGCTTAAAACGGTAATAGTTCCTATTCCTGCCACCCAGCGGCAGGCGGCGGGATCACCTGACCTACCTGTAGTGTGTGCCGCGAAATTTGAATTTCTGTCGGGGACGACGGAGTCTATAGCTAAGTATATATCTGACAGGGAAGTTGAATGTATGAAATTGTATTTTTCATAGTTAACAAAACTGCGGTCTTTATGTAGGGATAGAGGTCTGGAAAAACTAAGCCCTATTAATAATAATAACGTAGGGATAAATTCCTCTAGCACCAGCTGGAAACTTGGTAAAATACATCTAAAATGGTAGAACAAGGAATTGGTGGCAACATGGTTCGGCCAATGGGATGAGCGAGGAGGCATTAGCCAACCTTCTCTCACCCACGATGCTGTGATGCATCCAGCTGTTTCCTTACTACCTTGCTGGTAAGATGCGTTGCTGCCCTTCCTACTGAAGCCAGTGCTTTCCTTACAAAATTATTGGCTCTCTATACACAAGAATCCCTGCATCATACAAGTTTGTACCATTCAGCCAATACTGTACAGGATTGTGATTGAGGCCAATCTTGCTTGTTCAAGAATTCCACATGAGCTGCTTCATTGGGAACTTGAATTTAAGCAGTTAACTATAATAAGCCTTAAAAAAAATAGTTCTCTGTTGGTTCCAATGCTTATGAGCAAATACATTGCAGAATTCTGTAAAATACTGCATATAATTCTAATGTACAACAATAGTTTTGTTTTGCAACTACTATACTAGGCAGCATTCAAAAGTACTGGAACTCCAGACACAAAAATCTCACAAGACTT
The DNA here is from genome assembly GCF_015104395.2 of Macrobrachium nipponense. Classification (NCBI taxonomy): domain Eukaryota; kingdom Metazoa; phylum Arthropoda; class Malacostraca; order Decapoda; family Palaemonidae; genus Macrobrachium; species Macrobrachium nipponense. The sequence goes on from NC_061102.1 coordinate 22,118,567, forward strand.
CAAACTAAATACTGGATAATGACAAGAAAATCTTCAAGTTTTCAACAAGGCCTTGTGTGTGGAAATACTGAAAGACTTGTTTTTACTTACATTAAATTCATCAAGACATCAGCAAGGATGAAGCTTCTCAGCCAAGAAAAGTGCACTTAAATTTTTCGTTTATTGTACCTCCAAGTACAAGTATTTTTTCATCACAAACAATATGGAAAATAAAACAATGTAGTACTACATTAAGGTTCAATGACAATGGATTCAAATGATTATAATGTCTGTACACATCGTGAAAGACTAATAATGTAAAACGGAAACTAGACTAGTTACCTTTTGAATATTGATAAATCCAGTAGTTATTAGCTATTTTTCCAGTCAATTTGGTAATCGAATTTTTTAGCTCAATGAAACAATGTTAATCACTCCCAATCTTCAAAATCTTGTTATGGCTAAAGACACTGGGGAACACTGTACCGAAAGAGCCCCAGATATGCCTCCAGTATATGTACATTTAAAAAGTGTGAAGGTTGAAAAAGCAGATGAAGGCTAGCAATATCAACACCATGCTAGTTAGATCATCAATTATTTTCTCAAATTTTTTTTCCATATAATTATGTAACTTCTTGCTTCTTAGTGACTGGAAGATAATACAGTAAACACTGTATACAAAACACTGAACAATATCCTAATAACATAAATGAGAATATGTGAGAAAGCTAGTTTGTGCTGAGGTGGATGGAGGCAGGTATCTTACATAGGTGTGCTGTGGGCACATACAACTAGTGAATAGTGTGATAGTGGATAGATGGAGGTGGAGGAGAGGGGAGGAGGAGGAGGAGGAGGAGGAGGAGGAGGAGGAAGGAGGAGGAGGAGGAGGAGGAGGAGGACGGGATGGAGGAGGGGAGGAGAGACGAGGAAGGAGGAGGAGGAGGAGGAGGGAGGAGGAGAGGAGGAGGAGGAGGAGGAGGAGGAAGAAAGAGGAGAGAAGAGAGAGAGAGAGAGAGAGAGAGAGAGAGAGAGAGAGAGAGAGAGAGAGAGAGAATCTCCAGTTCTTCTGACAAACAATGGAACACACGAACAGACACACCCTAAATAAGAAACGAAATAAAACACAGGATGTTGTGTCATCTACGTAAATCAACAATAAAGCAGTAGTAGCAGCAGTATTATTAAAGATTCAAAGGAATTTACTTCCATGCTCATAATATCCTACTTCAGGTTTCTTCATATGATTCATGGTTACTTATGAATGAACCCAAGATTTTGAAAGTCACTTATTCAAAGTCTACTGTACCCCTTCAGTGGTTGATTCTCTCTAAATATGTGCCTTAAAAATCTAAACAGTAACCATTACCATCACTACATTATTAAATGTAAGAAAAACCTAACGCAAAATTATTTGACAGAGAAGAAAATGTTCATTCCTAGGTAGTCATGATAATCATAAGAAATACAATGTAACTACTACTCTAAATCAAAAGTCATCCAACCACACTAGGATTAATACTACGACTAGCATCATATTTTCTATGACAGCTTTGGAGACTACACCTAACAATCCCTTGGGGTTAATATAATGTATATCTAAAGATATCAATATCAAGCTGAGCTTCAAATCCAAAAAGTACTTTACATGTTGCTCAACTCAACGCACCTTTGAGCGGAAATCTTTTCATCCAAAACTGATTACAATCTATAATCAAATGACATCAGGGCTTAGTCATCTGGAATGAAAATAAAACATTTTAGAAAAAAAACAGGGAAAATTTTAAAAAAGCCATTTTAAAAAGGCAGAGAAAAAATAGGAAACAATTTTATAGATAAGCTAGTTCTAAGTGTGTCTATAAAGAAACTATCACTTTTCCTTCATTTCTCCAATCAAAACTTTGAAAAAAAGAAAGTTTTCACCCTTTATCACCTAGTAAGATACTTAAAGCACATGGAATGGCAGTTGTCAAGATATTTCAGTTACAATAGAAAAGAAAAACATTTGGAACTTCAATCTGCCAGTTCCTGGTCATTGTTCAACCTTGGATTAAACTGGAGATATTAAGAAATATATATTTATCTTCAAGTAGCTACATAGTACATTCATTCTAAAACATACTGTAAACAGGCTATATACCAAAATACACAGCCACTTTAAAAGGTACAATACTGTTCTGAATATCTTAAAGGACACAACAGCAAGAGACTGTTTCCTTAACCAAACATGTCTCAATAAAACTCAATCCTTACACAGCTGATGATGTCAATGAAATTTGTTATTGCAAAAGCTCATTTACCTCAAGGGGTTACCAGAAAGTGGTTAATTTTCAATTAACATTCAACAAAATTACAGTACATATAAAATTTACTGCTATCTCACCTTTCTAACAGATTATGAATGTTAAATTTTTGTATGCAACTCTCAATCATTCAAGGGTACATCAGTCCGAATTTGATAAAATATCAGTGTTCAGATGGCTGCTGACTTGTCATGTCAAATTCTACAAAGAGCAACACTACTTTTTTTATATTGTGATTATTCTTCCATTAAAAACCTGGATATTTAAATGAAATGGACAAGCTATGGCCAGTAAGACAAGCACAGAACTGTACCAAACAACTACTATCACTAATAACTTATTTACTTAGGTTTTCTCAGGAAACCTGATCCAATTTACTGTGCAATCCTAAAACCATTTACAGGATATCATACCCATAAAACTAGACTTCTCGATGGCTAACGATAAAATGCTCTTCCACCAGTTGCTTCTACATTAGGAATAACCCATTCCCTGTGCCCTTTGTCTCTCTTACGATAGCCATAGTAATCTCCCCTACGCCTTGCACGGTAACGATTAAAATTATAATCGTCATCATCATCGTCGTCGTCGTCATCATCATCAAACCTTACATAGCGTCTACGTGTTTCCTGCCTTTCATATCTATTATGACCATATTTATCATGGTCCCTGTAAGTTTGTGTTTGTCCTTCCCAAGAATATCTGCTGTCTTTGCGTGCCCTAGCACGATCAAATTGCCAATCAGCTTTATGTTCAGATTCTCTCAAAGTTGTCCTATCACTAGCCCGCTCAAATACCCAGTCTGCTTTGTGCTGGTTCTCACGGCTTTTTTCCCGACCTACTGCTCTTTTTTGTGACCAGTCACTATAAGGATACTTTGTGTGATTCTTACCCCTTCGACGAATGAATGCTTTCTTTGGGCCTGAAAAGTCCTTATGATAATTCTTCTTTGATGGCTGTTCCCAGTGACGCATTATTCCCTTCCGCTTGTGAACATCATCACCGCCGCCATGTTTACGGTATTTTCTTCTTCGACGTCTGTCATCATCATCATCGTCATCATCGTCATCATCATCATCATCGTCGTCATCATCGTCATCTCGTTTTCTCCTGTAGTGTCGTCTTCTGTATCTTCTATCATCATCATCATCATCATCGTCGTCGTCATCATCGTCATCATCATCGTCGTCATCATCATCATCTCTGTATCTTTTATCATATTTATTATACTGACCCTTATAGTATCTATGACCCTCTTCACTCTCTTGCATTCTCCTGTCTCTTCCATCCTTTCTTTCAAAACCTTTAGAATGCTCACGGTTTCTTCTTTCTTGATCTCTCTCTTTCTGTTCTCTTTCCTCCCTCTCTCGTTTTTCTTTTTCCTCACGCTCCTTCATTTCTCTTTCCTTCCTTTCAGCTTCTTTTTTATTTTTCTTCTCTTCCTCATCACTGATTCTCATTCTCCTGGATCGTTCTTTCTTACCCTCTTTTTTCCCTTCATCACGTTTATTTTTACGAGCCTCTTTAACTTTTTTATCTTCAGGAATTCTTTTCTTTTCTTCACCATCATCACCATCTCCTTTGCCAGACATTGAAGATTTTGCTACAGTTAAAATCTTGTCTGCAACAAGTACTTCTTCTTCAGATGCCTTTTCATCTTCGATCTCTTCCACCACTGCTACATCCTCTTCTTCCTCCACTTCTAGGGCTTCTTCATCTGCTAAATCCGCAACAAGAACTTCTGCAACAGGAAGTTCAGCATCATCTTCACCTCCAGCTACCAGAGTCAAACTTTCTGCAGATTCTTCATCAACCTGAGCCTATTAAATAAAGCATGATATAATTCCAGTTACTTAGGTGAAGTGATAAGAACACTTCCTATGTATAATTATTAAAACGAGTGTGTAGACATGCTCTGCATGATTTTGGCTAGTTTCTCTTGGGTGCTTTGTCCATCTGACCGCAGGCATTACCTAAGCCATGCATGCTACAAACAAGGAATGAAAGATATGACTTTTAATTTTATATTTTAATACCACAAACCGTAACACCTAACAGCAAAGCTTAACTCTTGAATAGAATAAGCAAAGAGTAAGCCTATTTCAAAATAATACAAAATGCATGACTGTATCTACAACCACAAGCTTCAAACCACACATTAAAGAATGATACCACTCCATTACCAACAATATACACACATGAATATCCAAAGTGACTGAATTTTGGATTTTATCAATATCAACAGTAAGGCAATATCAGCTGCTACCTTTGCTAAATAAATAACAAAGGCAAAATGCATCAATCAAGACGAAAGAAACATCACTACATGTAAAAGAACCACCCAAAAACCAAACATACAATAAACAAACCTCCATTCCAGTGGCAATTCAATTCCTGATTTGTACCTTTGCAAAAGTTGTCATGTCTAAACCATGTTTCTATTATGTATATAAATTCTTTTTATACAAACCTATTCATCACAGTATTTTATTTCCCTGGATATGGAAATCCAAGTCACACCCACTCTATTGCCCAAGGCCAATAGGTATCTACTTCATGCGCCTACCCCTGCGTAAGAAACCTGTTTCTCTTGCACTTGTGTGAAAAGAGCAAAATTCAAGAGTTCATGAAGGGCATGTATTCTATGGCTGATAGGTTTGTAGGAAAAACTTGGTTTAGTTCATCACAACAAAATAAATGTTTAAATTTTGTTAGTACACAGAATACAGTCACAATAGACATTTCAAAATATTTCAAGAAAATGTTTCTCTTTCAATATATTTGCAAATTTTGCTAAACAAGATATCTGAAAATTTATGATTCTTGAATAAATCAATTTATGGCCTGGCACACTAGGTTAGGTTAGGATGCAACCCAGTTGACATCTCATTGTCATGAAAAACGTATATATCTCATAAATTTCATGTTTAATATTGTGACTGAACTCTAATCAGTAAAATGAGGTGCAAATATGGTTATCGCAGATGCCCATACCCTATAAGGGCCACAGATGAAGTCATGAAAGTTATGATGATGTGGATGAAGAAAAAGGTGAATGATGAGGCAACAGCCCCGATTATACTTCCCACTGTTCCTAAAATAGAATTTACTCAAATAAAATTTACTGAAAGTAGAGGGATATCCCTATTTTACTGTTTGAACAATGGCAACAACCTCCATATTGTACTTGAAGGTAACACAAGGAAGAACATTTACATCATGAGCTTCTGCTCTAAATTGTGGTTACTGTGAATTGTTTACTTCTTAATTAGTATTTAAGTTTTCAAGGAATCATTTCTACCAAATCATCCCTATGCATAATTAAGTGTGGACATGGGTGCTAGTCATACAGTTTACGGATGTCGACTTTGTAAGAGGATCGGCATTTGCAATGTCCTCTGTGCAATGTTTCCCTCAGCAAATCTGTATAAAGTGAATAGTTTCTCTTTGTCCACAGGCAAGTTTATTAATGTCATGTAAATGGCACCCCATTTGATGAGTCTTTGAACTTTCCCTCTTCTCATTGCAAAAGAAATGTAGTAAAGGAGAAACACTGGAAAAGGAAATTAAAAATATATCAAAGAAAGAACAAAAATATTTATCATTAGATAAAAGTATTGCTTTCACATATCCTGGAAAGCAGTCATGAAAATGAAAATAGCCTGCAGACCTGGACTTAGGACAAGGTAGTTGGTTCAAATTTGATAGAGTACCCCACTCAGTAAAAGCAAGTGAACAAAACAAAATGATAAATAATGAAGGCAGTAAATAAAAAAAGAGAGAGAGAGAGAGAGGAGAGAGAGAGAGAGAGAGAGAGAGAAACACTGATATCAACCCTAAGACTGTTGGAAATAAAAAGAAGAAAAAAATCACAGTTCTCACCAGATGGATCAAAGGCGTCTCAATCTAGAGCTATACAAATTGATGACTGAGATTTCCCTCATCCAAAGTAGTGAGGCAATCTTATACATGATTAAAAGGGTTGTGATGCAACCAAATACTATGTTTTGTTCTCAGAGTAGAATTGCATAAGTTAATTTCTGACTTTTCAGAGCACTTGCTGGAGGATCATAGGCATTTCTGTCGCCATCTTGTAACACATCATTAAACATGAGCTTGCTGTCATCCTATGGATGACAATTTTCACATCTTTATGATCTTGTTTGAAAGATTCTAGATTAAAAAATTGTCATTTCAGGCTGTTTTCATTCCTTGGTCATTAAGGATGGGTACTACAATAAATTTTCTGGACTATACAGTTCAAGAAATTAAACCTTCTTCAGGCTTAGTGCTCTGGTCAGTCCTGTGATTTAAGCAATTTGTTCCTAAGCTCATAACCCACCCCCCACCACACAAAACTTTTACAAGAGTGAACTTACTGCAGGGTTTACATTCAAGTCTGGGACAAACACATTTTATTTAGGTACTTAAAAAAAATGTGCATATACTGCACTACAGAGAGCATTAATTACCAGCAAAAGCAAGAATGAACACTGAACCTACGTAATAGAACAACAAAAATAATAAACTTATCACAACCTAACTTATGTACAAAACTAAGATCACCAGTCAACGGAACAAAAACTCCACTACTTGTTCAATGGACAACAACCAACATCAGTAGCGTACTAGTACCACCAATGCTCCCACTTCTAGAACAGATAATAATTTTGCTAGACTAGATGACAAAATTACTCTTAACAAAAACTTCTTAAGAATCATATCGACTTTGACCCACTTAAAAATGAAGAAACAAAAAACAAAAACAAAAATTACATAAAACATCTGCTTTACTGTGAGCCCTTAATGATATTTGATGATATGATGAGTCAGGGGTCTGCCTAGATACCTCTTGGGCGTGTTGAACCAAACTTATGCAAATACGAGACAAAATTATTAGACTTGCTGGGAGACGCAGAAGCAGTAACGTACACAACAACATCAACTGACCCAGAGTTATGGATAAACTAGTCTCCAAACAAAATATGTAGCCCCTCAACCAATTTCTATTTGTAATAATGCTCTGAAAGAGCTTTTCCTGATTTATAAATGGCATCATCAAAAGCATGATATCCACAATCAATGTCTATTTTTTTATTCAGGTGTTAACCTTCCCCAAGAAAATGTTAGGCTTTGTATACATTAAAAGTCTTGTGCAATACAGATTACAGTAATGGCAATATTAATCAGATTACAGGCAGCCCCCGGATACCGACAGGGGTTCCGTTCCTGGGGGCCTGACAATAACTGAAAATCGTCGCCAACCGAAATTCAACAGTCTACGGGCGTCACAATCCACCTGACGGTGCCCTAAACTCGTTAACAATGCTTAGACATTGGCCAGATATTTTGCCCTAAAATGTAATAACTCTTTAATGAAAATGTGGAATTTCATTTGCCTAATCATTTACTATGGTCTGCATCGTAGTTCTACAAATTTTAAATGTCAGATTCGATGAACTTACTGGTAAATCTTGGCCTAGAGATAGAAAGACAGAAAAGAAAAACTCACCTTTTTCATACTGCTAACATTTCCTCCATCTCTTTATTGATCATATCTTCTAGTTATATAAGTTAAAAAAGCAAAAGAGAATGATAAAAGTATCGTTAGTAACATTATAATAATTGCTTAGACGCTACAGCCACAAACAACTGAACAAAAACAGTTGTTTTGCTATAACAACCGAACCGAATCTGATAATAACAATGTTTTGCTTGCATTTCAGCCATCGTATGATGGTAAAAAAATTACTGTAGCTATGTTACAAAAGACGTTAATTAAGCAGAACAGGACTTAAAATATTTTTGCATTATACTACCTTTATTTCCTACGAAGAAAATATTGTCAAGTACTGCTAAATTTAAGATGCAGTTATAGCTGAACCTGATGAAAAAAATGTTCGCATTGCTAATGACTATAAATTATCATGCATCAGCAAACGGAACTGAACCGAATCTGATAATAACAATGTTTTGCTTGCATTTCAGCCATCGTACGATAGTAAAAAATTACCGTAGTTATGTTACAAATGATTTTAATTAAGTAGAACAGAACTTGATATCTTTGTATTAAACCTTTATTTTCTAAGGAGAAAATATTGGCAAGAAAAATATTACTGCTAAATTTAAGTTGCAGTTGTAACTGAACCTTAGAAAAAAATGTTTACACAGCTAATGACTTTAATTATTGTGCATCAGCAATATGGATGAAACCCGATCGCAAATAATAGTGGAGAAAAAAGTATTTTAATAAGAAATACTGGCCACAAAAGAACGCATTTTACTGTTGTTTTCACGCTGATAAAAGATAAATATGTAAATCTTGTATTATTGTGAAATAGGATGAATATAGCAATTAATATCTCTTAATTTTTTACACATGCGCTAGAAATGATCCTATTGTTAAGACCGATGGTTTGTTCGCATATGAACAAACATGCTCCCGACACCATCTATTAACGAAAAATATAACTTAACCTAATTCACAACCTATTTCAACTTAAAAAGACTTCATATAATAAAAAATAACCCTGGCCCTTATAAATAGAGTTAGAGAGATTAATTTATACTAAATACAAGCAAAAAATTTGCTCTGAATTGAGTTAAATAGGGCAAAATAATCTTACCTCCGATCTCCATTGATTTTTCCAAACTAAAACATTGATCACTTTGTATTTTATAATACTATAGTAATATGAGAATACATGCAGTATTATTGCATACAGTGAAGTAAAGCATAATTTTAAAAGAGCCAAGGAAAAGATCCAATTTCTTTGTTTGTATTTATGAGGATCTCTCGCTGCTTAGGCCTAGCCATCAATAACCAGACAATGGCGCCATCTATTAACGAAAAAAATATAACTTAATCTAGCTTGCAACAAGACGTATTTAAGTCATATTTCAATTTAAAAACACTTCACATTACAAAAAATAACCTTGCCCATATAAATAGTTTCTAGGGATTAAACTTACGCTAAACGGAAGCGAGAAAATCGTGCTGAATTGAGTTAAATACGGCGAAATAATCTTACCTCCGCTCTCAGCAGATTTTTCCAAACCAAAACATGATAGGTTTGTTTGTATTTTATAATACAACAGTAATATAAGACTACATACAGTAATACTGGATACAGCGAAGTAAAGGATAACTTTTTAAAAGAGCCAAGGAAATTATGTATCTTCATTATGTTTGTATTTTATGAGGTGGTCTTGGCACTTAGCCTAAGCCACTGATAACCAGACAACAGTGCCATAAACCCTACGGAGGGTAAAACCCAGTTATGAATATATTGAACAAGCACTGTAAAACCGAAATGCCGGTAACCAATACCAACAGTAACCGGGGGCTGCCTGTATACTTTACTAAAAACTGAACCAGAAATCTACATTTGATGATAACACTTCATTTCAAAAAGAAAATAACACCATGGTTAAAGTAACTTGTTTGCTGTATGTGGCGGGTGAAGAAGCATTAACCACAAAAAGAAAAAACCATGAAGTTTACCAAGTCCATAATTTTTCTAAAAACAAGAAGCATTAACCACAAAAGGAAAAAAACCTTGAAGTTTACCAAGTCATTAATTTTTCTAAAAACAGTCTTAATGATTATCAATACTACTTGGATCATGCTCTTACCTCTAAATCCTTCCATGTCTTATCAAACTGGTTGTTAAGAACTGAGAATCTTTCTGCTAGTGTGCTGATGGTTTTGTCCACAGTTGCCTTGCCCTTCTTCATTATATTATTATAGCCTATTTCTTTCATTTTATTTACAACATTGACGAGAACTCTATTCATTTTGGAAAGAGTATTTTGTCCAACGGCAGCAATGCTTCCTGGATGGCGCAACTCTTTTACCTGTAAAAATATTGAACAAAAGAGTATTAGTGGTTCCTCAGAATTACCAATGGAAAATTATATGCATTATTCTTGTAACCATTTTCAGAAATAAGCTAAATATAATTAAGTATGAAAAGTGTTATATAAGTTAAAACAGAGCCTCTAAATTAAATATGGGAACCAGTTTTGTAATAGACAAAACCTGTATTCAATAGCAACCCAATCTAAATTAACTTCTTTTAATTTCTAAATCTGGATTTTTGATTCGTTATATATGTATAAGCAAACACAGTCAACAAATGTCACTTCATTTTTCAGCTGATTATGTATTTTATCGTATTCCTCCATCTAACAACAGCATCTTTGACTGCCAAGATACTGCAAAGTTTATTAGCAACGAGATTTAAAATTTGGTAATCTGAAAACTACAGTACAGGGAGCCCCCACCTATCGGTTCCAGTATTACGGTGCATGGTTAATGATGTAGTTAACAATATTTTTGGTGATGATAATCCGTTTATTGGTGTTGTTAAGTGGTCTATTGGTGCTTAAAATGTCAGTTATTACCATAATCATCGGCAATTTTCTGTAAGTGGCGCTCGACTGGGAATGGAACCGGGGGCTGCCTGTACACATTATTGATATTAAAACACTGAAGCAGCATACTCATTGGACTATTTCATGTAGCAATTGTTTTACAGCTGAACATGTAGTGAGTTTCAAATGCCTAACAAGCAGCAGACTAATTTATAATTGATAACCATTCCATAATGTTTTTGTTTTATATTTTTTATAATCTTAATTTGGATTATTGATACAAGTTTCCCAATAGATAACAAAGAGCCCCATACATGTACTTATAAAGAATGAAATAAAATGTTATTTCACAAATAGCATGATTGATTTTTTTTATACAAGCCAATTATTTACAATAATATGCTGTTTAGTGTGGCACGAAATAGTCAGAGACACTGCATTCCTTATTGAAAGTAAGTACGTAATGAGAGAGAGAGAGAGAGAGAGAGAGAGAGAGAGAGAGAGAGAGAGAGAGAGAGAGATATTCAAATATGTTAAAAATACATTAATACTTAATTAAAGGCTATGATATACTGTACTATGCTTTCATTCATCAAATTTCCCATTTTTTTTTATACTGAAAAGACATAATCGCTCTTAATTCAGTCTAGAATATAAAAATACAATGCAAATTATATCATATAAGTTAAAACTGGAAAACAAAACCCTTAAGATACTTAAAAACAAAATATATGTTTGAAATAATTGGAATTTCTCAGATGGAGTCGTTCATGGAGACCTGGAGGACAGTGTGATTTTTTTTTATTGTAGTACTACATATCAAGATGACAACATTTACTAGTTTTCCTTCATGAACGGGAATATTATTGCGTCATCATTAGTGCTGATTGTACTAATTACTTTAGTTTTACAAATTTATGTTTGTATTCCAAAGCGTTTAAAGTTAGTCAATGTCAATGGCAGTCAATATTGCAACAGCTAAGGTAGGTTGAGCAAATCTATTTGAATTCGCAAGAGCGTTTTCTATGATGTGAGGAAGAACCCGAGAACTTCGAGTGGGAGACCACAAGTCACTGAATACTGGCTTACATAATGGCTTTCACACTTTGATTACTTTGACGTTGACATGGATCAAGTTGCTGTTTACAAAGCTACTGTCATTAAAAAGAAATCTTTATCAAGGTTAAAGTAGCCTGTCAGCTCAAAGATTTTCTGGCTATGCTCCCATTACAAGCAGTTCGTAGTTAGTCCACATAGCTGCATTATTTTCCTATGAGGCTGTAAGATCTCCCAACACAAATCCAGTAGAGTGGGCCCCCCCCGTATTCGCGGACTCACACATTCGCAGATTTCTCTCAGGAACGTTTCCCAGCATTATTCACGGAAAATTCGCTGTATTTTTCTATGAGAAATATCCACAAATTCCTGGGTTTTTTGTTATCAATTTCATCATAAAATGCACTTTTTGTGATAAGACTATTAAAAAAACCAAGTATGAAAATTTAAAGTTTTTTTCTTGAGTTTTAACTAACAATATAGGCTGTTTTTAGCATTTTTATAGGGGTTCCAAACATTCGCGGGGTTCTAACTATTCACGGGGGGTCTTGTACGCATCCCCCACGAATACAGGGGGACCACTGTATAAGGTATTACAAAAGCTGGCCTTACCTTAGCTGTCCGGCTCCTGTCTTTCACTCTGTGTCACCCCTAACAAAAACATTAGACCTCTAGCTTTCTGTTGAACTGTGTAGCGAAGAGGCCTAACACAAGTCTTCTCCAAGTAGATAGAGGAGACACTAGGATAACACAAGGGGTTGTCCTATGAAATTATCCTTTACACAGACATTCTAAATATCCTACTGTCAACTTGTGCACTGTCAAAGGAATTGCACTGTAGACAGAGATGTCCTCATGCTGCCAAAGGAACATGCATTTCCAACAAAGGATAAATCCTATGAGGAGATCCCCTACAAGTTTAGTATGCTACTCAACCGAGATATCCTATGACAAGATACGAGCGGCTCCCTTTTAGACAAAGGAACCAGCAAGGTGACATCCCTAAGCAACATAGCACAGCACTAAAGACAGATCTTAACTCCTGCAGAGACAAGAACAACTAGGATATTGAAATACAGTACTGGTCTGGTTACTTAGACATATAAAGTTAGGGCAAATTAGGACTGTACCCCAGCTCTTGAAGAATGGGAAAATCTTCTTGTAGAACTGAAGTGTAGGTCTGATAAAGATAAGCTCAAACCAGGTAGGCTACACTAACAACTCCTACACTTAGGATGGACCAGGATGGTAGGCTAGGCCTAGAACTCAACCACTTAGGCTAAGCTAGTCTAAGAACTCAACCACTTAGGACGGGCTTAGTAAGTAAAGGTAGGTTCAAACTAGTTAGGCTAGGCTAAGAACTCAACCCCTTAGGCTAAGGTAAGTTAGTAAAGGTAGGTGTAAACTAGCTACACTAGGCTAGGCTGAGAACTCTGCCACTTAGGTTAGACTAAGTTGGTAAAGGTAGGTTCAAATTAACTAGGCTAGGCTAAGAACTCAACCCATTGCTAGGCTAAGAATTCAACCACTTGCTAGGCTAAGAAGAAAACCACTTATGGTAGGCGAAGTTAGTAAAGTAAAGTTCAAACTAGCCAGACTAGGCTACAAACTCGGCAACTTGCTAGTCTAAGAACTGAACCACTTGCTAGGCTAAAAACTCAACCACTTGCTAGGCTGAGGACTCAACCACTTATGATAGGCTAAGTTGGTGAAGGTAGGTTTGAATTAGCTAAGCTAGGCTAGGCTAAGAACTCAACCACTTTGGCTATGCTAAGTTAAAAAGAGAAGTAGTTCTTCATCCTTTCTTAGTTTGAAGTCTTATTGGTCTAGACTCTAGTACCTAATCAGTTAATTATGTCTGAATCGTAGATCTTTCAAGTTAGAAAATATTTCTACTTGCTCCAGGAAAACACCTTGTTCAGTCAGAATTGAACCCTGTTTTGTAAGGTGGTGTGGGATGGAATGGTTGCACAGAATTTCACTGTAAAGGAACCAACCTATTGACTAACTGCAACTACTTGTGTCAAAGTCGAAGCATTAGGTCAATATTCTCGTAGGAACAATCCAAATTGTAAATAAACAATGAAACAAGAGAATTCTCCTACCTAGGAAGGTTGGAGTTTTTGGGTCAACACAAAGACTGTCAATTCCCACAATGAAGTCAGTATGGGCCTTATTAAACAGATCCATTGATGTGGGAAGTCAGTATGGGTGTGATTAAACGGATCCATTGATTTGTTATTAAAAGCATAACAGTTGGAAGATCAATCTCGTATGTAGATGACATGGAACATCCGTCGGATGCTACTAAAGGAACACCTGTGAGCCCTTTGCTGTGAAACAAAAGGCATTGAACAGACATGCTGAATAGCCATGGCATAAGTGACGGTCCGTTCCCGGACATTGCAGAAACACAGTGTGTAGTAGGTCAAAGGTCTGTTTTGATATCTTATGTATTAGATATGGAACTTTGGTCGGATGCTACCAAAGCAGTAATCATCAGACATTACCTATGTGACCAACAGGCAAAGCACAGACATGCTTTATGATCCACAGCTGTTTAGACATGTACGTACGTCCGTCACTGGGCGTGAAGTCACATACGCGGATGTACATGACACTGTCTGGGAGACAAAGAAGTAGAAGCACAATACCTTTACCTTGCGTCATGACCACTGACTGGAAGGTGAACGTCTCTCTCTCTCTCTCTCTCTCTCTCTCTCTCTCTCTCTCTCTCTCTCTCTCTCAATATGAATTTGGAATCAATGTTTTACGAATTAGTTAATCGTTGGTAAAATTTCAGTAACAAAGTCTCATCTGTGGACGTGAACAACAGGTGAGGAAATCCTGGACCTGGCGAATGAGACTTAAAACCAGAAGAATGTCTTGAAGGCAAACAAGAGACTTCCTAGAGGAAGAAGGGCAATGATCATCTTCCAAAGGAAGACATCGGCGTATGTGAGGGGGAGACTCATGCCCGTGCAAGAAAGACAACGATACAGCTCTTAGGGAAACATATTCACAGATGTGATACAAGGACTTCTGGAACTAAGGTGACTAAGTCACGAACATGTGAGTGTCAAAGTGACAATGCCTATGATAGAAACATGCCACCAAACATTCAGAATCTCTCATGTCCCCAAATGTTCAGAATCTCTCACATCCAATGAAGGATTCTGCACTGCATCAATCCTGGCTGGGTTGTCGTAGAATCTTTACGGCTACTCCAATCTGGGTAGAATCATCCTACCGGGATTCCGATGAAAACTGAGCATCACAAGCACACATAAGTGTCTTGGAATTCGAAGAAATCAAAGAACTCAGACAAGCTACCAAGCCACGAACAGGATGCAGGTTGGTTGCTCCCTCCACCCAAGTGTCCAAAGAAACACAGTAGAAAAAGTTAAGTATATCTTGGGTTTACCAGACCACTGAGCTGATTAACAGCTCTCCTAGGGTTGGCCCTAAGGATTAGATTTTTTTACATAGTTAGGAACCAATTGGTTACTTAGAACAGGACCTACAGCTTACTGTGGGATCCAAACCACATTTTATTGAGAAATGAATTTCTAATCACCAGAAATACATTCCTCTAATTCTGCAGTGGTAGTCACAGGAAATGAACTTGGGGTACCAGATTGATAGTCGAGTATGCAACTTATCCAGTCGTAGCGAATATTATTTGACACACATGCAAGACATAGCAATACTTGATACTCTTGACACCTCTTTTCAAAGACTTAAGTGTCCGGGATGACTCAATGAAAAGGGTACATTTAATAATGGATTGTGGTGAAACAAACCATCATTCTTGACCAAATAAACTAGCTTCTTGAAAACAAAAGACTTACTTTTGTATGGAAGAAATTACATTAACAATACTTACATGATAATGAAATTTGTCTAACCAACTGCACTCAAGTGTGCTTAACCCTTAAACGCCAAGCCGCTATTTACCAAAGTGTCTATCGTATGCCAGCGGCATTCGAGAGTTAGCGCTGAAGCAGAAAAAGTTTTTTTTTTTTTTTGTTTTTTTTTTTTTTTTTTTTAAATCACAGCACGGTTAGCTTTTAAGATTGAGAGTTCATTTTTGGCTCCTTTTTTTGTCATTGCCTGAAGTTTAGTATGCAACCACAAAAAAAAAAAAAAAAAAAAAAAAGAAAAAAAAAGGGATTTTGACGTAAGGAAAAATCTATTTCTGGGTGATTGGCTCGTGTCGCCAGCGAAATATCCTTTAATCTATTATTTCTAGGGTAAATGTACTAACACATACCAGAGAATAAATAAATAAAGAAAAAGGTCAGTACAACTGACTCGCTCCACCCCACCAAGAGGGGTGTCGGTATGAACACTATGGCGAGTGAGACCACTACCACGAGCCGAATGCCAATAGAAATCTCCCACTACAAAATCCCCACAAGAGGAGAGCCGACCCACAGAGTGGGCAGCAACTACTACTACTCCATCCCATGCTGCCGACTGCTGCGCCTCTGGTGGCCATCCTGAAGTTAGCAGACAATCTTGAGCGATGGGATGGGTAGGGTGGGATTTCGCTGGCGACACGAGCCAATCGCCCAGAAATAGATTTTTCCTTACGTCAAAATCCCTTTTCTGGGCTCAGCTCGTGTCGCTGCGCGAAATCGTACCAGAGAAATAGCACAAGATTGTAAATAAAATTCAACAAAACAAAAAGAGGTCTCAAATAAAAGATAAAATAAAAGAATATAATTGCTAATAAAGATACATATACACAATGATACAAAAATAGAAATATTGTTTAAATTAAACTTAATGCTAATAATATTTCTTAACTTAAGGTAATTTACATATATACAGGGCTTACATGGCATATATGTTCCGAAATAGTATCTGTGTATTGATATGTATCAAGAACTCTAGAGCAATTAAGACAATAAGTTGAACAGAACAAACTTCAATAAAACAATATATAAAGGAATGTATATATCTTAATATACAAAACCCGTAACCATTACAATTAAGATGTATCCCCTAGCATAAAAATAAGGGGATCACATCCAAGAGATCAATATATACAATCGATTGTGAGTGTCCCTAGCAAAAAAAATAAGGGACACTCACCATATCATCATAAAAGCAGCTAAGACACAAGGTAACCGTAGATGAACAAGGCAGGAATAGACGAACTGTTGGGTGAGACAGGTAGAAAGGAGGACTGGATCTTCTACTAAAGATTAGGCAGAGTCGGGGGAAACTATGTTACCCGCCGCCACTGCTGAAAATTTCAGAGCTTCCAAGGACTTTAAGTAATGACGTAAATACTGTCGGCGATTTCCATCCAGTATATTTTTTCAACTCATCGAAGTTCATATGTTGGAAATAGTTAATTGAGGTGGCTACTGCCCTGACATCATGTGCTTTTGGAAAAGAGTCAGGATTGGCTTGTTTAATAAAGTACAAGATTTGCTGCCTGATGCCTTTAATAGATAAAGTACCACCTTTTTCTCTCATAAAGAGAGGACCCGATGAGGATGAGGAGGTCCTAGACAGAAAGGCTCGTAAGGTCGATACTGGGCAAAGAGATATATCCTGTGGAAGGGGTAGTACCTTCCATGGTTCCCACCTCATCAAAGGATCTTCATTCTTAGCTATAAAACTACGTTCCGGAGAAAGTAGCACTTCCCCTGTGGGAAGGAACTGAATATGATCCGGATCTCTGGATAATGCCGACAGTTCTGAAATTCTAGCTCCCGAGGCCAAGCTTAATAAAAATAGAGTTTTTCTTAAGAGCATTATAAAAGAACATGTGTCATTATCAGTTTCTGAAGCCAGCTTTAGAACATCATTTAAGAACCATGATACTGACGTAGGCCTTACAGAAGGTCTAAGTCTAGCACACGCCTTGGGAATAGACGAGAAGTAGGAGTCTGTCAAGTCTATGTTGAAACCAAATTGAAAAATCTTTTTCAAGGCTGACTTGTTTGTCGTAATGGTGCTAGCTGCTAAGCCTTTTTCAAATAAAGATCTGAAAAAGGATATAGCTGAATTGATTGTCATGATTCTAATATCTGATTCTCTCAGGAAGGTTGCTAACTTTTTGACAGCAGCATCATACTGTCTCAAAGTTGAATCCCTTTTATCGGATTCCAAGAAGAGAATATTTTGAGGGTCAATATTCGCATCCCTTTTCGCTGCAAACTTCATGAAATCCATAAAGTTAGGGTTTTGAGAATTCCTGAGGAAGCGAACACAGTCTTCGTTTGTACTGACTGGGAGAGCTTGGGACTGGGAATCCGAAGAGGGCGAAGACCCAGTTCCAGAATTAGAGGGTACCAATTGCTCTTTGGCCAGTCTGGGGCTACTAGAGCCACTTGACCCTTGAATGTCCTGAGTTTGTTCAGTACCTTCATGAGAAGATTCACTGGAGGAAAGACATAAATCTTCTCCCAGTTGTTGTTCCAGTCTAGGGCCAGGGCGTCCGTGGCATAGGCCAGAGGGTCCAGGTTGGGGGCCACATAACATGGGAGTTTGTGGTTCGCTTGGGATGCGAAGAGATCCACTTGTAGGCCTGGAACTCTCTGAAGAATCCATTGGAACGAAACTGTTGTCCAGTGACCATCCGACTCTAGAGGTACTGATCGGGATAGAGCATCTGCTATGACGTTTCTCACTCCAGCTATATGGGTGGAGGAGAGGTGCCAACTGAACTTGTCCGCCAGGGAGAAGATGGCTACCATGACATGATTTAGATGGCGCGATTTGGAGCCTCCCCTGTTTATACAATGTACTACCACTGCGCTGTCCAAGACTAGCTTTATGTGGGAGTACTTTGGCGGACATAACCTTTTTAGGGTCAAGAACACTGCCATTGCTTCCAGTACGTTTATATGGAACTGACGGAACTGAAGTGACCAAGTTCCCTGAACTTTCTTGAACTGGGAATATCCTCCCCAACCGCTTAATGAAGCGTCTGTGTGGATGGTGATCCCCGGAGGAGGAAACTGAAGGGGTACTGAAACCGATAAGTTCTTGACTTTTGCCCACGGGCGAAGTCGATTCCGTAGAATCTGAGGGACTGAGGATAATTTGTCCCTGGACCTGACATTTGCTCGTGAGCGCCAGATTTCTGGTTAGGTCTTTCAGTTTGGCTTTCATACAAAGATGTTTTGTCACTGATGCAAACTGGAGTGAACCCAGGATCCTTTCCTGAGTTCTTCTCGACACCAGTTTGTGACTCAGAAATTGCTTGACTTGACTTCGCTATTTCTTTCCTCTTGGTTGATGGAATCGCAGAGTATGGGAGGATAGATTCCATTGAATGCCCAGCCACTGAAAGTTTGACTCTGGAGTGAGTCTTGACTTGGTCCTGTTTATCTTGAAACTAGATATTCCAGGAAACTGAATCACTTTCAGTGTTGCTTTGTGGCATTCCTCGACTGGTTGGAGCCCAGATTAAACCAATCGTTCGAGATACGCTACTACCATAACCCCTTGCGACCTTAGTTGTTGAACCACCACTTCCGCCAACTTCGTGAACACCCTGGGTGCTACGTTGAGCCCGAAAGGAACTACCTTGAAGGAGAATGTCTGGTCTCCTATTTTGAAGCCCAGATACGACGGAAGTGTCTTGCATAGGGATATGATAGTAAGCGTCTGTAAGATCGATAGAGGTGGTGACGGCCCCACGGGGGAAGTAAGGTCCGTACCTGCGAGATCGTGAGCATCTTGAACTTGTCGCAGCGAATGGCTAAGTTTAAGCGGGACAAGTCTAAGATTACCCTTCTTTTTTGTGAGCCTTTCTTTGGCACGCTGAATAAGCGTCCTTGAAATTTTAACCTGTTGACTCTCGCTATAGCTCCTTTCTGAAGGAGGTCCTCCGCATACTCCGTCAATTCTTTGGATAAGAGTTGGCGGAAAGGTCTGGATGGGGGAGGGTCCGCTATCCAGCTCCAAACCCAGGCCTTTTGACACAAGCTCTGCGCCCACTTGCTGAAGTTCCACCGGTGGCGGAAGTGAAACAGTCTCCCTCCTACCTGAAAATCCTCATTGGTTTTGGTAGCCTCCTCGGCCTCCCCTGAAATGCTTCCCTATTGAAGGGCCCTCCCGATCCTCTCCCACGAAAGGATCGCTTACCTGTCTGCCTCCGTTACCCGAGCGGTCATACTTCTGGAAGCCTGACCCTCGAAGACTTGGTTGTAGGCTGGAGAGAGAGCGTAGAGGTGGAGGGTTGAGGCTGGGGGGGAAATAACATAGATTGGCTGCGACTGAGCCTTGGAGGTAGAAGGTTGGGCTGCTTGCACCAACGGAACAGCTGGAACCTGCTGAGTAAAGCGTGGCTGTTTCTTCTGGTAGGGCTGGAAACGTCTGGGTTTCCTTTGAGCCTTACCCCTGACCACTTGATCTTGGCGTCTCTTGGCCGTAAGACCCCAACGATCTTTAAGGCTTTGGTTTAATCTCGTAGCCTCTGCCTGGACCTCCTTCACCATCGCCTCTGGGAAGAGGTCTGCTCCCCAGATGTTAGATGTAAGCAACTTATTCGGCTCATGCCGAATTGTTGCTTCTTGGAGGACATGTTTCCTACAATTCGTCCTAGCCGTGGCGAACTCAACATATCAGACTGCACCGTTTGAGTCAGAGACTTGGTGAGAAGTTTAAAGAGTGGCTCAGAACCATAGGAGATGGTAGCCACCTCGGTCATGGCCATGGTATTAATAGACCTGGGCTAAAACCTCGATTTAGCATCAAATTCCGCCTGAATAAGGCTATCCGGAAGCCTAGGTAGCTTCTCACCAAACTGCTCCATAGCACAGTCTGGATTTTGAGTTTGCCCGCTGAAAAGGTGTTGGGCAAATCTTCCCACAACTCACCGGCTGAGGAAGTAAAGGAAAGAGACGTAGGGTCCGCTTCTTTCAGCTGAGGCATCGAATCCCCCTTCTGGGATGCTGGAATGGTGGTTGTAGCGATCTTTGTCAAGAAAGGGAGCGGGGTGTGGTTATTTCCCCCCCCCGCTTCCCCAATTTTGTTTAAAAAGATCCCCCCGTAAAAGGACTCCTTTAAATGGTTTGGAAAAATTCATAAATTTTTTTTGTAAAATTTTTGGAACAATCCATGTCCTCTAGGACACCTGAGCATTTCTCTCTGAGCCACCTGGTCTCGTGAATAGAGGACTGTCTCTTTCGGTACCTTATCGTCCCGAGTCATGGCCGAGGCGGTGAGCCTGGCGTAGCCGATGAACGGAGGCTGAAGGTCTTCCGGGTAGAACTCGAAGTCTTCAATCCTCCGAGTTCCACATTCCGGGATAGAGATAAGCCCGTCTTGGAAGGGGGCGTATGACGCTACTCTCCAAGGATTGTTCATTGAGAACGGAGGTAGAGAGTCATACGGGGGTAATTGGGCTCCCCCTGTGCTGAAAGGTGGGGGAGAAGCTAGTGGAGCTTGGCTCAGTCCGGCTATAATGTTGTCCTGAGAGTTGATCCTATCAGACAACCGGGAGAACATTTGTTCCATACTGGATTTCAGAGAACCAACCAGATCGCCCACAAACCCTTTTGTTTTTTTTGGCCCCAACAGACCAGCGTTGGAATCCAAAGCCGGAGCTGCTGCGGAGGTGGAAGGGTGGCTCTGAACCGGAACCAAGGGTAGTGGAACTGTCGACTCCGCTGGAATGTGTGATCTCTCCCTGGAGGATCTACTCCTAGAGGATTAGAGCCGGACCCAGAAGCTTTAGACCTCTCTGCTCCGGGATTTCTAGCCGGAGACTTACGAGAAGAAGATGACGCCGACGCCGTCTTTTTAGACGACGACGACGTCTTAGTCAAGGTTTTTACAGCTTGACCTTTGACCTTGGGTCTAACGGAAGCGTCAGGAGAAGTATATAATTCTGTACCTGTAAAGCCTTGGAAGATGGAGAGGGTTTTGCAGGGGTAGAAGATCCAGTGTCACCCAAGGGGCCCATCCCAATGGGCGTCCAACGTACCTACCCTCCCGACCAACAGGTCGTCTACACCTAACCATAGGTATTCAATATTAATGTCCAATGTTGCGGACTTCCGGGAGGATGATCCTGGCCTTGATCCGTCAACGAGGCAGCAAGCTGTTGCTGAATGAAAGCGATAGTCGGGGCCGCCTCTGCTGGGTCGACGTAGCCTGTTGACTTGCCTCCGGGAAGATCAGTTACCGCCAACTTCTTTTCAAGAATGTAGGGCATACCCTTGGCGGCGTTCTTCCCAAAACCGCCGACCCAGGCCCGCAGGGTTGCCAGTGCGGTATCCCTCACAGCCGGAGCCTGGAAGAGAGGGTATTGATTAGATTTTAAGATTAAACTTAAAACTAAACTTAAAGTAAAGGCTTAACTAAAATTATAGGGGCTGCAAAACCCATGAATTTTTATCTTAAGTTTGGAAGATTGAATTTAGAAAACTTAAGAATTATAACAAGAATGGGGACTGGCTACGGAGTTTGGAATACTTACCACCCCGCTAAAAGCTGGCTCACCAGATCATAACAAATGGTGCACGTCTCGTGATACCAGACCTGGATGTCCCCGTGCGGAGTCGCGCATGGAGCATGGGACCGGCAAACTCATGTCCACATGGGTCTTGAAGTGTGGCGGCGCATCCCCGGATGCTCACAGTTGGTGGTCTGTAAGTGAAAAGACACATGAGTATCTTAAAGGCTATCACTTACAAGCTAAAGGACAGAAGAACTCCGTTGCATGCCGGAGCTCGGAAAAAATTTGGGCATAACCCCTCCCTTAACGCCTGAATAGGCTATAACCCCGGAGAGATCCGGTGAGACAGGTAAGGGAGGGGGGAGGTTTAAGGTAGCTTAAGATAAACTTACTAGTTTAACATAACAGAACTTAAACCTATAAAATACGAACGTACCGGACTAAGTCCAGTGCGTGGCGGAGTGTCGTGACTCAGCGAGACGGAGTGGTTAGTAGAGACCAACTGTATATCCCGGTCCACCTTGCTGGGTGGACTAGCACCTTTCCGCTGGATGCCGGGGCTCCGGTGGCAAAGGAGCCCCAGTAAGGTGGGAAAGGGCGAGAGGACAAACAGACTCGGGCTAGCGACGGAAGTAAAAAAGCGGACGGAGGGGGAAAGGCCCAATCCCCCCCACCTTTACCATCCACGGCCGGAACCCCCCGAAGAAGCCTTTGGAGAGGTCGAGTCCAGTCTGGGTCTGTCCCGTCCCTCTACTCCCTCCGCCTGGGGGGAGAGGGAGGCAGGCTCGGGTATGCGGAGCGAGCATGGGTAGACCAACCCACCCCCCCGACTCTATGGAAGAGCGGGAGGGGGGAAGATGACTGGACAGGCGTCTGGCTGCTCCGTGATCACGTAGTGACACGGGGCGGTAACAACAAACAATGAAACAATAAGGCCTAGAAAACACAACCGGCTGATCAGAGAGATGCTATCGGGAAGCAACCGAACTGAGGAGCGGTAGCATATGGGCCCTATGGGCCCTAACCTAGGCTAAATGAAGCCAGACGCCTACACTAACCAAACATAATATAATATAATATAATATAAAATGAATAAAACATGAAAGGAAGAAAACAAAATAGTAGGAGAAAAAATCCAGGAGTGTACGACTAACCCGAAGGAAAGTCTACCACTCAAAGCTAGCCGGGGCCGATGCTAAGAAGCCGTGGCTAGGGTCTGGATAGAAGGAGCCTACTAAGGTAAAAGACATGCATGCATGACAAAAACCGTGTAGACTGTACCCTAAAAACAAAACGGATGATTTAAAAATAGAGCGTACTAAAGTAAGGGAATGTTCTGGTATGGGAGACCAAGAACGAAAAACCCGCCACGAGGCAGAACCATGCTGCCATGCTTCCGACCAGAGTTCGTATTTTTATACCTAAAAAAACGGCAAATACGGGCTCAGGGCCGGAAAAAACCAATTAGCAATAAACACTGAGTACTTAACTTAGCTGCTGCGATGGCTGCACGCTCCATGATAAATAAATCCAAAGAAAAGGGCACAAATAACACAGAGTAAAAAAGGGCACGTGTATACCGTGTGCGCTAACTGAAAAGGATGGCCACCAGAGGCGCAGCAGTCGGCAGCATGGGATGGAGTAGTAGTAGTTGCTGCCCACTCTGTGGGTCGGCTCTCCTCTTGTGGGGATTTTGTAGTGGGAGATTTCTATTGGCATTCGGCTCGTGGTAGTGGTCTCACTCGCCATAGTGTTCATACCGACACCCTCTTGGAGGGTGAGCGAGTCAGTTGTACTGACCTTTTTCCCCCCTTTTTTTTTTATTTATTTATTTCCCTTCTGGTATTGTTTTTTTAGTACATTTACCCTAGAAATAATAGATTAAAGGATATTTCGCGCAGCGACACGAGCTGAGCCCAGAAAATATATATATATTATTATCATATAGAAATATTGGAATATATGACAGCGCAAAAAAAAATTTCATACATAATTGTATACAAATCGCGCTGTGAGCAAAACGGTTAAAGCTAATGAGTTAATTTTTTTTCGTTGTATTGTACACTAAACTCCAATGATTTTGGTATATAACAAATTGTAAAACGATCAAAGCAACACCGAAAATATTATCACAAAATGATGCATGAATTCGTAACGAGCGGACATAAAAAAACAGTTTTTTTGTCAAAAATTCACCATTAATCGAAATATTGTGCTAGAGACTTCCCGTTTGTCGTAAGTGTTTTAGCTTACAATTGCAGTTTTCGACCATTTCGGTCGAGTTAAAGTTGACCGAAGGTTGAATTATTTCTATTTATCGTGATTTATACAAAAATATTTCAAAACTGATAAAAGCTACAAGCATGAGTTACTTTTAGTTGTATTCTACATGAAATTGCGCACATTTTCATGTATAAAACTTTATGTAATGGCTAATATAAAACAATGCAAACATTACGACAAACTGACAAAAGAATTTCTGAGATTTTCGGCAGTTACCACGCGGAAGTAAGGAAAAAGTGTTTTAAAAAAATTCACCATAAATCGAAATATTGTGCTAGAGTTTTCCAATTTGTTGCAAAATGAAGGTAAATGATTGAATATTACTAGACTGTAAGGGTTTTAGCTTACAATAGTGTTTTTCAACCATTTCGGTTGAGTCAAAATTGACCGAAGGTTGAAATTTTGGCACTTATCATGATTTATATGAAAATATTTCAAAACTGATAAAAGCTACAACTATGGGTTGTTTTTTGTTGTATTCTACATGAAATTGTGCACATTTTCATATATAAAACTTTATGCAACTGCAAATATAAAATGGTGCAAACATTACGACAAACTGACGAAAGAATTTCCGAGATTTTCGGCAGAGTTACCACGCAGAAGGAAAAACTTTTTTTTTTTTTTTCAAAAATTCACTATAAATTGAAATATTGTGCTAGAGTTTTCCAATTTGTTGCAAAATGAAGGTAAATGACTGAATATTACTAGAATGTAAGAGTTTTAGCTTACAATTGCGTTTTTCGACCATTTCAAAACTGATAAAAGCTACAACCATGTGTTATTTTTTGTTGTATTCTGCATGAAATTGCGCACATTTTCATATATAAAACTTTATGTAACGGCTAATATAAAACAGTGCAAACTTTACGGCAAACTGACGAAAGAATTTCTGAGATTTTCGGCAGTTACCACGCGGAAGTAAGGAAAAAAGGGATTTTGACGAAGGAAAAATCTATTTCTGGGTGATTGGCTCGTGTCGCCCTATGAAAGGATCCTTAATATCATACTTTCTAGGTAAAATTAAAATTAATCTAAAATTACCAGAGAAAAAACAAAATTAAGAAAATGTCAGTAAAACTGACTCGCTCACTCTTAAAAAGAAGTGTCGGTATGGTAATAGGGGCGAGTGGGAACACTACCACGAGACATTCACCAATTAGACCTTCCAATCAAAATCCCCACAAGAGAGCTGATACCAACGGGCGATGCGGCCGCTACTACTACTACTAGAGGGACGCCACGGACAGCAGCGCCACCCCTAGCGGTCATCCTTAATCTAAAAACATCTTGTCCTGCAGGGGGGGGCAATCAATACAGGGTGGGTTTCATAGGGCGACACGAGCCAATCACCCAGAAATAGATTTTTCCTTCGTCAAAATCCCTTTTCTGGGCTCAGCTCGTGTCGGCCTATGAAAGAGTACCAGAGAAACAGACAAGATGGGAAAAAAGGGCAAATGAAAAGCAGTTGTAAAACGAGGGATATAATATAAGTAAATCAATTACAGCATACAAACTGAGTACTTAACCTAACTTATTCTAAATAGTAACATAAAAGAACGTTAGTAATGTAAAGTACTTAAAATTACAATAAGCATAGTAAAATATAATAATGCAGTGTAATATTTATAAAACAGATTTACTTAGAAAATTATTTACAAAATATACAAACACATTGTGTCCTACCCTAGCATAAAAATAAGGGTAGGTACACTGAAGTACATTATCAGTACGAGTGTGGATGTCCCTAGCAAAAAAATAAGGGACAATCCACTAGTATGATTCAGCGGCTAAGGCTAGGGATATCCGAGTAGCATGGCGATAGGGTGAGGCATGTTGGATGAGGTAGGTAGAAAGGAGACCTGGATCTGTACTACGACTACTATACAGTATCAGGAGAAACAATGTTTCCCGCAGCTACTGCTGAAAATTTTAAGATTCCAAGGACTTTAGATAATGACGTTTAAAGACTGTCGGGGAGTATTTCCATCCAGTATACTTTTTAAGATCCTCAAAGTTCATATGTTGAAAGTAATTAATTGAGGTGGCTACTCCCCTGATATCATGTGCTTTTGGGAGGAATGAATCAGGATTGGCTTGGCCTTGTTTAATGAAGTAAAGGATTTGTTGTCTAATAACCTTTTACTGACAAAGTACCACCTTTTTCTCTCATGAAGAGAGAACCTGAGGATCTTGAGGATGTACGAGATAGAAAAGGCTCTTAAAGTTTTGATACTGGGCAGAGAGAAGGATCTTGGGGAAGTGGATGACTTTCCAAGGGGCCCACCTTGCAAGAGGATCCTCATTTTTAGCTAAAAAGCTACGATCCGGAGCAAGCAGAACTTCTCCTGAGGGAGGAATTCCACATGACCCGCATCTCTGGATAGAGCCGACAGTTCTGAAATTCTAGCTCCTGAAGCTAGGCTTAATAAGAATAATGTCTTTCTAAGAAGCATTATGAATGTACAAGACGAGTTGTCAGTATCTGAAGCTAGTTTGAGGACATCATTTAAGAACCATGAAACTGCAGTAGGCCTTTGAGAAGGTCTAAGTCTAGCACAGGCTTTAGGAATAGACGTGAAATAAGATTCAGTCAGATCTATCTGAAAACCTAACTGAAAGATCCTTCTTCAAAGCCGATTATTAGTTAGTAATAGTGCTAGCTGCTAAACCTTTTTCAAACAAGGATCTGAAAAAGGATATAGCTAGATTAACTGTCATGGTTGATAGTGTTTGATTCTTTCAGGAAAGATGCAAATTTTTTAACAGCTGAGTCATATTGTCTAATGGTTGACTCTCTCTTATCTGATTCTAGGAAGAGAATATTTTGCGGATCAATATTAGCATCTTTATTAGCCGCAAAACTTCATGAAGTCCATAAAGTTAGGATCTGAAGAATTCCTGAGGAAGCGAACACAGTCCTCATTTGTACTGATTGTGACAGCTTGGGATTGGGAATCCGTTGAGGTCGAGACCCAATTCCAGAAGAAGAGGATACCAGTTGCTCTTGGGCCAGTCCGGTGCAATCAGAGCTACTATTCCTTTGAAAGGCCTCAGCTTGCTTAAGACTTTCAAGAGAAGATTCACTGGAGGAAAGACATAAATTTTTCTCCACTGATCCCAATCTAACGACAGCGTCCGTGGCATAAGCCAGAGGGTCCAGGTTTGGGGGCCACATAGCAAGGGAGCTTGTGGTTCGCTTGTGAGGCGAAGAGATCTACTTGAGACCTGGGACGCTCCGGCATATCACTGGAATGACCCGTCGTCTAGGGACATTCTGATTCCAGAGGAAAACTGACCGGGACAAGGCGGGTCTGCTATCACATTTCTTACCCCGCCAGGTGAGTGGCGGACAGATGCCATTTGTGTTTGTTTGCTAGGGCAAAGATGGCTATCATGACATGGTTCACATGCTTGGATTTGGACCCTCCCCTGTTGATGCAATGAACTACCACTGCACTGTCCAAAACTAGCCTTAGATGAGACTTTTTCGGGGGAAGCAGTCTCTTTCAAGGTAAGAAAAATTACTGCCATTGCTTTCCAGAAAAGGGGGGGAAGTTTATGTGGAGCTGGCGAAATTGAACTGACCAAGTCCCCTGAACCTGTTTGAACTGAGAATATCCCCCCCACCCGGACAGGGAGGCATCCGTGTGAATGGTTAACACTGGAAGGGGATATTGAAGGGGTACCTGCTTGGCTAAGTTCTTTACTTTTGACCATGGACGGAGTTGATTGCGAAGGATCTGTGGAATTACTGACAACTTGTCTCGAGATTTGGTGTTTGCTCTCGATCGCCAAACTCGATTATATCTTTTTAGCCTTGCTTTCAGGAGGATATCTGAGGGTTTTTAAACCCCGAAGCAAACTGGAGGGACCCTAGGATTCTTTCCTGGTTTCTCCTTGATGTTTGTTTGCATTTGAGAAATTGCCTGACAGATTTTGCTATTTCCTTCCGTTTGGCCACTGGAATTGACAGATTGTGGGAATACAAATCCCATTGGATTCCCAGCCACTGAAAACGAGACTCCGGGGTAAGTCTGGATTTCGTTTTGTTTATCTGGAACCCCAGATGTTCCAGAAAGTGAACTACCTTTTTGGTGGCATTGAGACATTCCTCGACGGTTGGTGCCCAGATCAACCAATCGTCGAGGTAAGCTGCTACCATGATTCCCTGAGTTCTCAATTGCTGTAAACACCACTTCTGCTATTTTCGTGAATACCCTGGGGGCTACATTCAGACCGAAGGGCATCACTTTGAATGAGAATGCCTGATTTCCTAGCCTGAATCCTAGGAATGGGCGGAAGTGTCTGGCTATAGGGATATGATAGTATGCGTCTGTAAGATCGATGGCAGCATGTGACGGCTCCACGCGAAGTAAGGTCCTTACTTGCGAGAGGGTAAGCATCTTGAACTTGTCGCAACGAATGGAAAGAGTTTAGCTTTGACAAGTCTAAGATACCCTTCTTTTTGTT
Organism: Macrobrachium nipponense; assembly: GCF_015104395.2. Taxonomy (NCBI): domain Eukaryota; kingdom Metazoa; phylum Arthropoda; class Malacostraca; order Decapoda; family Palaemonidae; genus Macrobrachium; species Macrobrachium nipponense. The sequence goes on from NC_061102.1 coordinate 22,147,463, forward strand.
GAGCCTTTCTTTGGCACGCTGAATAAGCGACCTTGAAATTTTAGATGCTTGACTCTCGCAATAGCTCCTTTCTGAAGGAGTTCCCTCCGCGTAATCTGTCAATTCCTCTGATGGTATTTGGTGGAATGATTTGATTGGAGGAGGATCTTTGATCCAACTCCAACCCAACCCTTTGGACACTATGCTCTGTGCCCAATTGCTGAACCCCCACCTGTGACGGAAGAGGAACAGCCTCCCTCCTACCTGGGGAGCCTCATTGTTGATGGGCGGGTTGACCACCACGACCTCCTCTGAACTGCCTGCTCCTTGACGCCCGTCCTGCGCCACGCTGGCGAAAGTAGCCTCTCGCCCTACCTCTCGGTTGCTTGTTAAAGGGAGTGTAGCCCTGACCTTCATACGTAGGGTTGAAGGCCGGCGAGAGTGCGTAGGAGGTCGACGGTTGTGATTGAGGAGACAGCAGGAGGATGGGCTGGTTCTGTTTCGAACTCCCAGGTTGTCCCTGTTGGGTAACTGGACGGCCTGAACAAATTGCTGCTGTTGCTGGTGTTTCTGATAAGGCTGGAACCTTTTACCAGACTTCTTTGGTTTCTTACCAGCAGGTGGGGGCGGATTCTTGCTTCCTCTTGGATGAAATACCCCACCTAGCTCTAAGACTCTGGTTGAGCCTAGCAGCCTCATGGTGCACTTCATTTACAGCGGACTCTGGGAAGAGATCCGCTCCCCACATGCTAGAAGCCAGGAGTCTATTAGGCTCGTGCCTAATAGTGCACTCCTGCAGAACGTGCTTTCGGCAATTCCTCCTAGCTTGGGAAGAAGTCCGAAAGCATCTGTCCTGAACCGACTTGAAGCTGGGATTTGGCCAAAATCTTAAACAGCGGTTCTGTAGCATATGAGAGAGCAGCCATTTCCGTTATTATCAGTGAATTGAGGGACCTGCCAAACCTAGTTCGCGCTGTCGAACTCCGCCTGAATCAAGGAATCAGGCAGCCTTGGAAGCTTCTTGCCGAACTGGTCCATGCGCAGTCCGGTTTGAGCTTGCCAAGCGTGAACGTGGCTGGCAAGTTCTCCCACAATTCTCCAAAAGCTGGGAAGAGCGGAGAAGTAGACTCCGCCTCCCTTAGCTGTGGCATGGCTCATCCTTGAGGACTGCCTGAAGAGTCCTCTCTACTATTTTCGTGGCGAACGGAAGAGAAGCCTCTTCTTCCGTTGCAAAAAATAGTGAAAGGACTCTTATAGGCCTGGAGCTTAGTGTTTGTGCACTCCCAGTCCCAATCAGGCGTGAACCCATCCCGTTCGTGGGCATGATCCCTACTGTAGAGAACATCCTCCCTAGAGATCTTGTCTTCCCTAGTAAGCAGCCGCTACAGTCAGCCTAGCATAACCGATGAAAGGCTGCGTCAGACCCGGAGGATAAAACTCGAAGTCCTCAATCCTTCGAGTTCCACACTCCGGGATAGAGATCATCCCATCCTTAAATGGAGCGTAGGCGGCTACTCTCCAAGGGTTCTCCATAGAGAAAGCTGGCAGAGAGTTCGTATGGCGGGAGCTGGAAAATACCAGCACTTGGCACTGGGGAGACTGGAAGAGGGCCTAGAGAGTCCAGCTACCCGGTCCTCATTCTCTCTAACCCTGTTAGAGAGATCTTGGATGGATTGGCCTGATTGAGACAGAGTGCTCGACAGTTGTGCGAACATCTGCTCAAATCTCGTCCCCAGGGCGGAGACTTGCGAACAAGCCAACCATCTCACCCCAACCTGTTGCATCACCAACTGGCTGAGAAAGCAGTTGGGCATCAAAGGTGCTGGGATCCCGATCCTCCCACCGGCGTTGCCGGAGTGGAGGCGGTGGAGGCAGAAGGCATTGGCTCGGCGGGAGCGCGAGCCTTCTCCTTAGAAGCCTTGCTTCTAGAGCTCTTCGAGTAAGAAGGGCTCGGCTTGGCCTTCACCGCGTCAGCGTAAGAAGTCGAAGACTTCCTAGCCGAAGAAGACGAAGACGACTTCTTGGAAGTCGTCTTAGATAGAGTCTTCGGTTCTCTCTGTCCCTTCACCTTAGGGGGTACTACAGAGAGAGCGGGAGAGCGGGTAGGGATCTTCAGATCCCACAAAGCTTGGAAAGAAGCGCTCGAAGAAGGGACAGGAGAAGATCCAGGAGCACCCAAGGAAAGACCTTGGGCGCCAGACAACACCTACCTCAACCAACAAATCCTCTACCCTACCGCCATCGGCTCGATGTTTAGGTCCAGGGCAGCGACGTCCAGGACCGACTCCTGTGAAGCTACGACCCCGAAAGATTGCTGGAGATCTTGCTGGATGGAGGCTATGAGAGGGGCTGCGGACAGGGGTCAACATACCCTGTTGACTTGCCCGCAGGGAAGATCTGGACGGCCAGCTTCTTGTCAAGGATGTACGGCTGGTGGCCGTGGCGGCGTTCTTCCCCCGAAGCCGCCCACCCACGCTTTCAGGGTAGCAAGGGCGACCTCCCTCACACCAGTAGCCTGGAAGAAATGGGCGAGATGAGCTTCTAATGGCGGAACGGGGTTAACAAACTTATGTCTAGAGTTGTTAGTAAATGATAAAGAAGCCTATAATCGACTTACCCCCTCCACCAGCTGACTGACCAGGTCGTAGCAGATGGCGCAGGCTTCACGAAGGCTGCCAGACGTCATATCGTAGGAATGACGGGCACATGGAGCGTGAGACCTGCACTCATCGTGCCCGCAGGGGTCGTACAAACGTCGCGTTGCACGCCGGGACCTGACAGTTGGTAGCCTGTAAGTGGAAAAAATACATGAGTATCAGGAGAACACTTACAGTCTAACAGTTGCTCCGCTGGTGCCGGAGCGAGAAAGTTAGATTAAACCAGAGCCCCGCCATAATACGTGTGGTAACAAGGTTGGTTGGTTGTCCTAGGCTATGCTCCGCTGGCGGCGGGGACAAGAGATAGAATCCAACCAGGAGTGGTGGTAAAAAGGAAACCACGACGAAAAATGCGGGGATGGTAAGCATAAGAATAATAAAATTAAACAAATCATCGTAAAATTAGGGTATATCCTTAAAATAACAATAATATCAAACCTTCCTCCACCCGTCACTAGTAGAGTGCCCGGTAAGAAGCAAGCTCTCTTCCGGTAGCGGGGGAGAGATGTAAGGATATAGTAGGCAAGCAACCGACCACTAGTAGTGACCACCCCGCCCGCTGGCGGAGCCAGTAATCTATAACCAAAGGTGCCCCGGCTGCGACGGAAGGCTCCGTTCGTTATAGAAAGGGAAGGTGGCTAAGCAAACTGGGGAAGGGGGGGGGGGGGGGGAGGGTCTCGGCGTAACACGGCGGGAGAGAGAGAGGGGGGGGTTGGCCTACTCCTCCCCGACTCAACAACTACCCCGCATCGGAGACCCGGTACCCTATGAGTGGTCGCCCTATACCCCCCCCCGCTGGGTGGGAGGAACCCCTGGCCACCTCAGAGAGGGAGGGAGGAAGGCAACTGAGGTTGTCATGACAACCAAGGGTCCCCAGCGCCTCCCTATACCTGGTAGGGAGGGAAGGGGAAGGGAAAGGTGCGATGGAACACGTGACCGCAAGTGGCCTAAGCCGCGAGCAACACAACCGTGGGAGGGCCACGTGAACCAGGCTGTACCAAACCATGGGACATGCACCTAGGCTAGCCTAACACCCTAAATAGAATAAAATTACATCGTAAAGATGGAAAAGACACTTTAGTAGAAGAAAAAGAAGCCCAGGAGGAGGCAAACTGTTCCGAGGAACAGAAGCCTACTCGGAGCCAGCGATAGCCGATGAAGAGCAAGAGCCGGGATGCTGGGCTGGAACAATAATAATAGCCCTAAATACCAAACTAAGAGAAATGGTAAAGGGGCTAATCTAGCTAAAACTCGATGTAAAAAACGATGAACGTAATAAGAAAGCCCATAAGAATAAGAAGTCCCAGTATGGAGGACCGGGAATTCTTAACGAGGCAGCATGGCGCCGCCACGAGACAACCGGGAAACCGTATATGACCTATTAGAAGGAAAATACTGGTTCCCGGAAGACAAAAATATAGTAAAACATTACTTATGAGGCACTTAACTTAGCCGTTGCGATGGCAGAACGTTCCATATCGAAGAAGATAATAAATCCCGTAAAAGGCACAGCACAGAGAAAAATACGTCTGGACGCTAGTGCTAATAATTAAGGATGACCGCTAGGGGCGCTGCTGTCCGTGGCGTCCTCTAGTAGTAGTAGTAGCGGCCGCATCGCCCGTTGGTATCAGCTCTCTCTTGTGGGGATTTTGATTGGAAGGTCTAATTGGTGAATGTCTCGTGGTAGTGTTCCCACTCGCCCCTATTACCATACCGACACTTCTTTTTAAGAGTGAGCGAGTCAGTTTTACTGACATTTTCTTAATTTTGTTTTTCTCTGGTAATTTTAGATTAATTTTACCTAGAAAGTATGATATTAAGGATCCTTTCATAGGCCGACACGAGCTGAGCCCAGAAAATGTTTTTAAAAAATTCACCATAAATCGAAATATTGTGCTAGTTTTCCAATTTGTTGCAAAATGAAGGTAAATGATTGAATATTACTAGAATGTAAGAGTTTTAGCTTACAATTGCATTTTTCGACCATTTCAGTCGAGTCAAAGTTGACTGAATGTTGAAATTTTGGCACTTATCGTGATTTATATGAATATATTTCAAAACTGATATAAGCTACAACCATAGGTTGTATTTTGTTGTATTCTACATGAAATTGTACACCTTTTCATATATAAAACTTTATGTAACGACTAATATAAAACGGTGTAAACATTACGACAAACTGACAAAAGAATTTCTGAGATTTTCGGCAGTTACCGGGCGGACGTAAGGAAAATGTTTTTTTTTTTAAATTCACCATAAATCGAAATATTGTACTAGAATCTTCCAATTTGTTGCCAAATGAAGTTAAATGATTGAATATTACAGGAATGTAAGAGTTTTAGCGTACAATTTCGTTTTTCGAACATTCTGGTCGAGTTAAAGTTGACCGAAGGTTGAAATTTTGGCACTTATCGTGATTTATATAAAAATATTTCAAAACTGATAAAAGCTACAACCATGGGTTGTTTTTTGTTGTATTCTACATGAAATGGCAAACATTTTCATATATAAAACTTTATGTAACAGCTAATATAAAATTATGCAAACATTACGACAAACTGACGAAAGAATTTCAGAGATTTTCGGCAGTTACTGTGTAGACGTAAGGAAAGTTTTTTCAGAAATTCACCATAAATTGAAATATTGTGCTAGAGACTTCCAATTTGTTGCAAAATAAAGGTAAATGATTGAATATTACTAGAATGTAAGAGTTTTAGCTTACAATTACGTTTTTATACCATTTTGGTCGAGTAAAAGTTGAACAAAGGTTGAAATTTTGGCACTTATCGTGATTTATATGAAAATATTTCAAAACTGATAAAAGCTACAACCATGAGTTGCTTTTCATTGTATTCTACACGAAATTGTGCTCATTTTCATATATATAACTCTATGTAATGGCTAATATAAAACGGTGCAAAAATTATGACAGTGACAAAAGAATTTTTGAGATGTGTCACTGATGCTTTTTAGTGCGAGAAGAAAGAAATTCTCGCATATGTGCCTGGGTAACACTTATAAACAAAACAACAGCTTGATCCATGAATTCCTATAATCCCTCAAGGCGCTTGATTTAATACATCAATTAAGCACCCGACAGACAATTTTAGTTGACGTATAGTACGTCCAGTCGGCGTTTAAGGGTTAACTGAGGATGATGATTAACAATTAAAATAATTAAATGGCTGAAATTTTCATAGAATCTGTACAATATAATAAAAATATATTTGACAGTCTTTTAATTCTAACCTGGTTCCATTTAGCTGACAAAGATTCTTTGATCTGAGAAAATTTGGCTCTTGCAACATCAAGCTTTTGCTGGGTCTGAAAAGAAAAAAAAATTGAAAACAGTACATATTAACAATACATATGTATGGTTAAACAATACACACATCTGTATTACAATGAAATTCTGAAATAACTAAATTTAAATACAGTTAACCCCAGACCTCAACGCTAATCTGTTCTAGAAGAAGCTTCGAGATCTGAATAAATTTTTTCCATAAGAAATATCTGAAAATGGATTAATCCGTTGTTGACCACCAGTTATTACCCTAATCTTGCCTTTTTATACAAATCACTACACTTAAATTACAATTAAATAAGTTCACAGTTAAATAAAATATTGTATTAGACATCAGAAATGCCCTTTAATACTTTTCAATAACCTCCTCCTTAAGTTCAATTGTGGTTCTTACCATTTTCATCTGCTTGTCTGTAATGGCTGTCTCGTGACCCATGATTAAATCAAAATACAGTACAGACACAAAAACTAAGTAAATATTCCTGTTCAACCGTCAAAATCCAATTATGTCAAGTTCCAATACAGTCAAGGACCATGTTCTATTATAATACTGTTCAGAACCACATGTGTTAAACTCTTTACAACATTCTTGTTATCTGCTGCAAAATGATATTGTTATAATACAATAAAGTTTTGTACATACTTACCCGGCAGATATATACTTAGCTATAGTCTCCGACGTCCCAACAGAATTCAAAACTCGCGGCACACGCGACAGGTAGGTCAGGTGATCAGCCCATTCCCGCCACCGTTTTCCAATCAGATTTTCTCTTCCACCTGTCTCCTGAGGGGAGGCTGGGCGGGCCATTAATCGTATATATCTGCCGGGTAAGTATGTACAAAACTTTATTGTATTATAACAATATCATTTTTGTACATGCAACTTCCCCGGCAGATATATACTTAGCTGATTGGCACCCTTGGCGGAGGGCAAGAGACAGCTACATAACAAAATAATTATAAATATAAAAACGGAGAAACAACATACGTTGTAGGTATAATAAAAAACAACCTTGGTTCCTACCTGATATGGCAGAAGACTTCATTGATACTGTCTATGAATCTGCTTGCCAGAAGAGTTTCAGAGAGGATGAGACCTATGACTGATAACCCTTTCGGATCATGCCAATGGGGGCTTACCTGCTTACATGGCAGAGCCTTCACCTGTATCGTATCAACGGGGGCTAACCCTCTTACATGATAGAGCTTTAGGTAATGAAGACACTACAAGGAGCACAACAACCAATCCCGACCACCTGACCACACTAAACATGTTAGAACTACGACTTGAAAGGGGTTCACCTCCTGAACCCTCTTTCAATCGACCTAATAAACACACCAAAAACCATTAAAAACCCTAACATAAGTATACTAAAAAGGATTGGGTTCAGCTCCCTGTCCCAGCAACGAATCCGCAGATACGTAAGCTCCTAGAGTAAAACATTTGTCATACATAACTTGAATGTCTCTCAAATAATGTGATGCAAAGACTGAATGGCATCTCCAAAAAGTCGATTCGACGAGAGTCTGTATAGACAAGTTCTTGTGGAATGCTAACGCGGTAGCGACGGCTCTTACCTCGTGAGCTTTTACTCTAAGGAGGTCCAGGTGTTCTTCCTCTCCAAGTAAAACTTAAGGCTTCTAACTGGACAAAGAGCCCTTTCTTGTTCTGTTCCCATTAGAGACGATAGTCCTTTAACCTCGAAGGTCCTAGGCCAAGGTTTCGAAGGGTTCTCGTTCTTCGCTAGAAAAAGAGGCTTGAAGGAACAGAAAGCCGAGTTGTTCCTGAAGCCAACATTATGTTCCAATGCTTGTAGTTCGCTTACCCTCTTGGTTGAGGCTAAAGCGACCAGGAATAACGACTTCCTAGTTAAATCTCTACGTAGCATTACGAGGAGGTTCAAATTTGGGGGTCATCAAGTACTTTAGGACCACATCTAGGTTCCAACTGGGTGCTCTAATGTTCTTAGTCTTTGACGTCTCGAAAGATCTAATCAAATCATGCAGATCTTTGTCTTCTGCGATGTTAAGGCCTCTATGTCTGAAGACTGAAGAAAGCATACTCTAATAGCCTTTAATCGTGGAGACTGCTAGATTACCTCTGTGACAGCTATATCTGTCACAGAGGTACTGGAAGAGGATATTTTCTGGGCTCTGCTCCATCTGCGAAACACCTCCCACTTCGACTGGTAGACTCGAATAGTAGATGGCCTCCTTGCCCTTGCGATAGCTTTCGCAACTCCTCGAGAATACCCTCTCGCTCTGACAAGTCCTTCGATAGTCTGAAGGCAGTCAGAGCGAGAGCGGGGAGGTTTTTGTGATATCTGTCGAAGTGGGGTTGTTTGAGAAGATCGCTCCTGTTTGGGAGCGATCTCGGAAAGTCTACGATCCATCCCAGTACCTCTGTGTACCAGTTTTGCGCCGGCCAGAACGGGGCGATGAGGGTCAGTTTGGCTCCCTCTGCTGCTGCAAATTTTCTCACCACTTCTGAGATGATCTTGAATGGTGGGAAGGCATATCGTCTATTCCGGACCAATTGAGAAGGAGACCATCCACCGAAACCGCCCTTGGATCGGAGATCGGGGAGCAGTAATTTTCCAGCCTGTTGTTCCAATGAGTGGCGAACAGATCTATATTTGGTCTCCCCCAGAGGTTCCAAAGTCTGTTGCAGACCTCTGGATGTAAGGTCCACTCTGTAGGCAGCACTTGGTCCTTCCTGCTCAGAAGGTCGGCCCTCACGTTCTTCTCTCCTTGTATAAATCTTGTGAGGAGAGTGATCTTTCGCTCTTCTGCCCAAAGCAGTAATTCTCTAGCCTTTTCGTAAAGGGTGAACGAGTGAGTCCCTCCTTGCTTCTTGATGTAAGCTAAGGCTGTCGTGTTGTCTGAATTGATCTGCAGGACTGCGCCTGAGATCTGAGCCTCGAAGTGTATGAGTGACAGGTGAATCGCCGCCAATTCCTTGATTGTGTGCCAGGACACCTGTTCTCCTCTCCAGGTGCCTGACACTTCTCTCGTACCCAGAGTGGCTCCCCACCCCGACTCTGAGGCGTCGGAAAATAACACTAGCCGAGGGCTCGGCACATGCAGATACTCCTTCGTTGAGTCTGCAAGGATTTATCCACCAACGAAGGTCCTCCTTTATTTTCCTTGAAATCAGGAAGGAATCGGACAGATTTTGGGACTTCTGATCCCAATGTTCTTTGAGGTAGAATTGTAGAGGCCTTAGATGAAGCCTTCCTAGAGAAATGAACTGTTCCAACAAGGAAAGGGTCCCCAGAAGACTCATCCATTCCCTCGCGGAACATTGTTCTTTCTCTAGGAAGGTTGCTACTTTCTCCAAGCAGCGGTTTTGTCTTTCCTGTGACAGAAACGCATGAAAACCCCGAGAATCCATCCGAATCCCCAGATAAACGATGTTCTGCTGGGGAATCATCTGGGATTTCTCGAGGTTTACTAACAGTCCTAAGGATTGTGTTAACTTCAAGGTCAAAATTAAGTCCTCTAGACAGCGGACTTGCGACTGGGCCCGTATCAGCTAATCGTCTAGATACAAGGATATTCGAACCCCTTCGAGATGAAACCAGTGTGCCCCATTCTTCATCAGAGCTGTAAATACCTGGGGGGCTGTTGAGAGTCCGAAGCAGAGGGCCCAAAACTGAAATATTCTCCCTTGAACCATAAATCTGAGGTATTTTCTGGAAGACGGGTGAATGGGCACGTGGAAATAGGCATCTTGAAGGTCCAGGGATACCATCCAGTCCCCTGGACGAGGGGCTGCTAATACCGAGAATGTCGTTTCCATCGTGAACTTCCTCTTTGCTACGAACACGTTCAGGGCGCTCACGTCCAGCACCGGCCTCCAACCTCCTGAACTTTTCGGAACCAAAAACAGGCAATTGTAAAACCACTGGGAAGAGAGATCTTCCACTTCCTCTATAGCTTCCTTGAACAGCATCTGATCGACGAGATGTAGAAGGGCTTGTTTCTTGATAGGATCCTTGTAATTTGCTGTCAACTCCCTTGGAGTTGTAGTCAAGGGAGGTTTTTCCCTGAAGGGGATTAAGTATCCTTTCTTTAGGATGGAGAGGGATCAGGCATCGGCACCTTTCTGTGCCCAGGCTTCGTGAAAGTTTAGAAGCCTGGCAATTACTTTCGTCTGGAGGACAGCATTCTCACTGGGTCTTGACAAAAGGCCTTCGTGAAGACCTTCCTCTCTTCTCAGACCGCCTACTCCTAAGAGAGGATCTAGGTGCGGACCTTCCCCGAAAGGGCTGCTGGAAGGGAGCTTTTTCTTTCTTGGTTACCTGGACCGCAGGTTTAAGCCTCTTAGCCGACTGGGCCAGGAGATCCTGTGTGGCCTTCTCGGATAAAGTCCTCGATATATCCTTCACGATCTCCTGCGGAAAGAAGTGACTAGAGAGGGGCACGTACAACAAGGCGGATCTCTGAAGAGGCGACACAGATTTTGTTAAGAAGGAGGTAAACACTGCCCTCTTCTTAAGAATACAGGATCCAAAAAGGGATGCTATCTCATTGGAACCATCCATAACCGCCTTGTCGAGGCACGACAAAACACTACCCAATTCGTCAATGCTGACAAATTCTGGATCTTGCGACTTCTTGGCTAAAGCTCCTAACGCTCAGTCCATAAAATTAAAAACTTCAAGGGTCTGAAACAGGCCCTTGATGAGATGATCTAATTCACACATCCCCCATGCGGCTTTAGCAGATTGTAGCGAGCGCCGTCTTGACGAATCCACTAGGGCGGAGAAGTCTGCATCAGAAGACGACGGGAGTCCAAGGCCCATCGGTTCTTTGGTATCATACCACATACCAGGTTTTCCCGTAAGCTTGGAAGGTGGGCAAGCAAAAACCGTCTTCCCCGCTTCCTTTCTAGATCTAAGCCAGCTCTCTAGACTCTTAAGTGACTTTTTCATTGAAAGAGTAGGGGTCATCCTGACGAAGGAGGGGGACTTCGACAGTTTCATACTGGAGAGTAACGATCCTGGAGAAGGAGGATCCGAAGGTCGTAGAGAGTCTCCGAACACTTGCAGCAGGAGAGAAGCTAGCCTCCTATAGTCCGAAATACCTGCGTCTTTGGGAGTTTCTTCTTCCGAAACCTCTTCAAAAGGCGCTGAAGGAGAAGATGGCTTTCCAGGTGAAAGATCCTTAGGAGGAGAACCCATTCTTCCCTTCTCCGAAGCTTGATCCGGAGAATGGAGTTTCTTTCTCTCAAGATTCCTGTCTGTAGGAGCATCAAAATCCACTTGTTGGATATTATAAGAAGTCTTGATCCTATCCTCTTCCTTCCTGCACGAGTCCTGGAGCTTTCCTGTATTTAGGCGTCTGACACGTGAGGCGCTTGTGTCATTGAATGCGCGCCTGCGAGGCGTAGTGCGCCCACTGTTACTAGGGCTTCTGACAGGCTCCTGGCGCTTGCGAGGAGAGGCGCTTGCGTCCTGGCGGTGGCGCCTGGTAGGCGAAATGCGCCTGCAAGGAGAGGCGCTTGCGTCCTGGCGGTGGCGCCTGGTAGGCGAAATGCGCCTGCGAGGAGAGGCGCTTGCGTCCTGGCGGTGGCGCCTGGTAGGCGAAATGCGCCTGCGAGGCGAAAGGAGAATGTCTCTGTCCTGGCGTCAAGAAGGAAAGGCGCTTGCGTCCTTCCTAGAATGCCTGGGAGGAGAAGAGCACCCGCCACGATCCTGGTGCCTACTCGGAGAGACTTTTGAGTCCCTAGAAGAAAGTCTGGACGATCCAACATAATCTGGAAGCCTCTTGGTCTCTGGGCGCTTGTAAAAAGGAGAGAGTGCTTTCTTCGAAGCTCGTCTGGAAGCAGAACAAATCCTCCTACTATCTTGTGGAGCTCTGTAACGAGAGGGGCTCTCGTCTCTTTCGGAATGCCTAAACGAACGAATTCTCTCACGAGAGATCCGCGAAGAATCAGACAGAAGGAGGCTCTCAGGCTCCTGGTACTTGTCAGGGGAGGTGCTTGTGCCTTGTGACAAACTCCTGGGTGATCTCTTACCCAAAGGGAGCTTCCGATCCGAACGCTGAGCTGGAGAGGAGCGTCTAAAGTCGCAAGCGAACGAAGAAGAAGGCTTCGCTGGGGACGAAAACCTTTCAGGCGAGGTGCATCTGCTGGCGCCAGAGCGCCTACTTTCCGAGACTCTCCTATCTGAGCTCTTGACAGGAAGGGATAAGTCTTTCTTCCGAGAAGAACCTTTCGAAAGAACTCCTACTAAGGCGGACAATTGCTCCTGGAGGCCTACCAGAACTTCCTTCGTTTTAGACGAAAACCCTTCCGGAGAGGAGTCAGGCGATCTAGGCGCTCTCTTCTTACGAGCAGGAGAATACTCCGGAAACGGCTCAGGACTGGAATGCAAAGTGTCGCTTGTGGGCGGCTTCCAGGCTCTCTTGAGAAGACGAACTCCATCCTCTTCTCGGTGCTCACGAATCCGAGTCAGAAAAGCACTTCCTCAGGATGCTTTTGCAATAGCTGTCCTTGGCAGCCTGGGAAGCGACTACAGGATCTGCCGAAGGGACGCCTGACCGTTGGGAGTACCCACATCCCCCTTGCGGCTGTCGACATTCCTCCTCCCCTGGGCACGGGAGTTTGGAAAAGGTCTAGGCCTAGGAGCAATGTGGGATCGGTCAGACGCCCCCTCCACTTCACTGGGGACACTGCACACGTCACTGCGCTTACCTGTATCCTTCATCGCTTGCAGTTGCGATTGCAAGCTGATAATAGAGGCTCTCATTGCAGCCATTTCCGTAGACGTATCCACTGAAACCAAACTAGGAGTAGGAGAATTAACAGAAGAGTTAGGAGCTACATCTTGCTCAATAGAGCAGGATCTACTCGAGCTTCTGATGGAGCTTTCCTAACTCTATCCTTCTCTAGTTTTCTTATATAAGCAGCCAAGCTCTTCCATTCAAACTCAGTTAAACTTTCACACTCAAGACAGGTATTAGTTGCAGAACACTCATTCCCCCTACATTTACTACAGTGTGAGGATCCACCGAAGCCTTCGGTAGCCTCACCTTGCACTCCTCTTTCGCACAAACTCTAAATACAGGTACCACGTCAGACATTCTAAAGAGAGATCTAATCCAAAATCCAAAAAACAGTCCACGATAAGCATATGCCAATGCCAAAGATCAATACGTCACCAAAGGTCAATCAGATAATCCTCAGCAAACGAGAAAAGAATTCTAAGCAGGAGGCACCAACAACGTTGTTGTCGGTACCAGCGACAGAGAAAATCTGATTGGAAAACGGGAATGGTTCCTAGTCCCGCCACCCAGCGGCGGGAATGGGCTGATCACCTGACCTACCTGTCGCGTGTGCCGCGAGTTTTGAATTCTGCCGGGACATCGCAGACTATAGCTAAGTATATATCTGCTGGGGAAGTTGCATGTACAAAAATTGTTTTTTGTCTAAATCACTAAGAGGTATGATTCTGCAGCTCATCCCTTACATAGCAAAATCATAAAATATCTAATATTTTACATATGGGGTTTAAAAGTAGATAAAATATGTTACACATGATTTTTAAAAATAGAATCTACTTTTTTTATGTTTATCAGATCTTCCAATTTTGTTTAAAATGCTAAAAGATGGTATGCAATGACATTTCAACAAATGTAAGTATGGAATGAATAAGTTATTATGACAATTCACACAGTATTTTCTCCCATCATAAATAAACACATAGAATAAAAGCATATGGGTAAGATGCAGTCAGTAACAACAAAATTAAGATTATTAATTGTAGTGGAACTCAACCATGTATGGCCAGATTATTAGTGTTATTGACACAAGTTACCCAAGCCATTGTATATGATAAAAATATAGAGTGAATGTACACACGATAAAAATATAGTTGATTTATTTAGTTTTAATTCATTTTTATCGAATCTAAAATTACGTGAGGCCTGCCTTTACTAAAATGACTGGTTATGAGATAGCAAAAACAGAGAGAGAGAGAAATATGACTTAGATTTTTAGGCTTTCTGTTACGAATAAGATATGTCTTTTAACATGATATCTGATACTAAGCTATATATATCTGGCTACTGCCTATAACCTAGAATAACTGCTTTGTAAAATATGAGGGGCGATCTGTCAGTTTCCCTTTTTGTACATGACAGCTTCTTCTTCTCCCAGAACCATTCTCATTACTCATGCAACTGGATATTAGTATGAGGTAAGTATGAGGTCTCAGGAAATAAGGTTAATATTGACCATTTTAAATTATTATAACATTAGAAACAAACATCAGGATAGCTATGTAACAGAGTAGTGGCAAGAAAAATGACAATTTGTCCAAAATTGCATTTTTCCTAACTATACAAACCTGAGGTCTTTTTACAATAGGAAGGTACTAGCGGCAGCTGGATAGGTCGTAAGCTTTCGAACAAGGGGTTCGGTAGTTAACTGCTTGTCCGACAGGCGCGCGCGCGCGACTGGGAGGTAAACAAATCACTTTTGCTTTTGGCCCAAGCAAAAACTGCAGAGTGAGGGGTGGCATGAGGTGGGACTATGTGTAAAAGGACCTCAGGTTTGTATAGTTAGGAAAAATCCAATTTGGACAAATTGTCATTTGTTCCGACACGGCAGTACCAAACCTTACGGCTCCTTTTAGCATAATAGGAAGACTCACTTCTTGGTGGGAGGAATCTGAGTCTTTTGTGAACAGACTGGTGTTCGCCCAACCTTGGAATGCCTCCCTGGTCGTAAGAGCGAGGGAGGGATCCAAGCCTCTGTCCGATTGATCGGGGTGTGCACCGCAGGATCAATGGTCAGACCTCTGGACCAAGTACTAAGAGAGAGGCAAGCGTATCTCTTCGTACCAGCAAACAAGAACAAGTTCCTATTTGCAAGAGGCAACATAAAGTTATGGTTTGTCTCTTGTTGGCATCCACTTCCCCCCCCTTGTAGGAGGAAGTGGTGGATATTCGCTCCCATCCCTAGTGAAAGGGATAGGATGGGGCTCTGTCGAGTAGCTCACACGGCATCTCGTCCTTATCCAGCAAGAAGGTGATGAACCGTATCCCTCTACCCACAGGTAGAGGGGGAGAAAAAGATAGGAAGAGAAGCCAGTCACTCTCTCATTCACTTATCTATTCTTACAGTCACACCAGGACTCGATGCTGTTCAGCCTGCTAGGGTCTGGGTTAGCTACACAACGTGTTGAGCAGCCACCACGGGTCCAAGGAAAACGATCCAAGGACCTGTGGGCAATATCCAAAAGGTAGAAGGAGGTGCCAGTGGTCTGGTTGTACACCGACACCCCTGCCTTCAGTACCTGCGCCACGGAGAAGTTCTTGTGTAACTCGAGGGAGTGTACTTCTAGTCATCTTGGTGCTGACGAAGAGTCTTCAACACTCAGCCTGGGATGTAGAAGTTTCTTCAGAAAGCGCGGGTCGCGCTTTCACAGGACAAAGCAGCATCTCCTTCGCATCGAAGGCGGTGAAGTCCATTAGGGAGGGGATTGTGAAGGACTCTAACCGATCGTCAGGAACGCGAAGGGTTCAGAGTCTTCGCTACGAATTCTGGTACGAAAATCGAGCGTCACGAATCCCCATCCCTGGATGCTTGACTTCGCAGGAAAAGTCATGCAATTACCTCAGAGGAAAAGAAGGGAATGGTCGTATGACCTATCCCTCTTCTCGACTTCGTGATGTCCTGTACCCATACTGGTCTATCCGTCTGCAGCGAAGTTGTTCTTCTCGGTAGTGGATAGGGACACCGACACTCAATGGTGGTGTCGATGGTATGGGTACTGTGGACAAGCCGTTAGGACGAAGAAAAGACTGTTATGGAACAACCGAACTAAGTCCACAGCGAAGTTCGTAACAGACTTGGGCGCTCTGACAGCTGCCGACTGACTGCGTTCGGTAGGAGGCAAGTTGTCCAAGCACCCGAGTAAGTCACGTGACCTTCGCCTTAAAAGGGTTATGCCAAGAGACTAAACAAATAATTTGTTCGTCACCGATGCCAGAAGGCAAGGTGATGACTCTCTTAAGGCATGTGCCCAACAGGCGAAAGTCAGTTGCCTTCTAGAGACCGAGGTCCCTGATGGCAAGATATCTCATAGTATAGTTGATTCTCGGCTAAGGAGAAACAACACTATGTGTCGTTGAAGACGAAGGTGTACAGAAAATGCAACCTACGTCTTCACAGCTGAACCGAGAGAAGGATTCTCAAGATTCTGAAACCTGTGCTACAAAGACTGAGAACGCTAACCGCTATTCATTGCTGTCCGGTGAGGATCGTAGTTGCAATAAAAGCGGAGCGCTTTTCAGTAATGAAGACAGGGAAATACTGCCTGAAGAACTGCTTCTCATGGGCTGAACATTTGGAAGTAGAAGCTGTCAGGTCGGAGAGTAGGCGATGTCTTCTGACATATCTGTTAATTCGGCGGCGAGCAATGAATAATTGCACACCTACGAATACGAGATATTTTGAAGACAAACTCAGATGTCTGCAAAAATCATTCGCATTATCGCGGTGCGATGCAGCGGGTGACTAGTACAGACTTCTGTACCGTGCGGTAAACAGAAATATGAAAGAGTCCAAGAGATATATCTGTTGACAATTCTCGCAATGTCGAAGGCGATGAAATCGAGCGTCACAGCAGTAGATGGTCCTTCATTATTGCGAGAATCCCCGTTAATCAGAGACCTAAGTCCATGATTGGGCAGAGATACGGTTCGGTAGTCAATTCAAACCAGGGGAGAGAGAGACGTAACCGACCGTTCATCTCCGAGACCTAGCTGATACTGAGCCGCTATCAGGCAGTCAATACGCAGTAGCTCTCGGTGACTCGTCATCCTGAGTTGCCAGGTAATCCATTATTCCACGAAGGAATGCGTTCGGCTAGAACCATCGAGCATAAAGAATACGCTCGAGCAATTATATTTAACCGAAACGGATTTCGGTAAATACAAAAGCTGATTTGGTGTTGTCATGACAATACCAAGTATCTAAAATCAAAACTGATAACTGCTGGGAGGTTGCAGGCAACCCCGAGTTGCAGTTCAATTAAGATACAATTCGTCTCGGTCACAAACCGTAGAGTTAACTACGGTATGCGCCTACCCCCGGACAATTCAACTGTTAAAAGAATCATGTCGCGAGGGTAATATACGTAGTATATTTGTAGGTTCTGTACACGACCTCCATCCTAAATTCTTTTTCTCTCGAGGAATGAGAAAATAAAAAAAAGGAGGGTTGAGATCGCCGCCCCTTCGTTCTTAGTCAAGAGAGTGAAGGAGAGTCTTTCCCAAAGGAAAGCTTCAATGGTGAACAGAAATACCGAAGACGATAGTTCAAGCCAAACTGGAAGTTCCCGTCCGTTCTTCTTCTATTCCAGGTTAATCGCCCACTGTGAGCATACTCTTCTTTCCGCAGCAGTCTTCTTCAAATGCTTAGAAATTACAGAATTCGAGCATAATCGAGGTTCCCGATTATCGTGTAACAATTATCGGGATTCTCGCTCACTTTGGACCGTGGTCTCGCCTAAGTGTTTGGAGATCGTAAAAAACTCGAACACTCTGAGTGCGCTAGAAATTCCGTAGAATTCTAAGCACTCTGCGAAACCCCCCACCGAATTCGTCAAACGATATCGGCTGGTGGTCCTCTCGATTCCCGTAGAAATCGAGAAAGGGGCAGGATCCCTCCTCAATGACCGGGGCTTACGTCAGGTAGGACCCGAAGGTCCCCCCGGTAGCGCAGCCCCTAACGTGGGATCTTACAGAGAAATCTCTGTAGGATCCCTCCCCTTTCCCTCGTAGCCGTAAGGAGAGAGGGAATGGGGGAGGAATTGGATACTGGCTCGCCTTCCCAGCGGAACTAGCAGTTGGAGAAGAAAAGGAGCAGCCATCGCCTTACGGCGATGGCCTCTCAGAGCCTGGGAAAACGTATCGTCAGGAGAAAACGTTTTCCCGAGGAGGGTTACGAACTCATACTGTAGGTAAGTGTCTGCCGCCACTGTGAACGTCGTCTGGGTGGGGCTGATCGACACCTGACAGGAGAGAGCCGATACCGTCCTCCGACTCATTCCAGTCCTCGTCGAGGTCGAAACCTCAGGAGGACGAAGGGGGGTATTCTAAATACGGTGTCCGAAGACACGTAGAAACGCCTCTGTCGCAGTAGAGGAGGTGAAGTAGCTTGTTCGACCGGCCAGAACTGAGAGCCTTCTTGTCCGGAGACGAGAGACTACCTGGTTCAACACAGTCGGCAAGCTCCGATCGCGGCAGACCCACCGTCGATTTGGGTTCCCTCTCGGGCCCCAAAACGACTCGAGCCGAGACGTGGCTCTGCTGGTGGGAGCGGCGATTCTTCCCCGAGGTCGTTGTGCTGACGAATCAGCGCCATAACCTCGGCAAAGTTCCTCTGGATCTCGGAAGTCACAGCATCTTGCAGAGTGGGACCGTTAAGCCCTTCGAACAAGAGCATATTTCCGAGAACCTTCCTCCTAAGAAGGGGAACAGCGACAGCCCTCTCGGTCTTCTCCATCCACTTGCGCATACGTCCTGGCCGTCCAAGAACCGTGCCTGGCACGTAGGGCGTTCGGTGGCGGGGATCATGGGGGAGGGCAAGCCCACCCCCACGATCAACTTCTCCTCAATACCTTAGCTCCCCAACAAACCTCCCCCCCCCCGGTTTTTTGTAACCCGAGGATGGGTTTGAAGGTACGGGAGAGGCAAGTACCTGACGCTCCCTCCCTCCCGCTAGCTGGCAGAATCCAGTCAGGCTTGGAGGGCTTGCGAGGTGATCATCAAAAACCCGCGGGGTGGCGATCGAGGCTGCAGGCCATGGTTCGAACCCGCTCGCCTGTGGTAGAAACAAGCTGGACTGCAGCACGAGCAGCCCCGATATAGAGGTTGTCAGAAGAGCTGGTGCTGGGTTTGCCGTACCCGATCGCTCTCCCCTGTGAGAGCGGACGGTTCAGAGGCGACCTGCAAGGGCATCCACCCTGTTCCCACAGGTGAGACCGGTGCTTGGACCCTCACGGGCACGTTCACGTCGCTGGTTCCAGCCGTGGCTTGGCACCGGCCGGAAACGGGAAGGAACCCTCTTCCCAGCCTCGAGCCCGTGGCCGGTCGTGGACCGGTCACGTCCCCGGGTAGCCAGCTGGTCGCCGCGGGAGGAGCGAGAAGCTGGTCTGGGTGAGAGGTTCGCCCGTGAGCGGCTGTCACCAGTCTTCCGCCCCGTGCCGTTGAACCTGACGCTGAGCGGACTTCTCAGCGGTCTGGTTCCTTGGCTGCACGGTCGCTGGTAGGCGGATCCGTACACTCGGTACCGCCCTCCCGGCGAACGAAGAGGCCGAGACGGACCCTGATGCAGTGGCAGAAACCACTGACCACCAGGTCGAGGAAGTACTGGTGTTAGCCGGGTACCCCTCCCCCTGGTCCCCGTAAGTCTTCTTCCATTGCGGATAGAAGAAAGACGGGCCCCGCTCCCGAAAGGAGGCTAGGAGGACCAGCGGTAAGGAACCCTCCCGTCCCACCGATGTGGAGACGGGTCCCCGAGAAAGCTCCCGAGGGAAGAAAAAACTTCTTAGGAGTGGGATGGAGGGCCAACGTTCCTTTTCTTCCTCGGCTGTGAAGGGCCTTAGAAGTCGACGAAGGGGAAGAGGCGGCAGCCGACTGACGATGGAAGAAGATGAAGACGACGACGACGACACCTTCCTCCTCTTCTTTCGTCAGGCTTACCTCAGGACAGAACGTAAGATCTGGGCCTAATCCAGGGAGGAGGGCCCGGGGGCTGCTGTAGCCGAAAAACCAACATGGGCACCCGGACGCACATCTTACAGGACAGACCAAACGTCTGGCGGGGTAGTACCACCACGAACCAGGGACGACGTCAGCGGTTTCCCATTCATTATGGGCATCTCAGGAACAGCAAGTCACAGTCCAGCACAGCATCGGTAGGGACAGCCACGCAGCAACAAAGGTCAAGGGCACAAGGCCCAGCGCAAGCAACGGCAGGGACAACCCAGTCGCAGCAACTGCATGGACAGTCCGAAGCCCAGAATCGGCAGGCAGGTCCGGCAGGCGGCCAGCACCGGAAAACACAGGACAAGTGGAGCAGCATGCCAGCAACCATCCTTGTACCGGCGGGAGGCAGGTCCAGGGGCGAGCCTCTAGGGCAGCGGAAGTCGTGGTCGCGGCATGCGCGGCAACCACGAGCGGGGCTGGCGGCAACGCCCCCCTCTCGGTACGCGGCGAACGGCACTTACACAGCGGCTGTATGGCCAAGACTGTTACCACGTGAGGCGATGCACAACCAGGTGAGGATGGGACGTCGTCACCTGGAGCGTGTGGTTCACCAACTCCATGGGGTGACCGCAGTTAGGCCCAGACATACAGAACCGCAGCCCTGCGACACTAGGCACGCCCTGCAAATGGAAGGACGCCCATAACCCTAACCCACCCAGGTTCCACCCGCCCGTTAGGCAGTAGCACCTGTGGAAATAAAAACAGGTAGTAGCCCTTACCTTAGCAGACAGACCTTACATCTTGTTCGGGGTTGCACCCCAGGTCCCTCAGTGTGGAGGCACCTCTAATGTCTGACCAGAAGTTGCATAGTACAGCTTCCGGTATATTTTTGCATCTTCCAATATTGGATGGTATGGGATGCAGTTTTTAGTATATTTGTCGAGATTATTCTTAAAACACATCTTACGCTCATCACCTTGATATATTCCTCAGATGAGCTGGCAACCGCATTTGAATAGACCGTCTGCATTATCGATGCTGGTGCGTAGTTGGATTTAATGTCCTGTGGTGCTTGTTTCCTTATTTTTTCCTGGGTATAGGTTTTTGGGCACTATTAATATACCTCTGGCTTGCTCTTTACTGAAATATGTTTTTTAGTTCCATGATATTTTATGCTATTTCCTTCTATCTGTTTCCCATGCCTGAATTATCATGTTAAGCGTTCTCTTCTCCTTTCTAGACTATATAATTCTTTTAAGAATTGTAGTTCTGTTTCCCAGTAGTCTAGGTTCCTTAACATTTTCTTTCGATTCTTAGCTGTAAAGGACCTTTGTACACTCCTCCTATTTGTGCCAAATATCCTTTTGAATAGTGGTGGGTCCATCAATTCACATTGCAATATTCACGTTCAGGGACTACGAACATATTGTTTTATAAAGCCTAATCATGTTGTTTCAGCTTTTTCGTTGTTTTGAAGTGGCCGTAACAACATTCCCCATTTTTGCCTCTTTACATTTTTGCCCAACAGAAGTGTTGCTATTTGATCATTGCATAACATGTGCCTATTTCATCATCACACCAACGGTCTTTAACCTGCTTCCTTATTTTATGTGATGGTCTCCATTATTAGGTCCCTTATATGCATAATGCTTTCTTTCTTTCTCTTCTCCATAATTTATTGATTCAAAATTTATCAGAGTTAAAATACCATTCCTATTTACACCTCTGCCCTAATCATATACTTTGTTAAAGGTCTCTTTTGTACGAGCGTTCCTTATCGTTCATCACAAATAAGTTAATTGTTTCTCTACTTATTCTTGTGTTCATCCTGCGAAACTACTCACCTACCGAATCCTTAACCATTATTGTCCCTATGTCTTCACAATCATAATAACAAACAGTATTGCAGCTAACACCGTTACCTTGCTGGCACACCGGATATTACCTTGGCTTCATCCGATTTCTCGTCGTTTGCAATAACTATCTGTTTTCTGTGTGTAAAAATTCTTTTTAACCATCTTCCTACTTTATCCACGATATTGTGTTTTCTAATTTTCTTCGCCAATATATTATGGTCTACTTTATCAAAAGCTTTTGCAAAGTCTAAATAAACCACATCTGTTTCATTTCCGCTTTTCATATTTTTGAATATGTTTTTCACGGTGGACTAACAGTTGGGTTGTGTACTTTTTCCGGGTACGAAACCATGTTGTCCTTTATTAAACAAATTATTTTTTATTAAATGTTTCATAATATTTTTCTTCATTACCCTTTCATACCCCCCTCGCGCGGGGGGGGTGAGCCCTCTCCGAACGAGTGGAAGACCCCGAATACAATTGTACATCGGGCACCGAGCGCCCTCCCCGCGCTCGACGGATCGGGCGAGGAGAACGCAGATAACCTCCCCCCAGGGGAAGGGGAAGGGCCATCTGTGGGAGCTGAGGGGGGGGGTGAGGTCTCGTTCCCCACCCCCGCACAGCACCCATGTACCCAACAATAATAATAAGAGCCCGAGAGCAATCGTGCCCTCGGCCCGAATGCAAGGGCATAAGGATCAATTCCCTGACTGAGCGGAACTTGAACCCAATAAATATTGATGCAATCAATAATAAAAGGAATAAATGAAAAAGAATCTTGCATTACGATTCACTTCACAATGAATAAGGGCTCGGATCGAGCGCATTTGCGCCCCCTCGGTACCGAGCGCAAGGGTAAAAGGATCCATTCCCGATTATGAATGGAAACCTTGATCCATAATGAATTGATGCAATCAAAATATATATGAAAATGAAAAGAATACTGCGCTTGCAATTTCACTTCATACAATAAAAAGGGGAAGGATCAATTCCCGGAAATAGCGTAAACATTGATCCAAAGTAAAACAATGCAATCTCAATAAAATATGAAAATGAAAAAGAACTGCACTTGCATTTTCACTTCATTCAAATAAAAGGGGAAAGGATCAATTTCCGGGTAGCTCGGAAACTGATCCAAAATGAGTATTTTGCTACAATCAAAATAATATATATGAAAATGAAAAAGAATACTGTACTTGCGATTCCACTTCATACAAAATAAGTTTTTCGTGCCGAGCGCATTCGCTCGGCACGAGCCATACAGTCAAAAAAACTATAAATAAAGAGCACTTACTTACGATTTTCATCTACGACATTTCCAACCAAAATATACGCCTCGAGCGAGCGCTCTCCCGCCCTCGCACCGAGCATACACATACGAGGATCATTTCTGGAAATGAATTCCCGCACTTAGCTTGCCCTTCATTCCCGGCACTCGGGTAATCGGAGGGCGTGGTGAAACCAAGATCCTTTAATTCACAATTGAATTCAATGGAAATAAATATGAAATGATTGTACTTACAATTCAGTTTCACTAGATAAATAGAAAAAGAAAAACACAACCATACGAAAGCAACGACGATGAAGCGGGCAGAGAGCGATGATACACGTCCACACACCAGCAGGCCGAAAGCAAAAGTGGTTTGTTTACCTCCCAGTCGCGCGCGCGCGCCTGTCGGACAAGCAGTTAACTACCGAACCCCTTGTTCGAAAGCTTACGACCTATCCAGCTGCCGCTAGTACCTTCCTATTGTAAAAGGACCGAAGGTTTGTATGCCGTGTCGGAACAACTATACTTACAGCTTCTCCAAGTTTGACATTGCCTGGAACAAGATCTGTGAAGACATCAGTTGCTAATTCTATCTTCTCAGGAATACTTCCCTCAGTAAACTCATGCCAAGTATTGATTGCTGACAAAACCTGAATTGCACAAGAAGTGGACATTAAAGAATAGTATGATTTCTCACACAGTAAACATGAATGGACAATATTTTTTATAACTTTGCAATAATTTTTATTAAAAATCTAACTTTACAATAAGTTTTATTAAAAATCTAACAACTAATACAAGTTGGTCCTCTTTAATCTGGAAACCCTGGGACCTGGCCATTGCTCGACTCCCTAGATTTACCTTTATGACTATAAAGGAAACCCCCTATTTAACCAAATGCTTATTCCACATACATACTGCTAGGTTCTCAGAGGCAGAACTAAGCTTAAAAAGGGACCGCTTTTAACCAATAATGTCTTGCAGTAAGGCAAGGCAGCAATATACAATTAAAAATCTTATTACAAAACTATTGATTGTTCATATATGGAACAAACCTTCGGTCTTAACATTAGGATTTACTAGCGCCAAGCTGGAAACCAGTAGAATTAAAATTAAACTTGTGAGATCCAGGGACTATTGGCACCTATACCAGGTCACGGGGCATGTATTATCCAGAATACCCTTGGGGTCCCGTGACCTACCAGATATATTTCTACAGCCTTCAAGATAGGACGTGTTTACTGTCTATCTGATTTAAAGCTGGTTTCAGTTTGCCCATTTTTATCCATTTCACTTTCATTTTTCTTGTTAATTTTCTTTCTCTGAGTGTGCTCAGTGTGGGTGTGATCTGTAAGTGTATAAATGGTGAGATGGAGATTTTTGCTTCACCATCGGGATCTTCTTCCGTTTCGAAGAGGAGATAAAGGAAATGCCCTGGAGTCAGTGGCTTTCTGTGTTCAAGATTCCTAACTTCAGTGGCGACGGATCCTCATTCAATGTGTAGTAGGTGCAGAGAAAATGTATGCACAATTACTAATCCGTGTTCTGTTTGTCGTGGTTGGTCGGTGGAACAGTGGGGAAAGTTTTATGAGAAAGGCCAGTACAAAAGAAAGGAGACAACGCCATCTTTGGATGACCAAGCATTGCGGGCTTCTTTTGTATCGGCAATACACCAGACTGCTCCATATGTTTCGCCACCTCCTTTTGATTTGTCCCATACCCCTTCGGTTTCTCCTAGCGATTCGTTATCGGAAACTCCAGGAGGGGTTTTGGCTAATTTTATGAATAATATTTACGCTCCATTGTTCCCAGCAGGCAGGGGGAGAGCATCACCATCTTTGTTCTAGGTGCCAGCTCCCGACACGCACAGGATGGAAGGTATGTGGGCGGCGCTAGGCCTACCAGGCGTACCAACCTTGGAGGGTTTGCGGTCGCATTATATGGTGTCACGATTCCAGCAGAGTTCGGCAGCGCTGAATGTTCCTCATCCCCCTGGCTTGCACTTTATGGGAAATAATGCTGTGGCTAAGCCATCAACTTCAATGTTTACGGCGATGCAGAACGTTGGAGGTAGTTTTGCGGCAAACGCAGGGATATCAGCAGCAGCCGCACAGTCTCTCCCTACAAGATTGGTGACGTCACAACCTGTGTCCCACACCGACATGGCAGACGCGATGACATCACAGCCTACTGCTTCTCGGTCTACTTCGCTGCCTCCGGAACCAAATACGCTTTCTGACTCGGTGGTACACACTGTAATGAAGAAATTACAGGATCTAGAGCAGAAAATTGCTAAGAAAGACAAAAAGAAAAGGCGTGATTCGTCTTCTTCCTCTAGCTCGGCGTCATCGCTAAGTTCGATATCGTCACGGCCTGTACCAGTCAAGACGTTGGAGGATACGGGATTTCGTGACTGATCCTCGGGCTAAGAGGAGAAAGAGTGAATTCTTCTTAACCTTCGGACCAGGACTGTCACATCCCAGTCAGCAAGAAAGTAGAGAAGTCAGTGGCTGGTAAGCTCAAAGCTAGCGAACGAAGCTGTTTACAAGAGTCCGAACGAGCGAGAGCATTGACACACGGAGTTGCCAGTAGAGACTACAAGGAGTCAAAGCACGACTACAATGCTGTTGGTAAAATCAACGTTAGGGGCAAAAAGTACGGCAAAGAATAGAACGCAGATACCAGTTTCGCCTGTAAGGCCGTTTAAAATACAGAGAAACGATTAAAAGGCTCGTATTAAAAGAACGAAGAATAGACAGTTGGCAAAATCGTCTGATACGTTGGTGGAAGGCGTTGTCTGCCTAGATGAAGAATGAAGGCCGAATTCTCCGCCGGTTGTTGGAAATGATATATATCGTCATAGAGAGGAAGTTAGCTCGGTTTCGAGAGAGCCTTCATCTTGGAGGTGTAGGCGAGATTCTTGCTCTAGATCCGCGAGCAGAGAAGGAGTGAGACGGTCTCGTTCTCCTGCTGACTATTCGGGATCGAGCCGCAGGTGGTCATCAGAGATCAAAGAGGCCGCCGCCGTAGGGGCAGACGGCCACGAAATACCCGGACGTTTGTCAGGGGAGAGGAGTGAGATAGCGTCTCCTGTGGCTGAGCACAGTACGCTAGAGCCGGAGGAAGGAGAAAACCAAGAGTTTCTGACTTCGTATGCGGAGGTGATTGATTTGATTCATCAATTCAATAACCTTTCGGGGAGAACAGAAACACCTGCCAGTATGCTTCCTCCAGGGATTGACATGGTGTTTGGGTTGCAAAAGGATACCAAGGTGTCATATGGATTGCCTTGTTCAAGTGATGCGGAGTCCGTTTTACAACACGTAAACGCACAGATTGCGGGAAGGGATAATTCATTAAGATCAAATTGATCGTTTAAGTTTATCCCTCCTCCAATGATGAAACAAAGGAAATATTATATGACACCGACGGTTCCTTTGCTATCTAGACAAATTAACCCAAATGTGATAAGGTTAAGGCCTGGATTAACCTTACATCAGGTTAAAATGGAATGCCCTTCAATGACTTGCCAAGAGGCTGCTACTTCAGAAGAAACAGCTTCTTCTGTCTTTCAGACTGCTTCTTGATTGGATCTTTGGTCAACAGCAGTGGCGAAGATTGCATCCTCAGAAGTGACAAGAAAAGTAGTGGATGAATCAATGTTATTAGATTACTACAATCAGGTTCCAAAGCAATTGCGTACTTGAAAAATTTAAGTGCCAATGTTTGGGCAAATATTCTGTTAATGAGGAGAGATGCAGCTTTGGCTAGACTTAGCTGCACTGTTGATTTGGATTCCCTGCTAGCAATGAAGAATGGGGATATCTTAAGAGTTGCAATTGCTCTTGCCAGAGGCCATACTGGAAGAGGCTATAGATAGAAGAAGGATGGACACTAACGATAGATTGGTACAGCAGGCAGTTAGAAAAAAATCTAAGTCAAGTTACCTCTATGGAGGTAAGGCAGCAGCAAATACCTCGGAAGAAGCCAGTGAGACATAACATCCCTAATAGAGCAATAAGACCCTCTTCCCCAAAGAAGTTAGCTCTTCGGCTCTTTCACAATAGAAACAACAGAGGAAGGGGGATTACGGGAAGAGGGAGAGGCTCAAGACGATAGGATGGGCGCCTCTCATCACTCAGCCACACCAGTGGGGGGTTGCCTGGCAAATCACTGGAAGGTGTGGGAGGAACTGGGAGCAGAGCAGTGGGTGGTGGAGGTTCTCAGGGTCGGGTATTTGATTCCGTTCGAAGTAACCCCACCCCTGACAGAACAGCCATTACCTCACCTCGCTTATACTCAGGAACCTCAGAAGGCTTTTATTCTGCAAGAGGAAGTAAAGATGATGATGGAGAAGGGGGTTGTGGAACAAGTATCCATTCCGTCAAAGGGGTTTTACAGCAGGATTTTCCTTATACCCAAGGCCAACGGGGATTGGAGGACAGTAATAGACCTGTCAACATTGAATCTGTTTATAAGACAAACCAGATTCAAAATGGAAACTTCAAAGACACTTCTACAAGCAGTCAGGATCAAAGATTTTATGCTGACAATCGATTTGAAGGACGCATACTTTCAGATCCCAGTCCATCAGTCTTCCAGGAAATTTCTCCGCTTCAGCCTTGCAGAGAAAGTTTTTGAGTTCAAAGTCCTGTGCTTCGGACTGACAACGTCTCCTCAAGTTTTTATTAGTGTTCACGCTCGTGTCGACATGGGCGCATGCTCAGGGGATCAGGCTAATAAGATATCTAGACGATTGGCTGGTGATAGCAAAGTCCAGAGGGAAATTACTCAGGGACAGGGCGACCATTCTGCAGTTTTGTCACAGCTTAGGTATTGTGATAAATCAGGAGAAGTCGTAGTTGGATCCAAGTCAACGGCTGGTGTATCTGGGAATGGTTACAGACACAATAAAAGCCAAAGTATTCCCAACAGACCAGAGAGTAGAGAAATGCATACAAGTGGTGAATGCCTTTCTGGAAAAACAAACACAGCCAGCAAGACAGTGGCAGGTAGTACTGGGAATCCTAACTTCCTTGGAGAAGCTAGTACCACAAGGGAGGCTACACCTTCGATCTCTACAATGGAGGATGAAGGAGTTTTGGTCGCCAATAGTAGATCACACGTACGAGCAAATTCCCTTGTTGGCAGAAGTGAGGAAAGACTTGTCGTGGTGGCTGAACGACAACAATCTGACAGTGGGTGTTCCCCTTCAGCAACCCTCCCCGGATCTCTTGCTGTTCTCAGATGCGTCACTAAAAGGTTGGGGAGCCCATATGGAGGAGCTGATGGTTTCAGCAAAATGGAGTGGCAAGGACAGAGAACTCCATATAAACGTGCTGGAGTTAAAAGCAGCGTTTCTAGCACTACAGGAATTCAGGGAGAGGGTGAAGAGGCAATCAGTGGTATTGATGTCAGACAACACCACAGTAGTAGCTTACTGTCATGGCAATTGCTATATAGCAAAGAAAGATAAAGGAAAGGAAGACGCATCTTCGAGAAGTTCTGCAGCACGTAGGCTTTCGCGCATGTGTTGGAAGTGCCTGTTCTAATGATGGTTCTAGAATCGGCAGGAGTTTTGTGGAACTTGACAGGCGCCGACGTGACGTGAGAAATGCCGCGATTTCTGATGCAATACATCGTCTAGATTCTTCTAAGAAGCTCTAGTAATCTCGGGAGCCTGTGACGTTCGCTAAGCCCCGCCCCAGAGTGCCTTATAAATACGACTGACGAAGTAGGAGGGAGCAGAGATCATCAGTTAGTCACATAGTAAGAGATCATTAGTAAGGTCACAGATCAGATCAGTGAGAGCTCAGCAGCAGATATCAGAGATCATCCGAGAGCGATAAGAGAAGAAAGAACCGACGAAGGATCAGAGAGGAAAAGTCGCTCGAGAGTTGGTCGAATTCTGGTCAAGTTGTCGTCAGGAGTGGACGACCAAGTAATTTCAACGTTGAGCAAGACTCCAGAGAAGAAACTTTTGCGAGAGGTTTTGAGAAGTTCCTGGCCTTCAAGTATCAAGAGTAGACATTATTTTCTGCAATACGAAGTCAAGAAGACGTCTGCAATTACAGTTCTCCTTTTGTGAAGCCATTGTTTCGAGTCACAAAACTGGCCCACAAGTATTCGCATTACCTCACTGTCTTCCCCAGTTCATGCAGTGTAAGATTTTGCCTTTTTTATGTAAATAGGAGATACCATTCTGCATTTATCTTTGTTAGTAAACTTGTAAATAAACCTTTGTTGTGTTAGTGTTTCTTTCTATATTCGTATCCCCAGTTTCAACTATTGGTGTTGAATTTTTTTTTTTTTTTTTTATCATAATATCGAACCTGAACTGGGCCTCTCTCGGGGTTCGTAACACTTACATAAACAAACAAGGAGGCCTAGTGTCTTGGCAGTTACATGTGATGACAGTTCAGCTTCATCAGTGGGCTGTAGAGAACATAGTAGACATCAGGGCCAGATATATTCTGGGAAAAAGAAACATAGTGGCCGACAAGTTGAGCTGCAGGGATCAGATCCTGGCAATGGAGTGGTCCTTGCACTAACAGGTAGTGGACAGGATGCTCATGTTGTGGGAAAGGCTGATCATAGACCTATTCACAACCAGGTACAACAAAAAGTTGGAAGTGTATTGTTCGGTAGTCCCAGACGTAGAGGCAGTAGCAGAAGATGTGCTACAACACCCATGGGACAATCTGGACGTGTATGCATTTCCTCCATTTTGTCTAATCCGTCAGGTTCTGAACAGGGTAATGCGGTCTCAGAACCTCAAAATGACTCTGGTAGCTCCTTTATGGCCAAAGGCAGAATGGTTTCCGGACCTCTTGGAACTCCAAATAGACGTGCAGAGAGAACAACCTACTATGTCAGCCGCACATGGAGAGGTACCACCGGTCAGTGAAGTCCCTATCGCTTCATGGGTGGAGACTGTCAAGTATCTCCTCCAAGCAAAAGGGTTTTTGCAAAAATCAGCAACTCAGATGGCAGGAAATATCAGAAAGTCATCTGCAGCAGTATACCAAGGAAAATGGTCAGCATACTGTGCTTGGTGTCGTAGAGGGAACTTGTCTCCACTCGGTACCACTATTCAGCAATTAGCAGACTTCCTGATATATCTTGGGACAAAAAGGAACATGTCTGTATCTGCGGTGGATGGGTAAAGGGCTGCTCTAGCTTCAGTCTTACGCATGAAAGGTGTGGACATGTTGATGAAGAGCTTTGAGCAGTCACGTTCACCCAAGGCACTAAACGCCCCAGATTGGGATTTGACCATGGTACTGAGTAGTCTGACAAAACCCCCCTACGATCCACTAAGGCAGTCCACAGATAGGAGCCTGACCCTGAAGACAGTCTTCTTATTGGCCCTAGCTTCAACCAAAAGAGTGGGGGAACTACATGGTCTGCCATATACCATAAAGCACTCGAGAGGTTGGAAGTCAATGGTATTCGAGTTTGTTCCAGAATTCGTGGCCAAAACTCAAAGCCCATCAATAGTGGACGGCAGATTCGACTCCTTTTCCATACCTTCTCTGGCAGAATTTGTAGACAATGACAAAGAGGAGATGCTTCTGTCTCCATCTCGACTGTTAATGAGTAGAACAGGCAGCAGAAAGGAGTTGCTTCTCTAATAAACAATTCTGGAACCATGAATAGAAGACCTCTAGCTTTTCTTGCAGAAAAGAAGTCTAACATAGGTCTTTCCAAGCAGACAGAAGAGATAATAGGATATCCCAAGGGGATGTCCTATGACAAAATATTCAGCACAGATATGTTCTAAACATCCTACAGTAAACCTTTTCATTGTCAAAGTAACTGCACTGTAGACTGGGGAGAAGTCATTGAGCTTCCCAGGAAATGCGCATCTTCAACAGAGGAGACATCCTATGAGGTGATCCCTTATGATGACATACAATCAGTGTGCTACTCATCAGAGGAGTTGTCATATGATGACAGGTTACACCCCCTTGGAGTAAGGAACCACCATGGCAGCATTCTTGAGCCACATATCACAGAGCAAAGATGTATCTTAACTACTTCGGAGATAAGAACACCAGGATATGAGTTACATTACTGATCTGGTTACTCACACGAAAAGGTAGGTTAAGCTAGGAATTGAACCTAACCCAATCCCAAACTCTTGAAGAATGGGAAAGTCTTCTTGCAGTCAAGAAGCAGAACACCTGGGAATTTTAAGTGTGTGCCAAAAACATACATAAGCTCAACCCAACTGGGCTATATCAGAAAACTTAATGTAATGATGCATTGGTTTTGAAAGTATCGTTACAACCTCTCATACTTACGAGAACTAACATAAATAATACAAATAATATTACTATTCAATAGCATTACAGTTACTAATGGATTTCTGTGATCACCATACAACACATTATAGGTTTTGAAATCTGATGAGTTATGATTATGTATTACTATTATTCTACATCATATAAACAAAAGTTTGATTTCAAATTTTATCAGAATAGGATTCTTTTCTCACCTCAGTCATATAAGAAAGGTATGATTTGGCATTTGGAAGACTGGATGGTGCTTTTTTCTTCATAGATGCTTCTAAGACAGTTTTTTGTAAATTTTCAACTTCTCTTGCAACAGCATTCAATTCCTGCGGGAGTGGTTGCTGAAAAAATTCATGACAAAAATTAATAGCACACCAGTTATTTTCAATGGATCCCACCAAACTAATTTTCAATTTTTCCACTTTTTCTTAAAATAATGACCTATTCAATCATCCAAAATGTCTTACCTGTTGATATCGAAGTTTGCCCACTTGCAACTGTAGTTCCTGGTTTTCAGACTGAAGCTCATTTACAGACACTTTGAGCTCTTGCAGACTGGGTACCAGATGGCTATTTGAAACAGATTGAAACAGTTGTCACATTCATGCACATAATTTTCTAAATTCTCTATATAATTTTTTCAAGGCACATGAAAATTCAAATTTCAAATCATACATGTCACAAATAATTATGAAACTAAATATCTGAACAGTAAAAAGAAAGGTAATCACATGGAATCATCTCACATTCTGACACTGCATAACAGACAGATCATCCATCCTCAACTGGAGGAGTCCAGGAATAGAAGCATTTACAAAATAGTATAGGCACCTGCCTATAAAGCAAAGATGTTCAAGACTGTCTAAACTAGATTTTATAACAAATGTCAGCAATGACAAGAAGGATTTAAATAAACTTGATCAAGACTTACAGCTTACCTGAGCTTTCCAACAGCAAGCCTAAGATTAAAATTATTCTCAATGGCAGTATTAAATGCTAACATGTCTCCTTCAGGAACACTTGCAAACTGCATCTTGCCAATGGCAAGTCGTAATTCTTCGTTGTCAACAATGAGCTGACTAATTCGTTCCCTGAGCACCCGTGCCTGTTTACCATCTTTGCCACGAACTGCAACAGTAAGGTAAATAAACAAAGTTGCCTTTCATTATAAGTTTAAACAAACAATGATCAACACCTCAACAACTGATCTCTTCTTTCTGTATTTCCTATTACCCTCAGTTACTTCTTTCAAATGGACACCATATTCTTTATAAACTTCAATTTCAAGTCAATGGCCCATGTGGGCTTGTTCCATATGAATAGGGTTCTCATGTTCCAAATAATGATGTTAATAATATAATAATAATAACAGAGTAACCACTCAGAGTATGTATATAAATTCACATAAAAATGACCTGTCTGCAAAAGTTTTCAGTATCATATTACAGAGTGCAGTACTATACACAATCAGCCTGTGTGAATACACAGGAAGAGCCCAAATGAACTAGCTTTAACTTACTTAACCCATATGAGTTGGGCTAAAAAATCAATATGCAGCACCCCAGGCCAGGTAAACTTGAGGTCAGCCAATTTAAGGAAAAAAAATGCATCAATGGAAAGAAGATATGCAAATGCACAAGGTGTAAGAAAAAAAAATCAAAAATATTTTCCCTACCTTCAACAAAAAGTTGGAAATGACTATTTAAACCCCTTGAGGGGCCTCTTTTACAAGACTATTGCAAATTTTACCATGTTATACATGTTTTTTTCCAAAAAAAAAAAAATTTATTTTATATTGTAAAATTATACTTACAGTTCATACATTATCAAAACAGATAAGAACTACAATCAGTAACAAATTCTGGGTATATCTGTTCTAAAATATTTACATAAATTTGACAGAGATCGAAGATGCAGTAACTTTTTTGGATTATACTACGTGTCTTTTCTAATATTTCTTTGCAAAATTACAATTACAACTGACAAACTATCATAAAAGATAAAAAGTAAAACCAACAGCAACCCCTTCGTATAGCTTTATGTGCAAATTCATAAAAAGATATGAAGGAGAGGCAGTACATGCTCCTTTGAAGTTAAGATCACAACTAACCTCTGAGCCACCTGTTTCCTTGATCTTGGCTAGTCTAAAAGTTGCCATTAGTGAATTTATGGGCAATAGAAGTAATAGCACCTCTTTCCTGCCCAATTTCCCCAAATCGACGGCACATAATAGTGATGCTCACCATGAGTGGGTCCGTCCAACACCCAAAACATGTTACTGCTGCAATGCCCCCCCCCGTATTTGTATTAGCGGGGGATGCATACCAGACCCGCACCCCGCCTGAATAGCTAGAACCCGCAAATAGTTGGAACCCCTATAAAAAATACTTAAAATGGCCTATTTTGTTAGGTAAAACTCACGAAAAACCCATTAAAAATGTTTATACCTGGTTTTTCAATAGTTTTATCATAAAAATTTTATGATGAATGATAAAATACCCCAGGAATTTGTGGATATTTCTCATAGAAAAATACCGTGAATAGGTGAATTTCCCACGAATAATGGGTAGATATGGTCCAGAGAGAAATCCGTGAATGCGTGAGTCCACGAATCCAGAGAACGCGAATAAGGGGGCCTACTGTACTCACATGAGGGGGTCCATCCATTAAGAGTTAATTTCAGCCACATATTTAAACGCTATCATCAAACCAGGGGTCCGTCCATTAAGGGTTAAATTCAGCTACACATTTAAAAATTATCATAAACCTGTGCACTGATTTATGGCAAAAATTAGTTCCTTGTTGGACGAGTGGTTTACGTTCTCGCCTACCTACTTGGTGTCTCGACTTCGATTCCTCGCTCTGCCAATGTGGAACCAGAGGAATTTGTTTCTGATTAGAAATTAATTCCTTGATATAATGTCGTTGCTAAGTAACCAACTGGTTCCTAGCCACGTGAAAATAACTAATCCTTTGGCTCAACCCTAGGAGAGCTATTAATCAACTCAGTGGTCTGGTTAAGCTAAGATATACCTACTTATGGCAACAATATATTGTTATTGATGACTAACCCATAATCGGCTACACAAAACTTTTAATTATTCAAAACCCAACAAGTCCCAAGGCATTTGAATACTGGGGACTTTTACACATTCTTTAGATGATGAGGCCCTAGTCTAGTAGAGAGAAATTCTTTCTTAGAATACGTAATATGAAATCTTTAAATAAAAAAATATGAACCCCATTAACTAATGTATATAACAGTACCTAGGGTTTGCTAATTTAAATGTCTAAAAGGAGCATATGAGGATGTGAAACTGTGAGTAAATGTTTGAAAGTGCTTTTTCAGGTATGGTAACTTACTTTTTATAGGGGCTAAATTCTGCTGCTGTAGTCGTAACATCTCATTCTCCAAGTTTGCATTCTCCAAATTCAAATTGTCTACAATCTAATGACAACAGAAGATAAACAGCATTAGTAAAACTTGAAATGACATTTCCTATGATTATACAAACTAAAGTTTACCAGAATAAAATAGAAAAAGGTTAATATCATTTGCCTCATGACAAACTCATCAATTCATATACGTCCCAAATTCATAGTCTCCATATGTAAAGACTGTGCAACCTGGAATTCACTGTAGCTATTATTTACCTGCCTACTTTTTTATGTTTGAAGGCTGTTTACAGGTGAACAGCCATTAAAGAAGAAGCCGGAGGAGTTCCTGTCAACATCAGCTGTATTCATAGCATTTTCCATTAGGGTTAGTATTTTTCTATAACAGTAACCTCTTTATTATTTACAATGCTACATCCAAGGAGGGTGTGAATATTTCCAAAGTATGGTTACAGGACTAGTGACTAGGTTAGCCTACACTATGCTACCCCAAATTCCCATCATATCACTGGCCAGCCTATGAAAATACATACTTAGCTAAGAAACTGCAAAGAATCTACAGAAATAAGAATGATTTATATTGTATTTTTATTATTCTACAGAAGTAAGAACTATCTATACTGTATTTCTGTTATATGTAAATGTTAAACAAAAAACAACCAAAAGATATGACACTATAGGTAGCAAAATGTGTCATTCAAGAATTTCACCACAGCAGCTTAGGTTATGCAAACTATGCATACACAATTAACTATCACCACCTATAGGTAATGCAAGAAAATGAGAATACCAGATTACCACCAATATTGAGCAGTGGTGCATATGTGAGTGAATGATAGAGCACCTTCACTTTTTGCTAGGCTGCCTGTTATTTACATTTTCTATGGGTACAGTTTTTATACACAGTATAGTATATATGGTAGTGTACAGTTATATAACTTGCCAATCACATGCACTGTGCCATACAGTGTACACTATTTACCCTAGGATATGCTTAATAAAAAAAATGGTATTTTTATTATAAAATAAGGTTTCACACATACTTACCGAACAATTACATAGCTATACGCTTTCTTACCTTTATCGGCAGTCGAAATTTCCAAAGATTTCTCGGCGCTAAATTGGGCGCTGCTGACGTGTAGGTGAATACAACCCCGCCCACTTTCGGGGATCCCCGGTACTACTGAGCTTTGCTTGACAATTCGTTTAGCCGCCCACCCGTCCATCTGTGGGGAGGAGGGAGGGCTTTTGGCTTTAAATCATGTAATTGTTCGGTAAGTATGTGTGAAACCTTATTTTATAATAAAAATACCATTTTCACACATGAAACTTACCGAACAATTACATAGCTGAATCCACATTACCCGGCTGGTGGGTATATGGACTTTAAGTAAGCAAATAAGAAAAAAAACTCACATTGCAAGAAATGTTGTAGTACCTTAACCTCGTGAGAGAGCAGCTGCAGGAGAATACTGCCTCTGGTCGGCGCTCTCATCACTTGTAGGGAACGTGGCAGTAGTGGCCAGGATCGTTCCTACTACTAGTGGGTATTCTGCAACCATGGAGGTTCACCGATGGTTGATCAGAATGAAATAATATGCGCCCTTGCCCTGGGCTGTGACCAGATTAAAATAACAATCAAAGACCATCACCTACACATAACCATAAAAAATAAGAAACCAAACCCTACCATAAAAAACTGGCGGGACTCCTGGTACCGTGTACCCCCCAGGCTTCCCCAAAACTCGACCACCTTCTAATCAAGACGAAGAGATAGTCAAAAAAGGAAGTGGGGAATTGGACCAAATCCCCCTATGCTTCCTTTCCCAACACCATGCCCATCACCGACAAAGGTCCTAAAACGGACAACAATTATCAAACGTTGCTTCCACATATCCTTCAGGTAATGGAGAGCAAAAACCGATCTCGACCTCCAGAACGTAGCTTGCAAATAGATGCTAGCGACGTATTATGTCTAAAAGCCATGGAAGTCGCTACTGCCCTAACCTCGTGGGCTTTAACTTTACACACCTGTAGAGTCTGATCTCTTACTGACGTGTGTGCTTCCTGCAATCAGGCTCCTTAAAAAGAACGAAATTGCGTTCTTAGACATAGGACGGCTCGGATCTTTAACCGAACACCACAATCGGTTCGAACTTCCTCTCAAAGCCTTTGTTTTTATGAATATTAAAAATTTCAGTGCTCTCACCGGACACAAAGAAGGTTCTTCGTCCTCTTCTCCTACTAATCCTGACAAGCTTCGAATGGAGAAGAAACAAGGCCATGGTCTCGAAGGATCTTCATTCTTCGCTAAAAAATCCTGAGTATAGGCACACACAGCTTTGTCTTGTGTAAATCCTATCTCTTTACTCATTGCTTGCATCTCGCTGATTCTACCTAGCTGAAGCTAAGGCGACTAAGAATAACGTCTTCTTAGTAAGATCCTTCAAAGAAGCCGAATTAAGAGGTTCAAAATTCGCTTTAGAGAGCCAGGACAATACCACGTCTAAATTCCAGTCCAACTAAACCTGGTCTCCTGTCCTATGTGGACTCAAAAGATTTAATCAAGTCGCTGATGTCCGAGTTATTAGATATATTTAAGTTTCTATGTTTAAAAACTGATGCCAACATAGATCTGTATCCTTTTATTGTCGAAGTCGATAACTTCATAACGTCTCTCAGATATATTAGGAAGTTTGCTATCTCTTGTATAGAGGTTTTAGAAGAAGTTGTGTGACTTTCTCTGCACCAATTTCTAAAAACTCCCCATTTTGACTGATAGAGTTTGGCCGACGAGGCTCTTCTACAGTTAGCAATAGCCTCTGCCGCT
>NC_061102.1:22185276-22276708 GCF_015104395.2 Macrobrachium nipponense
AGGGATCCTGTTCTTCCTCAGCTGAAGAACCCTCATGATCCTTAGAGGCGCGACTATCCTTAGAAAAGTCTCTTGAGGAAGTATGACGTTTGACTCTTGGAGACAAAACTTCTGGAACGTGCCTACTCGCAAAATCCTTCTTGTCCTGAGGAGGGCGTTTTCCAGATTCTTGGAACCTAACAGGAGCAAGGCGGCTGTCAGGAGCAGAGCGCCTGTTTGAAGAAAAACTTCTATCAGGCTCTTGGCGCCTATCCAAAGGAGAGCGGCTACCTGGCGAACAGCGCCTGCCATGAGAGAAGCGGCTACCAGGCTCTTGGCGCCTGAACCGAGGAGAGAGGCTCTCTGGCGACGAGCGCCTACTAGGGGAGCGCCTACTAGGGGGGAAGCGTCTGCCAGGATCTTGGCGCCTGACTCGAGGAGAGTGAAACTCAGGTGAAGAGCACCTGCCAGGAGAAACGCACCTAACAGGCTCTTGACGCCTGTCAAGCGAAGAGCGCCTGTCAGATTTAGGGCGCTTGTCAACAGGAGAGTGGAGGCGAGACGAAGAGCGGCTACGAGGCGAGTAGAGCCTACTAGGCTCTTGGTGCCTATCAAGGGGAGCGATCCTGTCTCGAGAAGTGCCGTCTGTACGAGATCTCCTACGAGACGCCTGCTCCTTATCCGAAGGAGAAACAAAGATATCCTGCCTGTCAGGCGACTGGCGCTTGGACGCAGATGGGATCTTGTCCGAAGTAGAAAGTCTCCTGCGAGACTCCGAACGCCCAGGAGAGCGGGCCGCTTCCGTCGAATAGCGAGAGTCAGGAGAGGGGAGCCTGGACTTCTTTACAGGAAGCGAGACGTCCTTCTTACGACGAGAAGACACGCAAAGAGAGCCAGCCAGAGCCGAAATCTGAGCCTGAAGACTAGCCAACACCCTTGCAGGAGAATTCACAAAATCTTGACCAGGTGACGAGGCTCGATCTCTGCTCGGGGAACGATACTCAAGAGATCTCTTCCGTTTCTTCGCTTCCACCTCAGGCTCTTCCGAAAAAACTTCAGGGCTGGAGGGAAGGGCGCAGGGAGCGTTCCAGGCTCTCTTCGAAGGGCGCGAGGCTTCCGAAGAGCTCCATCCTCGTTTAGGAGAGGGCGAAGGCGAAGACGAGAAGCACTGGCACAAGACTTCTCTCTTGGTGCGATCCAAGGTACCTGGGAACGAGCAACAGGCGCTACCGAGGAGGGACCTGACCGGTGGGGGATTCTCCCAACCTTCCTGCGGCTTTCACTTTCCTCCTCCTGGGACTCGGCGCTACCGAGGGGAACGCCTGACCGTGGGGGATTCTCCCTAACCTTCCTGCGGCTTTCGACTTTTCCTCCTCCACTGGGACTCCCTGCACCTCCGGGACTTTCTTTCCTCCTCCACTGGGACGGGATCTGGAAGAGGTCTAGGCCTGGAAGCATTAAGGAGCCGATCAGACGCCCCCTCCACTGCACTGGGATCACTGCACAAATCACTATTAGAATCACTCTTACCTTCCAAATGTTTGATTTTCATCTCCATGCTGCGAATGGTGGCTTTCACGGAGGCCACTTCCGAAGGCGCATCTTCGGCTTCGATGCAGGGAGCAGGAGCTGAAACTGACAAAGGAGCTACGTCTAAAATGGGATTATCTACATCCAACTCGCTAATACGAGATCTACTACTGCTCCTAGAAGAAGCTTTCCTAACTTTTCCTTTTCAAGCTTCCTCAAGTAGGAAGACAAAGACTTCCATTCATCCTCATTCAGCTTTTCACATTCGGTACAAGGGTTATTAAAGGTGCATTCATTCCCTCTACACTTCAAACATACTGTGTGAGGGTCTACCGCAGCTTTCGGTAGCCTCACCTTACACTCAGTCATACAACAAACTCTGAACATAGCAGTTTTCTTAGTATCAACATCAGACATCATGAATCCAAAGAAAAATCCAAAGAATAGTCAAATAACGGTCCACAAATCGTGAATGCCAGGCCAAAAGATCAGGTACTTCACCAAAAGTCCGTAGAAACAATCCAGGGCAAAAAGAGAAAAGAATCCAACTGTCAAGAGGTACCGACAACAGGTGTAGTCGACACCGACGACAGAAAAAATCTGGCAAGAAAGGTACTTTGGTTCTTACACCCGCCACCCAGCGGCGGGTAAGGTAGATCACCTGACCTACCTGTCGCGTTTGCCGCGAGTTTTGAATTCTGTCGTGACGTCAGAGACGTAAGCTAAGTATATGTCTGACAGGAAAGTTCATGTACACAATTAAATTTTTTACATGAGCACAGTCCAAAATCTGATTTATCTTAATTTACAGTACCAGTTAACTTAAATTTTTAGAAGTAAAACTTGTGATAAACTGTTAATCAATCCACCAAATGAAATTTCTAGAAATAAATCATACTTGAAATTATCATCTACAAACTTTTACATCAGCTCTGCTACTAGTATTCTTTTCTCTCTACTCTTGTCTTTCCAATGCACTTTCTGCCTGAACCGTCATCAGGTTGAGCTCTTCATATACCCTATCCTACACGAATTCCAGGAATATCATACCTTACTGCTTATCTGATTAACTATTCCTCATCCCTTTCCATCACACGTCCAAAACACCTCAATATCTGAGATCTTTCTTTTTTCACAACCACTGTACACCAAAGATTTGTCCCATTTCCTAATCAATAAAAAAAATCTCCTACAGCAATCCGGGCACTGAATATATATAAAATTATATTTTTGCAGATATTTCACAAAATTGTTTCAATAGGAACTACGTATCTTGAAAGCATTCAGCACAAGGATATTAGTTATTCACAAAAACCAAGAGCCTATTGAAATGGCTTGCTTTCTAAATCAAATGCTTGAAAAAAATGAAAAAAAAAATCATGAGTACTATACACCAATCATTATAGGAAAAATACACAACCCAAGATGCTTTTTACTAGATTTGTCTTAACATTCCTATTTCTTCATCTAGATTTGTCTTATCATTCCTATTTCTTCATAATTCCTCTTTAAATGTGAAGTAAACAAGCTTCTAAGGGATGACTGAATGCAGGGAGAGTAACAAAGAGAAAACCAATAATTAGAAGCAATGCCAGAGGCAACATAACAATTGTGGTTTTCTTTTTATTGGGTAGTTCCCTCTTTCAGAGTGCTGAAGCCTGCGCTGTGAAGTGATCACAGCAAAGTTGACCATACAACCATTCCATAATTCAAGCAAAATCTTCCAAATACTAGTTAACTTTCAAGCAGAGGACATTCAGTCTTTATGTATCATTAAAATTATTATATCTGTGAACCATTTTAGTACTATCTTGGAAATTTAATTTTAATCTTGGAAGTACACAATTACAACTGAATGTGCTAAATTTCATCTTTTAATAAGCTAAAAGCAAACAACAAATTAAATTATTACTTTATCACTTTCCTAAACATTATCTGCATTGTCTCTTTTTCCATTTGCAGGCAAATATTATTCAACAGGGTGCCAGGTTCTTCGCATTAACTGTTCAGCAATCAATCTGACACTATACAGATTTAATGGGGATAGATTCCTAGCCACTCAAAATTTATAACTAATCACATCCTAGTTACAAACAATTAACAAGGGATTAGCACAAAATTAAACTAAAATTAAAAAATATTATTTAAAGAAAATAATGAAATAGAAAGCAAATATAACCATAAGAAATAACTAAACAATTGCTGATTGTTATCATTGAGAGACTCCACCAACTCCAAACTGCCGGTGTATCATCTGTAAGAAGTAACCATAATTACAGGGAAAATCTAAAAACATTTAAAAGGAAAATTGCATCGTAAAAGAGAACTGTCAAGAAAATAATAGATGACCAAGTAATACAGAAAAATTATACCCACTCAAGAGATACACTAGCAATAACTTAGACCTCTTAAATTTGTCCCTTTGTACAGAGTACATATTTAAAATCTAAACTTTCCCAATTACACTGTACACACTTAAAATCTTAACTTTTCCAATTCTTTAAACTTAGACTTGTCTCTTGTTATGTGTGTGGTAAGAGGTCCCTTGGGTGGGGGACGACAGAGTAAATACACCTTCCTTTGTATCGATGATTTTCTTTTGTAGAATAAGTAGTGTAACACTTATATATATATATAAATATATATATATATATATATATATATATATATATATATATATATATATATATATATATATATATATAGTTATTAAGTAATTAAAGTTGAACCTGTTCAGTATATAATCTTTTATGACCTCATAGCTATTACTTTTTTACCAGAAAGTTGCAAATGACAAGGAAATAACATATTGTAAGTTTAAATAACAATTTACAGTATGTATTATAATTCAATAGCCTGAACTACAGATTTTAATAAAGTTCCTTGTAAAAAGGTTAAGCTTACTAAATGTAAGGCATGCATACTATTACCTAAATGTAAAAACAAAGCCTGTTAGTCACACCTGTTGGGATTCTAATCCTAGAGAAGCGGGGATTTCAGCCGACAAATCTTCTTCCAGTTGAGAGGGCGTTTCCCAGGAGAACAAGGGTGATGAAACATCCACAGGAACATTCAAACTCTCCTGGGGATGCTGGGTATAATCTGAAGATGGGATGTACTGATACTTATTCTTTACTTGTTCTAAAGGTTCCTTTACATTTTCCACAATCAAATCAGATTCTCGATTTTCCAGTGACGGTGAACACGGAGATATTCTTACTACCTCCTCTAATTCCAGCTGATGAGTGTTGTGGTCTAAAATGCTTCCTTCTTCAATAAAAGGTTTGTTGTTGTCATAACAATTTGAGCAGGAATTTGGAATGTTCTTTAATGCATTTACATCTACTTCAGAAATAAAATTAACTTTTTCATTCATCAAACTTGGTGTTGTAAAAGTTGGATCTGTCTCTGCTAGGTCATCATTTATGAAAGGAAATTCTGGCATGTCCATTTTTCTCTTTCCAGGGTTAAGCACAACACCAGCATCTTCTAATGGGGTTATAAGGGATTCTACAAAGGAGTCAGTAAGCAACACACAATCATCATCTCTATCACTGGTTAGAGAACTATCTACTCCTTTTCTTGGGATTGGAGAGATGATTTCAGGAGAAGGTGGAGCTTTAAAAATAAGGTCTGGCTCATTAAGGTCAGGAGAAGGAGTATGCAGAGGAGGGTCCTGAAGGGGGTTGTTCATGCAAGACACCAGGTCATCCTGCAGCTGCCGGAGCTTACGTACCTGCGCCGAGTTCATAGATTCTTGCCAAACAGTACGACTGGACCAACCTGAAATAATAAAAATAACATAAGATCTACAAGAGAGGGCATAATACACATATACCTTTCCATCATATTGACTTTGGCCTTGTTCAGTGTAAATATTACACAGAAGCAGTTTTATGCATAAAAACATGTAGCAATAGCCAGCTCTTAGAATTTTAATCATTTTAAGCAATATGAAAGCCTGCATTAAGGTTGTTCATAAGAAAGCAATGAAAACAACCAGCTAAAGTAATGGGTTATGAAAATTATGCTATACAATGTTACTTACAAAGCAACACTCACAATATCCAATATTACAATATACTACATGCAATATCTGACAAAGAAATTCCTCTATATCTATCTATTAAATAATGAGGTTCAACAGCAAAAAAATGTTTCGGTGTTAATAAGCACAACAGCTCTAGATTCATGTCAGATGTCCTTTCCCTCAGATTTCTTACAAAATAAAAAAGTACTAAAAAATAATATAAATGACAGAATGATATGAAATAGAATGTTAATAAGAATGGTCAAGTAATTACAAAGACTGTTAAACAGTTCATGGGATGCTAAACAGCCTTTCAAGGTTATCTAAACAGATCTAAATTACAATAAAAGAAAGCTGACAATGTTAATCAAAACCATTCTAATATGCGAGCCATCAATATATATTTACAACTGTAATTCACTGTCATAAGATTCCCAAATGTATTTAAAAAAAGGTTAGTACAATACGCAATAACATAACACATGTAACTGCAAATAGCTAAGCTGCAAACCTGTATCTTCTTCACCAACAGAAAGATCCAATAGGCCTGAAAATTGATAACATATTATTTGCATAATAGCTCACCAGCACAGATGTTATTAAATCCCTAGCTATTAAAAAAAGCATAACGGCTAACTAACAGGAATGCTACTGAATCACAGCCATTATACAAACAAAACTTGTGATAAAATAAACTTTAGACATTTAATTTATAATTTTAAATCAAACCAATGAGACTACACCAATTTTCTCTCTTGAATCAATATTTAGAAAATAGACAAAAACCCAGCAATGCAGTAATATGGCAACATATTTCCTAACATTTTCTGTCACAAACCTAGATACGTACATTACATAAGAACCACTCAAAGCCTCAGAGAGCGAATCAAAGTTGATGATGGCTAGGAACCAAGAGCCTCAAAAATAATACATATCTTTATACAAGTATCAGTCATTTTTCCTTGAAGGAGGGAGGGGTTGTTAAATAATTACATACTTACACCTTACTTCTGATGACCAACTTCAAAACCAATCATACCATTATTGGAAAAAAATAAGCTAGACTTCAGTTTATCCAAAACCACTCCCTATTCTAGGCTTCATTATGGGTAACAAATTCTGATACAGTGCTCCCCCAGTTTTACGTGGGAATAGGTTCCAGAAACTGCTGTGGAAATGCAAAAATCCCCTCCAAAAATGCTTACAGGCAGTCCCCAGCTTATGTCGGGGGTTCCATTCTTGAGACGCATAGTAAGGCGAAAATCGTCGTAAGCCGGAATATCATCAAAAATCCTAATAAAACCTTATTATTAATGCTTTAGTTGTATTAAAACCTATGTAAACTACATTTTCCATAAAAAACCCTTCAAATATTGATTATTTTGCAATTTTGGAGTCACATTTCTTCTGTCTGTAAGATCAGTGTCGCAGGTGCCGTAACCCTGGAAATAATTTCTGATGAATATA
Source organism: Macrobrachium nipponense (assembly GCF_015104395.2). Taxonomy (NCBI): domain Eukaryota; kingdom Metazoa; phylum Arthropoda; class Malacostraca; order Decapoda; family Palaemonidae; genus Macrobrachium; species Macrobrachium nipponense. Next base: position 22,192,283 of record NC_061102.1, read on the forward strand.
ATTGAAAAGCATCGTAACCTCGGAACGTTGTAAGCCGGGCACTGCCTGTACGGTGGAACCTCGACATACGAAAGTCCCAACTTACTAAAATTCAAGTTACGAAAGCAAATACGAAGATTTTTTTTGCCTCTGCATACGAAAATAATTCAGGTTACGAAAGGGTGTTACTGTAAAGTCCCGAGATTCGCCCGGACCACCGAAGCTTTTAGCTTCTTAGGTTTAGATGTCAGAATCATAGACTAGGCTACAGTAGCAACTGCTAACATAGGCTAGGCTTATTGCTAAGGGACATATGCTAAAGTCCTAATATATGCAGTAAAAATGAGGTTGAACATTACATGCAGTTGAATATTACTCAAGTATGTACAGTATTTTGCCTTTTTGGAGCCATATTTCTTCTGTCAGATCGCTGTCGTAACCCTAGAACATGTGTTGTAAGCTTGGAAATAATTTCCTGGGGTGTTTTTGTAGGGCTTGGAACGAATTAGGCAATTCACATGTAAAATGTGGTTCAAGATACGAAAATATCTGGTTACGAAGGCCGCCTTGGAACGGATTAATTTCGTATCCTGAGGTACTACTTATAAGTAACTGGCTTATAACTGCTAAATACCCAGTAACCCCTTAAGCTAATATGCTTATAACTGTCTATTTCAACATTTCACTGCTTAATTTGATAGATAAAACAAAAATATATCTTAAATTATTATACAGTGGTACCTCGACATACGAAATTAATCCGTTCCGAGGCGGCTTTCGTATCATGAGCTTTTTGTATCTTGAACCGCATTTTACATGTAAAATGGCTAATCCGTTCCAAGCCCTACAAAAACACCCCAGTAAATTTTATAATAAAGCTAAATTGACCAATAAACAATGAAATACTACAACAATTTGGACCATTCAATACCTAACTTAATACATACTAGTACTAATATTTATGTACCTGTAAATAAAGTGCATTAGTGTACATGGTATACAAGAAATACTGTACGTACATACGTATGAATGTAGTAAAATGTGGAACCTTACCTTACGAGTGAGGCTATCTCCGAAAGTAGCTTTAGAGGAGGAGGACAAACGGCCGAAAACTTCTTATAGTACGTACACTTAACTTACAAGACATTAAAAAATGTCAGGAAACATAAACTAAACTTTACGAAACACATTAACAAAACTGTAACACTTAACTTTACAAAAAAATTCAAATTAAATTTTCTTTTTTGTCTTTTTTTTATTTTTAATTTTTTTTTTACTGTTTTATACTTTACATTTTTTTTTCTTTTTTACAAAATTTCAATTTCTTCACCACTTTCAACTTCCGGTTTTTTTGTAGTATCAATTGGATCTTCCTTTTTGCTTACTCCTGCTAGTACTAAAGGCCTCTTTAAAAAATAAATATCCATGGAAGATTGCTTCTGCCTGCTTTTCAAAATGCTCCTGAAACAACTCGGGCAAACGTCATCGAACTGCACAAGCATACGACCTGTGTAAGCCCTTTTGGGGTGTGTCTTTTCTACAAATGATTGCACCTTATGAAAAGCAGCTAGAGCATCCTTAATTTCTACCATTGTCATAGGGTCGTCGTCGTCCTCCTCGCCGCTGCTACAGAACTCTTCTTGAACGACGTTATGTTGCATGGCCTCCAACTCCTTCAGGTCATCCGTCGTAAGCTCCTCTTGGTGCTCCTCGAGAAGGTCATTGATGTCGTCCTCATCGACGACCAGCCCCATGGACTTGCCGAGTGCAACGATCTCGTCAAGATCTGGTTGCAAAATAGTTTCAGGATTGTCAACTGTTCCTGAATCTGCAGCACCAGCTTCGCCCACGTCGAATCCCTCGAAGTCTCGGGCGGATACGGCATCAGGCCAGAGTTTCCTTCATGAAGAATTCAAGGTTCGCCTCGAAACCTCCTGCCAAGCTTGATCAATGAGTCGGATGCATATCACAACTTCGAAATGCTCCTTCCAAAATTCACGCAAGGTGAGGTTTATGGTATCGGTGATGTCGAACTATCTCTTGAAAAGATGTTTCGTATACAGCTTCTTGAAGTTCGAAATCACTTGCTGGTCCATGGACTGGAGGAGAGGGGTGGTGTTAGATGGATGATGAACCTTGATAAAAGAATACTCCGCTAGGATATCTTCCTCGAGGCCAGGAGGGTGAGCAGGGGCATTGTCCAACAACAGCAGACATTTCAGAGGGAGGCGCTCCTCTTCCAAGAATTTCTGCACTGTCGGGCCAAAACACAGATTTACCCACTCCGTGAACAAAAGTCTCGTTACCCAGGCTTTCACATTAGCCCTCCACATCACCGGAAGCTTCTCCTTTAGCACTTTCTGGGCCTTGAAGGCTCGAGGAGTCTCTGAATGATAGACAAGTAGGGGCTTCACCTTGCAATCCCCACTGGCGTTCGAACATAGTGCAAGCGTAAGCCTGTCTTTCATAGGCTTATGCCCGGGTAGCTTCTTCTCTTCCTCCGTGATGTACGTTCGACGAGGCATTTTTTTCCAAAAAAGGCCAGTCTCACCACAGTTGAAGACTTGCTAAGAACTGTAGCCTTCCTTGATTGTCATCTCGTCGAATGTCTCAATAAAGGCTTTGACCACTTTTGTGTCCGTACTGGCCGCATCCCCATGCTGCACCACCGAATGGATGCCAGTCCGTTTACGGAATTTTTCTAACCACCCATGAGAAGCCTTGAACTCTGGGGCTGGCGTCAATGTCCCTTCTCCTCTGTCGTCTTCGGCCTGGGCAATCAAATCGCCGAAAATAGCGCTGGCCTTGTGGCAGATTGCCGTCTCCATTATCGTATCGCCAGCGATTTCTTAGTCTTTTATCCAGATAAGAAGCAGCCTTTCCATCACATCGTGCACGTGGATCCTCTTGCTAGACAAAATAGTCACGCCTTTGGAAGGTGTAGCTGCTTTGATGGCATCCTTCTGCTTAAGGATGGTGCCTATTGTAGACGGATTTCGGCCGTATTCCTTGGCAATCACACTCAATAGCATGCCAGCTTCATACTTTTTTATTATCTCCATTTTTGTCTCCAAAGAAAGCATCCTCTTCTCTCCTACTTCAACTTTCTTGGGACCCATGACTACGTATATACTACAGTGGACCCCCCGTATTCGCGTTCTCCGGATTCGCGGACTCACACATTCGCAGATTTCTCTCGGGAACGTTTCCCTACATTATTCGCGGAAAATCGCGCATTCCCGGTATTTTTCTATGAGAAATATCCACAAATTCCTGGTTTTTGTTATCAATTTCATCATAAAATGCACTTTTTGTGATAAAACTATTAAAAAAACCAAGTATGAAAATTTTTAGTGGTTTTTCTTAAGTTTTAACTAACAAAATAGGCTGTTTTTAGCCTTTTTATAGGGGTTCCAAACATTCGCGGATTCTAACTATTCACGGGGGGGTCTGGTACGCATCCCCTGTGAATACGGGGGGACCACTGTATACGTAATTAAGTTATGTAGTACGTATACGTATGAAGTAAAGTTCTCACACAACACGAGAAATTAGTACTATAACGAAATCACTAACGAATTTACGTTAATAAACGAAATCGTATAGAACGAACGAATTCCGCGTGCTTACGATACCGATGATGCCTCCAAGTGCCCGAAAAAGCACACCGCTATGTAGGATGGATGATGGGATCATGGGAGAGATGCTGACCAATAGGAGAGCAGGATCGTATGGCGGTGACTATCATCAGGGACTATCATCAGTAACCAATGGGAGAGTGGGAGGATGGTAGCGAGTCTACTCAGTTGGCGGTGCGCAAGTTTTAAAATTGTTATCGGTGGTCCGGGCGAATCTCGGGACTTTACAGCAACCACCTTTCGTATCTTGAACAATTTTCGTATGTAGAGTAAAATAAATCTTCGTATTTGCTTTCGTATCTCGAGTTTTTCGTAAGTTGAGCCTTTCGTATGTCGAGGGTACCACTGTACGAAATATGGAATTTTTATTCTAAAATTAATATTAATAATACTTACCTGTATAATTTATCTAGCCCTAAATCCCCAAAAACCGCACCAAAATTTACCACATTGGCAACCCTGTTACCTCCTATTCTGTCCGCCAGTTGGCAACACTGTCGTTGACAGATACAAAAACCTTCCCTCAAATCAGTTGTGATAGGCAGATCGTGGGGTAGGATGGGTGGGACTAGATAAATTATACAGGTAAGTATTATTAATATTAATTTTAGAATAAAAATTCCATATTAATAAACATTACCTTAATATAATTTATCTAGCCCGATTAACCACATTGAAAAGGAGGAGGGAATCTGAATACAATTTCCCCTTCGGACAGAATAGGAGAAAACAAACAAAGAAATATACAGTAGAGCCTCGGTTCTCGACGATAATTCGTTCCAGAAGGAGCGTCGAAATTCGATTATTTCGAGAACTGAATCAAGTTTTCCCATAAGAAATAACTGAAAATGGATTAATCCGTTCTTGACCATCAGTTATTACCCTAACCTTGCCTTTTTATACAATACATTACATGTCAATTACAACTAAATAAGTTAAAAGTTAAATAAATATCATGTTAAACGTGTATTTATAATTTTAAATGTATAATATACAGTATAAAAGAAAACTAGCCTGCGTCCAACCGATTGTTGACCAAGCGCCATAGGCTACCTAGGTAAATAGTAAGTAGAACGTAGTGTAGTGGGTAGGCATAAAACGTGTTGCTAACATAATAAAAACATTGAAAAGCAAGTCTAATTATTACAGTAAATTAAATTAATAAACTATTAAAAATTAAACCCAATTTATATTTATCAAAAACTTGCAAAAATTTGCCTACAGTAAGTCGGCATTTAAGGAAACAAACCATAGCGCAGCCCTGGTGGTTTATATCGGGACTATGGTAGTAAACAAACCATATCTCGCTATAAGCCTAGAAACGTTTACATTCGATATTAATTTATGGTAAATCTTTTATGGAGTCGACTGCAATACTGTATACAAATTCGCTTGAAAATTATCTTTCAGTAAATGTAATGTTATGATACTAACGATTTTGTTTCATAAATGTCCTTATAAAAAAGGTGCGTCTTTTACGGCAAATTGTCCAATATCAGGGCTGGTTTCAAGCTTATTAGACTTTGACAATTATTATGGTACTGCATGGTACATATATACGTACGTATAAGTAAAAGAATCTTCTTAATGTCTTTAATTACTATACCATTACGTACCAGCATCTCTTGAGTTTAATATCAAGCTAACCTCTTTTTTTTTTTTTTTTTTTTTTTTTTTTTACGAGGACGCTTATAAACGAAGCATACAGATTGCGTTCGTTACCGCGCACGTGTTGCATATGTAAACTGTGTCACTACCAGACATACGTAAACATTGACGTCTTTTTACAGTAGACATAAAAGAATCGTCTTAATTTCTATAATTATTCTACACCATAGCGGCTTCTCTGATTAAGCTAAGGCTAACCTCCTCTTTACCAGCAAGCTTAACAAAGATTAAGATTGCGTTCGCTACCGAACGGCACACGTTACGTATGTGACAGTGGTTTCACTACCAAATCTGACACGTAAACAATGACGTATTTTTACAGTAAACATAAAAGAATCTACTTCATTTCTATAATTAATGTATACCGTAGCGGATTCTGAGTTAACCTAAGGCTAACTCTTCTTTACCGCACGCTTAAAAGCTTAGATTGCGTTGCTACCGAACCGAACATGTTACGTATGTAACTGGTTTCACTACCAAATCTTACACGTAAACATTGACGTATTACAGTACAACATAAAAGATTCTTACAGTACGACATAAAAGATTCTTCTTAATTTCTTAATTACTACGCACTTAATATGGCATAGTGGCTTCTCTGATATAAGCTATGACTAACTTCTTCTTTACCGGCAAGCTTAACAAAGCTTAAAAATTGCATTCGCTACCAAACCGCACATGTAACCTACGTACGTAACATTGCCTTCACTCCAAACCTAACACTTAAATACATATTGCATTTGCTACTGAAACTCGCGCCTCATGTGTGAGCATGGTTTTAGAATATGTCTACGCTTGAAAAAAAATCAAGCAAGGGTGCTTGATTAAATCTTTTTTTCGCTCATCACTTTCATGCAGAGGAGAGGATAGACGAAACTTCAGGTTTATTTTGGAGTTGGAAATGATGGAAACATTTTGAAGAAGGAAAACGTTTGCGAGATGCCATGTAAACACTTTTCCATTATTTCAGAGATTAACAATAGCAAAAGGTTTTAATAGATAGCCAGTAGTAATGTTGGGACCCATGATGAATCAAAAGGTAACTGCGTATAGAGTTGATACCACCGAAAAAGCAAACGAAATGCGCGCAAGGTGTACAAGACACGACACATGTTTGAATTTTTGTAAACATTAGTTGCGGACTTTAAACAATGCCGAGTGTTGTCACCAGTGTTACCAACCGTTTTGCTAAATTATGCTAGTCGGTCCAAGCAAGAATTTATGCCAAATATGGTGCAATTTTGTGCCAGAATTATGCTATTAATCTATCATTATCTCATTTCTCTAATACATTTGAGCTAAAACAACGATGTAATGGAAATTTAAAACATTTATATATTAGGTGAAATGATACAAAGTGACGAACAGACAATATTATAACTAATAATTTGATGATCTTTACATGTTAGGAAACTCGTAATAAAACACCATTTTTCTTTAATAGATCACATACGCAATCACTAGTACACTATTTGATATGCAATCACTATTATACTATTTGACAAATGGGTGAAGATCACACATACAAATGTGAAGAAAAACAACAAATTTTACTTATTACTGCATCATTATCATGCCACTCAGAACCATTTTTCTTTAACAGGTCACATAAACAATTAATAAATACTTGAAAATGTGTGAAAATTACTTCAAATATAACATTTTGTTATTTACTGATATTTACTGAAAAATTAAAACTAAAAAAAAAAGGTAAACAAACAAACCAGTCTCTACTCAAGAAGAAAAACATACGTACTTATTACTTGATCATTATCATGCCATTGAAACACTATTTTTCTTTAACAGATCACATACACAATGAATAAATACTTGAAAATTGAGTGAAAATCACTTCGGACATAATTAAAATTTTGATAACTACTGAAAAAAATAAAACTTAAAAAAGGAAAAAAAGTAATTCTTTACTCATGAAGAAAAAACATTAACACTTTACTGATTGTTTGTCATGCCACTGTGGGTATTTATTTATATTCACAAAATTTAACATTCCTTAGTTGGGTTCAAACTTAGCAATTAACTCATTTGTTAGTGCTGCTTTTGAGGCAATTTCACTTGAAGATACATTCACTGTAGCTGTGTATGAAATTGAGGAATTTTCTGCATTTTATTTAAAATATTAGTGAAATTACATTCTAAAATTGTACTAGAACCCTAAGTGTGAAAGAAATTATGCTAAGCTCCAATTCTTGGGTCAAATTATGCTAAAAAACATGAAATTATGCTACATTTGGTAGCACTGGATGACGCCAACTAGCGGCGGCTGGCGGAAACAGTTTTGTTTACAAACATCAGATGGTCGTGGGTCGGAAACTGGTTTTTTGGTTGAAAACAGATACAAAGTTTATTGGAAATTTAGTGGCGAAATCCGATTATGTCGAGTTCTAATACGGTCGTGAACCGGGTCTCTACTGTATATCATAGGCAGTCAAAACTCAACCCAAGGTCTAAGATACTAACAACTCAAAGTCTCCTACCATAATGCCACCAAACTGCGGTAGCACAGGACAAGGAGTAAGTGCATAGTCAGTCCATCTGTACTAAAGTCAGGTGACCGACCAGGTGACCAGTCAGACGAATTGCGGACAGCAAGGCTGCACCCTGAAGACTATCAAGCACTATTCTTTCCCTAAAGGATGAGTGTCTGGACTGTCTGGGCGATTCAAAGCTAAGCAAACCTTGGGGGTGTATCAACGCAACCCGACGTCGCCAGCAACGAATCGGCTCATGAGCAACTCCTAACTCGAGCTTTCTGGTGCCAAGAGAAAGGAGTGCGGAGCAAAAAGGCGATTCAGTCCCGAAGGACGAATGCCTGACAGTCCAACCTGGTCTCATGTTACACGATCATCGGGGGTGTATCAACGCAACCGACTTCGTCAACAAGAAACTCAGGGCTACTAAATGTCGCCTGATCTGACACGAGTGTCTGACTCCGAGAAAACAGGCGAGACAAAAAGTAGATGGTGAGCGAGTCACCAGATGACAGCAGACAATCCATCGACTAATTCCCTGTCCAGGACAGTGGAAGAAGCAGGAGTCGTCAGGACAAGCGAACCAGTGGCTAGTCCTAGGTCAGCATCGACTCTGGGAGAAGCGTAGTCGCCAGTGCCGACAACCCAGTGGCTGGAACCATTTCACACTGACAATGGAAGCAGCATGAGTTGCCAAGCAGTCAGTCCTTGTCATCAACAACACCTAAATACCAACTGCCTAATTCCCATTATAACTACGTCAAAAACTGCCATGGGTATAATACAAAAACAAAAAATATATACAACAAAACAAAAATTAATGAATAATATACAGGTAGCAACCAAACGTAAAACAGGAAGACTACCTAATTCTCCTGTCTGACGACCTCTCCTGCCATCACCAACGGGCCCAAAGAACGAAGGTCGCCTAGAACTAGAGAAATATCCCTCAGTAAAAAAGAGGCAAAAAACAGAATTAGAATGCCAAGTCGCCGCCCTCAATCACCTTGGCGACTGAGACGTTCTTCATAAAAGCTAGTGATGTAGCAACTGCTCTAATACTGTGTGCTCTCGGCGTCTGGTCTTCCCCAGCAGCCGAACCACCAGTTTTAACGATCAGATCTCTGAGAAAAAAGGATACACCATTCTTTGAAATAGGTCTCTTGACATTTCGGGGTGAAACAAACAGATGACGGGGACGACCCTGAATGTCCTTCGTGCGGCGTAAATAACATGAGAGCGCCCTAACAGGGCAAAGAAACTAATTCCTCATTTAAATTACCAACAAAGTCGACCAGCGACTCCAGTACGAAAGACCTGGGAATGGGATTATCAGACGATTCAGTCTTTGCGACAAATTCAGGAAGGTATGACAAAATCATGTCTTGTCCAGATCTGGCAACCAGAAAAGAGAGGCTTGCAGTTCACCCACTCTCTTGGCTGTAGCCAGTGAGACAAGGAAGAGTGTCTTAGAAGAGAGGTCCCTAATTTGGCAGAATTCAGAGGCTCAAACGGAAGGAACCTTAAGGCTTGAAGGACTTTGTTAACGTCCATGTCGGAGGCGAACACTGCGGCCTGGGTCGAGATAGGGAAAAAGATCGAAGTAAATCTCTAATGACATAAGATGAAGAGATCTCAGGGAGCCTTGCCTTAAAAACATAGGAAAGCATAGACCTATAACCCTTAATGCACGAAGGTGACAGGGCCCTGTCATGATGTATGAACTAAAAACTCCCCTACTTTCGGTAAGGAATGTCTAGAAATTGAATGTCCTTGAGACTTACACCAACGTCTGTAAACCGACCATTTAGCCTGATAATTTACTCTGGTTGATTGCCGTTCTGGCAAGAGCCAACTGTCACGCCACTCTGGAGGAGAACCCTTCGTGCTTGGAGAACCTCCTGACAGTCTCCAGGCATGAAGATGAAGCATGTGGAGCCTCTGATGGAACCGATGAAAATGGGGTTGTTTGAGAAGATCTGGTCTCTCTGGCAGGCGAATGGGGGGTTCCACCAGTGCTTCCAGAAGGTCGGGAAACCACTCCTTCTGTGGCCAGAAGGGGGCGATCAAGGTGAGATCCAGACGCTTGGTTGCCCTCACTTTGTTGAGGACTGACCTCACCAGAGAGAACGGAGGAAAAGCATAGGCTTGAAGTCCCTCCCAGTCCTGCAAAGAGAGTCTGTCCCAGCACTCTGAGAGTCTGGTAAGGGGCGAAGAATATCTGGCACCCGAAAATTCAGTGGGGTGGCAAACAGATCGACTGTGACAGGCCATTTCTTCCTGAGGCTGTCGAAGACTTCCTGGCAAAGTGTCCCACTCCGACCCTTGAACTTCGTTCGGTCTCGACAAGGCGTCTGCTAAGACGTTGTGATGGCCCAGGATAAACTGAGGGACCAACGTAATCCCCCTGTCTTCTGCCCAACACAGGATTGATCGGGCTTCTTGAGTGAGAAGATCCGACTGTGTGCCGCCTTGGTTTCTCAAGTACGAGACTGCTGTGGTGTTGTCGACAAAGATCGCGACAACCGACTCCAACAGTTGTTCCTGAAATGAAAGAAGGCCTAGATACACTGCCCTCAGTTCCCTCCAATTTATTGACATGATCCTCTCCTCCTCTAACCAAAGGCCCGAAGCGGCTTTGGAGCCCAGGTGTGCGCCCCAACCTTGATCCCGAGGCATCTGACCAAAACATTAGGTCCGGAGGAACCGAAAGAAGAGATGTCCCTGACTTTTGAGGCGGTGAACTTGCATCCACCAACGGAGATCCTTCAGACATTGTGGAGAAGAGGCGACTATCGTGTCCTCGGACACGAAATCCCATGACTGGCGAAGTGTCGACTTTGAAGGGACCTCATTCTGAGAACGACCTCCGGGAACCAGTTGGATGAGGGATGACAAATGGCCCAGGAGAGACCTCCAAAGAGAAACTGGCTGCGTTACGGAGGACAAAAATTCTTCATCAGACTCAGAAGCTTGTCTATCCGTTTCTGAGCGGGAGAAGCCCTCAAAATCTGGGAATTCAAAACAATCCCCAGATAAGTCATGATCTGGCAAGGGATTAGATTGGACTTGTCGAAGTTGACACGAATGCCCAACTCGACACAAAGAGACAGAACTATCTCCCTCGACCGGAGACATTTCTCTAGAGAATTCGGCCTGGACTAGCCAATCGTCCAGATACCGAAGCATCCTTACATTTAACTGATGCAGAATAGCTGAAACAGGAGCCATCAACCCGAGAAAGACCTGTGGAGCAGTGGTGAGGCCGAAACAAAGGGTCTTGAACTGGAAAACTCCCGAGTCCGTGAAAAACGAAGGTAAGGTCTGCTTCTTGGATGGATGGGGATTTGCAGATAAGCATCCTGCAGATCGATGGAAATCATCCAGTCCCCCCTCCTGATGGATGAAAGAACAGTCTGGACCGTCTCCATCCTGAACTTGGACTTTAGAATGAACTTGTTCAAAACCGAAAGATCTATGATGGGGCGCCAGGCACCCGAGGCCTTTAGTAACTACAAACATCCGAGAGTAAAACCCGGGAGAAGGAGGAGCTCGCGTCTAATGTACATCCTTCTCCAAGAGGGCCGAAAGCTCCTTCTCCAAGGCTTGACCCCTGATTGAGTGAGGGGAATAACTGCTGAACTCGAGAGGACGATTGGAAAGTGGAGGTCTGGAAACAAAAGGGATCTCGTAACCTTCCTTCAGGACCTCCACCACCCAAGCATCCACCGCTCTCCCCTGCCAAGCTGACCAATGGCGGGAGAGACAAGCTCCTACTGCGGTCTCCAGGCGAGGTGATGACTCCTACTTCCGAAAATTCTTACGCAGAGACAAGGAAGAAGAAGAAGAAGAAGGAGGTCCTCCTGGAGGTTGAGCTCTTTCTCTGCCCTTAGAGCCACGCCAAGAACCTCTCCCGCGTTTCAAAGGGTGAGCACCAGAGGATGAAGTAGAGGCACCAGCAACCTGAGATGTACTCTGGAAAAAAGAGCCAGAAGGAGGTTGTTGGGCTGGAGCAGAAGGTACAGATCTGGTCCTAAACTTACGCTTACTCCTTGAAGGAATGGGAGGAAGACCAGAGGAAAAAGCTCTTGATAAGGCCCAGTGAGCTTGGGAAGAGGCATCACCTTGATGTTCCTTCAAAACCTCAGAAAGCACAGAAATATCGAAAAGGAAATCGCCAAAAGGAGGAAGAGACAACAGACGGGTTTTCTGAATCTCCGATACAGAGGAGGGTAACTGCGACAAATACAGGTTACGCCTTAGAGAAACAAGAAAGGCCTGCATTGAAGCAGCAAGCTCGTTCTGATGTACAGAAGCGATTGAAATGGATGAGCATAATTTCTCAAAAAGAGGAGCATCAGGAGGAACAAACCCGGAGTCCTTGATATACATTAAAAGCCCTCCGAGGACCCACATATTGAAGGATTGAGCTTCTTGTAAGGAGCTCATAACAGACTCCATAGCAATAAAATCTTCAATTGAGACAGAGACCGAAGCCTTAGAAGGCAAGGGTTGACTTGAAAGTCGGACAAAATTCAGGATTTGGCTTGGGGGGTCGAGAGAATGAAGAATCATCCGCCACCTGGTAAACCCCTCTCCGGTGTCGCAAAAGAGAAGAGAGCTTCCTCTTCCCTTCCCCGATCACCCTCGAAAGTTTAGCGGCAACGTCCGCCCTCACTCTCGCGAACCTCTGGGCAAAGGGAAAACGTAAAAATTCCCGTGACCGGGAAGGACCGTCAAGAAAAAATCCCTTCTGTTAATACAACGAGGCGGAGGCTGCTTCTGCTCTTTAGGCCTTGCCTGAGGAAGAAAACTCAAATTAAATCAAAAAGTTTCTTGAATTCTACATCATGACATCCATTCGAGGAAACATCAATATCACACGAATCCGCGTCATCATCATCATCATCGTCAGATCCTAACTTAGAAACTTCCCCTGAAGTAAAATCCTGACGACTAGCTATCTTAGGCCTGACACTAATATCCCTCCCCCTTTCTCCTAAATAAGCGCCCTTTGGCACTGTTACGGGACTAACAGGGGACACGTTGGGTAAAGATTCGTTAGGCACCTGCCCGGACCGGATCCCCCTAGGCCTTCGCCACGACGGGGTTCACAAGCCGGGGTATCTGTCGCACCGTTACCCATGGTGCTGTCGACAGGAGGTACCTGACGAGGAGCTGAAAATGAATCTAAAAGAGTGTTAGACATTCTAGTAAAGGCTTCTTGAAAATTTTCTGACAGATTGTTTTAAACTTAGCTGAAATATCTCTTATCTAGACTAAGCTGTAATTTCTTAAAATTCTGTTTCCAGGTAGTTTCCATTGCCAAAATCTTTGAATCTACATCAGAAATAACTTCACTAATTACCGGTTGTACAGGGGGCAAAGCATCAATTAATTCGCAATCGGAGTCGTACGATACCGAAACCGAAGAGCCAGAACCATGAGCGCCCAAGTCAAAGAATTCGTTAGATACAGTTCTAGCAATCGATTTCTTTTTCTCCTTAACCGATCTTTTACGCTGCAAGATTGTTTGGCGTTTCATATAAGCAGTCATATCCTCGTCAGACCAGGTCTTACATACGTCACAACGAGAAGTCAAGTCACAAACCTGTCCACGACAAGAGTTACAAATGTCATGGGGTTCATACTCCCTGCTACTCATCCTTGTCCCACAAACCGGGCAGTTCCTGATGTTGCTGGCAGAAGGAAGCATCATAATTTCTTGGCAATCCATTGTAGAATTGGACAGGTCAGTAGTTCCGGGTCGTGCAAAAGTTCGTAATTTAAGATAAGAACCACAACAGAAATCAAAGTTAATTCACTATTTCGTGATGTAATGCGTGAGTGGTAATTCACATAAAGTCTCATTTAACAAATAATGAAAGCTTTAAAGGCACAAAAATGTTTAAGGAAATTTATAAAGAACGGCCGTGATGTAAACAACACGGGCGCTCGTTAACAACTGATTTGAGGGAAGGTTTTTGTATCTGTCAACGACAGTGTTGCCAACTGGCGGACAGAATAGGAGGTAACAGGGTTGCCAATGTGGTAAATTTTGGTGCGGTTTTTGGGGATTTAGGGCTAGATAAATTATATTAAGGTAATGTTTATTAATATGAATGACTGTATCACAAACTTCTCTGTGCAAAACCTAAATAAGTCTTTCGGTAACAAGCTTCACCGGCTGATTGATTCCCAGAGCGAAAACGAAAGACAAAAATACACTTTGATTATTGTATTTTGCTGTACTTATACATTAATATAGTATGGTACTATAATTAGTACAGTAAATAATTTTTCTATTATAAATGTACCATTCATTCACAAAATATACATAGTTTTATGCTGCAGCCATAACAGGAAATATCAATTATATTGTACCATAAACACAAGAAAAACATAAATATAAACAAATCCAGCAAGTTCAAACAGACCATGGAGGATGGCTCCTATATTTTTTGCTTTGTCTGATTTATTGTACCGTATTTCATTACAAGTTTAGTCGACTATTTTATAATTTTATCACTGTTGATGTTTCTCTAATCACTGTAAAAAATATTCAAAATCTGAATTTCCTACACATGGCAATTATTAACATTCTCATCCCAGCCATAGTGCATTCTCCTCCCCAGGAAGTCACTGTGCCTCTCTCTCTCTCTCTCTCTCTCTCTCTCTCTCTCTCTCTCTCTCTCTCTCTCTCTCGTCACCACAAATATTAGTTTGTCAGTCAATATTATTACATCTATCCCTTAATGAAAAAAAAAGCATAATATTAATGAAACATTCATCATGTCACTTACAGAATCCATTTATACTGTAGTTAGACTTGTAAAAAAAAAAAGAAGAAAAAAAAAACTCTCTCTCTAACAGTATACATATCCTTTAATAAAAAAAGCAGTAAAATATTAATGAAACATTATTTAACTTACAGAATCCACTAACACTGTGCTTAGACTGATGTAAAATCCAGTTTGTCTCTGTATATTTTAATGAAAAAATACAGTAATAAGTATACTACCTTTATGAAAAAATAAAGTAATTAGTGAATACACAGTGGGTCTACTAAAAAAAAAAATGAATTAGTGATAATTTTAGCGATACTGCCCAAAGAAAAATCCACAAATTAGAGAAAGTTCCTCGTGGAAAAGTGAATACATAATGTGTTCCACGAAAATCTGCAACAAAGTGGACCGGGGAAAGTGAAATGCGTAAAACTGGGGGTCACTGTATGTATCACCTTTCTTCCAACAGTTTCTTGGGTATTAGCAGATGACACAGTAATTTGCTTATATAACTCAGAAAAATGTCACTAACCACCAAAAGAGCTTTCCCAACAAAGCTGAACACCTCATTCCAGCGAAAATCTTGGATAAGAAATAATTTCTATTGAGCTATGCATTTCTTGAACTGGTTTAATTGAGCAAAAATTCAAGAATTACTAAACCAATACTAGACTAGTTTATGACCCATGGGCCACTCCTCATTTCTGCTTAAAAACCTTATTCTGCTTAGAACTTCTTTTCCTCTTCCCACATAGTCTGCTAATGAAGTTAGTTTGTTTGTTTGTATGGTGTTTTTATGTTGCATGGAACCAGTGGTTATTCAGCAACGGGACCAACAGCTTTACATGACTTCCAAACCACGTCGAGAGTGTTGGGAGGAGGGACCAATTTATCAAATGTTCATGCCTCCTGGAAGTGGCTGGAGACTTAACTTTCATACAGAGTGGCAAGGCTTTTCAGTGGAGGAGAGCTAACCCTTCACAATACTCTTGGGAGATGGAGGGTAAGAGAAGATGGTAAAATAAAGGTCTCAGCCAGATGCAATGACATCACTGATAGAGTAAAACTACCTGCCGTCAGCAAATACCTTTTGTCCTTACTTTTCCTCTTGCTGAATCTTTCCCAATGAGGAGGAGTCCACTTTGCACATTCCTCATAAGAGTAAGAGACAGACCTCAGCAATAAGAACTAAACAGGTAACATACACAGAGGCCACATGGCCACACAAGATGCTCATTTTTTCTATTTGACAAAAAAAAAGCAACTAATTACAAACAAAAGGCAAAGAAGCAATGAAATGTTGAAGTCAGCTACATTCATCCAAGGGAGAGATAGCAGTAGTGCACACAATTTCACAATGAATGGTTGAACAATAAAGCGAAGGGTATCCTGTGGGTATGAAGTGGAGTTCCACACTCACTTATTGGCACCATCATATGTTTATTTGTATGGTGTTTTTACATTGCATGGAACCGGTGGTTATTCAACAATGGGACCAAAGGTTTTATGTGACTTCCGAACCACGTCGAGAGTGAACTTCTATCACCAGAAATACAAATCTTTAACTCCTCAATGGAATGCTCTTGAATCAAACTCGTGGCCACTGAGGTGGCAGGCCAAGACCATATCGATCACGCCACTGAGGCGCTGCACCATCATATGGCTATCTTAGCAACAATGCCTATTCAATCTTTCTCCTATGAGCTACATTTTCCACTTAAAAGGTGATGGTTTGTATTCTTGTTAAAAGGTATGTATGTAATGGTTTTTATTTCCTCTTGAACAATTATATTTTTGTCACTACCAATTGTTTTTTATCATGCTGTTTTATAACGACTGCTGCACAGTACTGGAGCTCTGACTTGTCAGCATCTCCATCACCTCTCGACTCTTTCCAGTCATTGTTCTAACATTTATCCCATTCACTTTCAATAAGCTTACTTCATTTAAATTTTCCATTATGATTAATGGTACCTCTTACCTGTTAAAGGCTGCTGGATTCAAGGGGTATTTGACAACTATTAAAATATTTTGGAGTTTCACTATTTTATAAGTTCCATGTGCTCTTTCCTATAAAATTAACCCACCCAATTTGATCCAGCTTGGGACTGACTGTTGATTGATATAACAATCCTTGTCTTACATCCCAAAAGGCTGCGAATTGAGATAAGACAAAAATGTGTGCAATACCAGTGGTCACAAATGGAAGGCATAAAGAAAATGGTACACCAAAAATAAACCATACTACTTAATTTATGGACAAATCTAGAGAAAGGCAGCCAAGATTGGATAGTTTTTCCAGTTCTAGAATGATTCTATTTATAAATTTACAGTGCATATTTCAACATACACTTGGTGCCTTGGCCATACTGTTACTCTTGGTCTAACTATGGAACTCTAACTTTGAAATACTTAGTGGGACAATAGAGTAAAATGTAGGCACTGGAAAAGCTGAATACATTCTTCAATCAGTAGAATACTGAGAGATCTTTAAGCCTAAAAACTGCAGATTAACTACCATTTCTTGGAAAGCTCAGTATATACAAACTTGAAATATATAAACTTCCACCAAGTATAGAGGTAAAAAAACCACCTCATAATATAAGACCTTTATATTATCAGCCACTGATCAAGAGTAACATTAATTTTCAATTCTTTAAACTTCAACCCGTTTAAGTTCTCAAGATCAAATGGAAAAATTCTTACTTACCTAGAAAATGTCCTAAGCCTAAACCAAGAACACATGCCAGAGTGAGGGCGACAACTACATTAAGGCGGGTGTTGAGATCTTCTGCTGGAGTGTGCCTATACTGAGTGTCAGGTCTGCAATCAAAAACAATTCATTTATCAAATACATAAACAATGATTTTTTGCAGTGGCCTAGAAGCTAGGACATGCTCTAAATACTTCATAAAGCAAGAATTACAACAGTATCAACCTCCAATGTTAATATACAGTACATATTGAACTAAATATGTAAGCTTTCATTTTTCAACATGACATGCCTCAAAAATAAAATCTAGTTCTTATGCAGCTCTTGATTACTTTTTCTGCTTACACACCTTATGAGTAGTTCATATTCAAATTTGCCCAGAATTTTACAATTAAATATCCTCTTCAATCACAATGCATGTCTCCTGAAACAGGACTCACCTCACAGACAAAGGCTATCTTTAAAGATAAAAGCTAAAGTTTTATGTACAGTATATAGAGTTTAATTAAAGGACAATTTTATATAGTTAAAGAAAAGTTTACTAACACATTCACATACCAAACCAGCTACAAACAGATGTTTATTTCAGTACCAAGAGAGAAACCAGAAATGATAATTTAAGACTGGAACACTTACTTTATTGCTGGAAGATCCTCTGGAAGTGAAGGGGATGATGCCAGAGACAAGTCTGTTTCTTCATCTACTGCTTTCTTTTCCTCACCCTCCAAAACAGAAACGTCTGTGCTGGCTAGACTCTCCAGGTCGGCATCACCACCTGACGAAGGTAACTCTCTTAGTGTCACCAAGCAGAACTGGACTTAATTCAAATATTAAAGAAATATCACCATGGACAACAAAAACTGAATTTACAGCATACAACATATCATTTACAGTCTTAAGTTTAACCAGATTACTGAATTGCATAAATTTGGCTTAAAGCTTAAACGATTAATTTTTTATTATTGTTGACTACTGGAACAGGAGAAGGGAATTAATAAAATGTACTACTACTAGAAATGAAGGAAAAAGATATAAAATAATAAGTATACGTATATTACATTCATACAGAAAAATTACATTTGATTACGTACATACCTATTCCTAACAATTACAATACAAGGCATGCATAAAAATTATATACGTACAGAGAAATAGTCGTTATATCATTTGAAGATGTTATATTATACTCTCACAAATATTTATCATCATCTTACATCTTTTAACTAAAACACTTGGTTTTAACAGGCAGTGATGATACATGTGAATAAAAACTTCCTTACTGAGAGTTATATGTACCCATATGGAACTAAACAATGGTTCTAGGTACAAGTTATATGTACCCATATGGAACTAAACAATGGTTCTAGGTACAGAGTATTAATAATAACGATACACCAATCATTCTAGTTATATGCTTATGCTTGATCAGACGAGATAAAAGTGGAAATTTGAAAAATACATGTAATGTGCAATCATAATACACGTAATGTGTAATCATACAAAGTACAAAAAAGTTTTACTTGAGCCTACTGCTCTCGTTTGAGAGACTGAATAAAGTTTAGTTAGCTGTTCTTTTGGGATATGGACTTCAAGACACGAGTTGTAATCCAAAATCTTAAAATTCCTTCATACATCATAAAGCTTCAGTTATTGTTATGATTATGCTAACTTTGGCTCTATTTTCTTTGTTACTTTTTACTTGATATAAAGCATTCTACCTTGTGGCCTTGTAATTTTATGACACTGTTCTTACAGGCATTTGTTTTCCTTGAGACATGGTTGACCTAACACTAACAGCATTTTAGGATACAATAAACCTCTTCTAACATATATGAGAATCCATTCTTGTCTATACATTATATATGTATGCACTGTTCATATACAGTGAACCCCCATGTTCGCACACTCCTGATTTGCGGACTCACATATTCACGGATTTCTCACCAAACATATACCACCACTATTTGTGGAAAATTCGCCTAGTCGTGGTACTATTCACAAATTTTTGTTTTTTATTAATTTCATAGTAAAATGCACTTTTGGTGATAAAACTATAAAAAATGAAAAAAAAGGCATAAACATTTTTAGAGGGCTTTCTTGAATTATAACTAACAAAATAGGCAGCTTTAAGCATTTTTATAGCGGTTTTAACTATTTGCAGATTCTAGCTATTTGCACAGTGGGGGGGGAGGGGGTGTCTGGTACACATCCCCCGCAAATACGGGGGAACACTGTATTTTTGCCATTTCTACTGAAGAGATTTGAAGTACATAACATTACTGTGGAGAGAATAGGCTAAAGGAGTTGCTGCCAAATTTTTTGGTTAACGATAGATGTGTGTATTTAAATTTTGAAAGTTGTATTTTCAAAATGCTGTGCTAATCTTAAAAAAAATTAGTCAAATCTTAAAGTAAACTTGTAGGGAATCATAGCTTTCAAAGTTACAGATTAGACTGGTATAGTAAATGTATGCACAAAAGTTCCTTCTCTAGAAATGCTACATTCCTATCTCTGATTCTAATTCTAATCATTTGTTGTCAGTTATGATGCCTAATTCTGGTACAATTTTCATTCATCCACACAGTCATAAATTTTGGCATAGCCCTACTAACAGACGGCAAACAAACTGAACCAAACATAACCCCACGGTTGAAGTAACTTTTGAAATATCTTCCATTACAAAAAAATCAATGCTAAACCAGAATCTGAACCCATCTATATGTAAATAACTTTTTTCAATTGCATCTAAAAGTAATTTTGAAAGGCTTGTGAACACAAAAACACACAAATGAATAAAAAAAATCATCTTGCTTTGTTGGTGGATTGCTAAATTTAAGTGGATCAAAAATGACAAATTTTTAACTAATTTGTATTATTCATAACTTACAAACCTTCGGTCTTAACATTAGGATAAATAACCAGCGCCAGCTGGAAACCAGTAAAGTTTAAAATAATTGTGTACGCAAGGGACTATTGGCATCTGTGCTTGGTCACGAGACATGTGGAGCCACCCACATACCCCTCATTAACTCGTGACCCCGTTAGTTATTTTCTTACCGCCTTTAAGTGAGGACATGCTTTGCTCCGTCCTTTTAAAGCCGGTTTAGTTTGCCCCCTGTTGTTTTCAGTTTGTTGTTTGGAATTCCTGGGTATGTGAACACGAAGCATTCTCAAGCTGCGAGACTTCCTGGATATCACAAGAAGCAGATCTCCTTCAACCTGGTTGACCCAATCCAGTACAATGCATTCAATGCAATTCATTTTCTCTTCACTGTTGCACAGGAGAGAGAGAAAAGGGTTTCTATTCTTTTTAGTTACCAAGAGTCCTGGGATGACTGCCCTCCTACAAATGAACTAACATTTAATTGATGATTAGTATTACCACTGAAAAAGTATTGAACTGAACCACGCTTTGAAAACTACTGAACTAAATCACGCTTAAAAAAGTTCCTGAGTACGTACTGGAATATGCCTTGGATTAACTAATAAACTAAATCACTGGAGTACTGGAATATGCCTTTGTTAAACTAAACAACTAAATTACTCTTAAGGTGAGTGCTGACGTCATGAGGCCCTATTATAAAAGTAAGTGCTAGTTGCTACCATTTGACAGAAGGGATTTGCTTTAAATCATTACCAATTACTCTACAACTAATACTGAAAATTCTCTTGTGGGGAAATTTAGAAATTTAACCTTAAGTTCATCAGTTTTGCAGTTGAAAAGAATCATGATGTCACTTTTCAAAATTAATATATAAGTAAAATTAACAGTGGCACAGAAAAGTTATCTTCCCCACTACAAAATCAAGATAAACATAGTTATACTACACTGCAAAAGTTTCATTGAATTTGGTTCAGTCTTCTTGGAGAAATAAGCATTCCATTTTTTGAAAAAGGAATTTTTTAGAAAAATGGTAAAAGAAACAAATTATTGCACTAGAACTATTTCATTATATGGGAAATATGCCCCGAAATTTACAAAATGTTATTGTAATGATACAATTAAGTTTGTTCATACTTACCTGGCAGATATATATATAGCAATGTATTTTTCCGAATCCGACAGAAATTTAAACACTTACGACACACGCAGTGGGAGTCAGGTGGTTAGTACCCATTCCCGCCGCTGGGAGCGGGTATCAGGAATCATTCCCATTTTCTATTCATAATTTTTTATTTCCACTGTCTCCTGAGGGGAGGTGGGTGGGTACTTGATTATATATATCGCCGTAAGTATGAACAAACTTAATTGTATCATTACAATAACATTTTGTTCATGAAACTTACCTGGTCCAGATATATAATATAGCTGAATCCCACCTTTGGTGGTGGAGTAGACAGAATAGAAGATTTTAGGAAACCATATATATGCAGATAATTGATATCTTGATTCCTTACCTGTTAGCATAGCTGACTTCGTGGTTACTGCCGCGTAAGTCTGCTTGTGCTACTAGAGTTGCCAGCGAGGTAGAGACCTATATAGCTGGTGCACTCCAGATGATCTGTCAACATGGGCGAGACCACGACGTGACTAGACCATATTGACCATACCATGAGGGCTAAGAAGTAAAATAAATATATATATAAAAATATATATCACCACCTGACCCACCTAGCAAAGTTGAAGGTGTGTTAACTAAGGCTTAAGAGTTAAGAAGTCACCGTTGTCGGCGACTCAACTACTAAATTAAGAGCTCTTCCTAACCATTTTCTACAGGATAGGATGAGTGGTACTTCTTGCCCCCAAGATTGTGTCTGCAGACACGTATGGCCCTAGCGAGCAGCAGATCTCATATGCCATCTTCACATCTCGCAGGGAGTGTGAATTGAACACAGAGTTGCTTCGCTAAAACATGGTACTCAGGATGTTGCTGAGTGCCATGCTCTGTTGAAATGCTTCCGAGGCCGCGCCCTCACCTCGTGAGCATTCAAATCAAAAGATTTCAAATCTTTGTGCAAACACAAAGAAGGAGCTTTTTTTGAAAGACCTCCTTAACAATAAAGCCAGGGTGTTCTTCGATATGGGCAAGTCTGGTCTTTTCGGAACACTGCAGATTGTCCGTACGACTTCGACTTTCTTGAGTTTTATGTAGATAAAACTTGAGAGACCTGACAGGGCACAGGACTCTCTCTGGCTCCTGCCCACTAACTTGTGCCATCCTTGCTTCCAAGCTCCTGGCCCAAGGACAAAACGGGTTTCCATTCTTAGGCCATAATGAAAAGCTTAGAGAGCACACCGCCTTGAGTTCTCTAAAGCCAAAACTTGTGACGATGGCTTAAAATCTCACTAACCCTCTTTGTCGTATCTAGGGTGGTTAGAAAAATGCCTTCCTGATCACATGCAAGAAATTAACAGGTAGGAGATGTTCGAATGCTTTGACATCAAGAACTTCAGACTATGTCTAAGTTCCATATTGAAAGCTTCGATCTGGACATGCACAGTCAGTCCGTCTGTACTAACGTCAGGTGACCGACCAGTTGACCAGTCAGACGAATCAAGGACAGCAAGGCTGTACCCTGAAGACCATAAGGCACTATTCTTCGCTGAAGGATGAGTGTTTGGACTGCCTGGGCGATTCAAGCTAAGCAAACAAACCTGGGGGTGTATCAACGCAACCCAACGTCGTTTAGCGAATCAACTCCTGAGCCACTCCTGACTCGAGCTTCTGGTGCCAGGAGAAAGGAGCGAGGAGCAAAAAGGCGATTTCAGTCCCGAAGGACGAATGCCTGACAGTCCAACCTGGTCTATGTTAAACGATCATCGGGGGTGTATAAACGCAACCGACTTCGTCAACAAGAAACTCAGGGCTACTTATATGTCTCCTGATCTCGCACGAGTGTCTGACTCCGAGAAAACAGGTGAGACAAAAAGTAGATGGTGAGCGAGTTTCGAGATTTCACAGAACTCAAAGATCGTGAAGGGCTTTGTTGTTTGACAGAAGCAAATCTCTGAGCCCAAAGGCCGTCAACAAAAACATATTTGCGTATTCTTTAATAGTTGTGACTGCCAGCTTATCCCATTCTTCAAACGGAAAGGGAAGACTGCAATCTTATGCTGTCACATCTCGATAGTCTGAACGTAGTCAGACTCAGAGCGGAGAGGTTTATAGGTACCTTTCGTGTTAAAGGAGACCGACTCTCTCGGAAAAGGTCCTTGGAAGGACGTGACCTCTGTGAATCTAGGGTCTTGAAGGCCAACCATGGGGCGATTAGCGTCATTGTCGCTCCCTGTGATAATATAAATCATCTTATACATTTCCTAAGTGATTGAAAAAGGGGAAAAGAGACTAAACATCCATCCCCGTTCAATATCATAGGATGGCGTTTAATGTTACCGCTCCCGGATCGAGAAAAAGGGAGCAGAGAAGAAGAAGCCTCTTCGTCCTCAAGCCATAGCGAAGAGATGAATGAAAGACGTCCCTAAAGTCTCCACAACTCTCAACATACTTCTAAAGAAAGATTCCACTCGGAAGTCAGTAGTTGCTGCCTTCGATCGAGACGATTCGAACCGAACTTTTGCAATCCTGTAACGAACCCTCCTAGAGGATCGTTCCATTCTACGCCTGTTGTTATAATAGGCTCTTTCTCGTAAACCCGAACCGGGAACCGGGAAGAGAAGATACTTCCTAAGATATGAGAGAGCTGTGGAAGATCAGAGTTGATATGGACCATGGTTCCAAAAACTCGTTTCGAGGACTGGAGGGTACGACTGAATTGCTTCCATTTCTTTCAGATTATGATCCAGGACATCTGAAACCCTCTCCAGATGTCCGGCACCTTCTTTCTATCACCTCAAGAGATACTTAACGCACCGAGAGATGTTCAGAATCATTCCTAGATCTTTAATAAAATTTCAGTTTCCCGGTAGGAAAAAACTGTAGAGGTCTGAATTGCAGTCTATTCAGGGAAACAAACTTCTTTAGGAAGGAAATGGTCCCCAGCAAGCTCATCCATTCCCTCACACAGTAATGTTTACTTCCCTAATAAGGCTGCGCTTTGCCTAAGCAAGAGAGCATATAATAGTGCAATGTTGTGGTAGACTCGTAGTCCTATACCGTGCGGTAACGAGCACCGAAAGGAGTAAGATATCTCTGTAGAACATATTAAGGCCAAACGAATGCAATGTTTATTCATTCATGTAAGAAATCCCCTCAATCTTAGGCTAAAGTCCGTGATTGTAGGGCAGAGATACAGTTCGTCAGTCAATCCCGCAGGAGAGAGAGAGACGTAACTGCCAGCACAGAGATACGGTTAGTCAGTCAATCCCGCAGGAGAGAGAGACTTAACCTACAGCGCATGACAGCGAACGAGTTGGTACTGGCTCGTTTGGACTGGAGGAGAGGAGTCAGAGGACAGTGACAGCAGCAGCTTACGATCGTCCGTCTCGTCGTCTCTTAAACTTTATGCCTGGGGTTGCCAGCTACCCTATTCTATGAAGAAAAAGGTCCGTTATTTTTAGCATAAAGAGACTCTCAAGCTGGTATATTTAAGCGAAACAGAAAACGCTAAATATACAGATGCGTTTGTGTCGTCAGAACACTACCATACAACGGTAAAAGATTATCGGAAACTCCTGGAAGGCTGCAGGGAGTTACGATTAAATGTCCTTAAAATGGACCATAGACCTCTCGGTTGCCATCCGAAGAGGTAACTACAGCAAGCGTATATGACTTGAACCAACCAGAAATAAAATAACGCAAGGCAAAATATGAAATTATATCACAAAGTTTGTTCATACTTACCTGGCAGACATATATATAGCTGAATTCGGAAATACAGCTACATACATATCTGACAGGCAAGTTTCATGAACAAAACTTAAGAGAATCGAAGCAGTCAGCTCAAGCTTCTTATGTTATTGGACATAAGCGTTCATTGACGTAGTCTACAAGTCTATTTCTTGTACGAGTCTGCGAATGACGAATGAGAGCTCTTCCGAATCTTGTCAATAAGAGCTTATTCGCTTACGCAATATCAAGTTAATGAGATGTTTGTCAATGAGAACTAACCCATTTACGGGACAAAGAGATATTTTGTCAATGAGGGGATACCCACTTACTTGACAAAACGATAGTATATTGTCAATGGGGGAAAGTCACTGAATTGACAAAACGTAATCCAGGAAGTCGAGCATTTTATTTTCCGATTCCCGTCTCAAACGAGGAAGGGGCAAGAATCCTGTTAAGAGACTGGGCTTACGTCAGGTAGAACGACGATGTTCAATTCGGCAGCGTAGTCCCGACTAGGAACTAACAAATCTATCATCTGAAAAGCCCTTTCAGATGGGCTAAAAAGCTGGCAAATTATCCTGGGAAGAGGAAGAAACTCTCCAACCAGCTTCCTCTCCCGTATCACAACTAATGCCTGTAAAGCTAAAGCTTAAAATTTATTGGCAGTATGGCAAAGGCAGTCCTGTCTTGCGCTTTCCTGAGAGCGTACTTTTTGATGAGTGCCTTTGCAAGAATCCTACTGAACGTTTGCCGAGAGTCCTGACGTGCAGGACATCGAGCCTTTATAACCCGTAACTGCCTTATCGCAAAGTCTTGACTGCGGTAGTGGCAACTTAAATTTATTGGCAGAATGGCAAAGCTTGCGGTAGAGCAAACGAGAACTTCCCTTGAGCTTTCCTTAACTCCATCCACCTATGCGAAAAGCAATATTAATTGACAGAGACCTCTTGAATTCACGAAACCCGATGTCTTGCTGGGTTTCGAAGAAGAAGTTGTCTGTTCACTTTAAGCTTACTCCGAAGCACTGCCTACTTCACATTCTTTGCAGGTGAGGTAGAAGGTATCATCGAGGTAGAGGTAAAAATTCTTTAAGCCCAAATCTGAAACAAGAGCTTGAAGAGTTCAACAGAAACGTTCAGCCAGGCGACACACCTGGCGTGCGCTGGTGCACGCTCGGCGTCCACTGGAGCGCGCTCGGCGTCCACTGGAGCGCGTCGGCGTCCATTGGAGCGCGCTCGCGTCCACTGGCGCGCACGCTCGGCGTCCACTGGCGCGCTGCTTGGCGTGCACCCGCGCGCCCCTGGCTTGGGCGTCCGCTCTCAAAAGCTTACTGCTACTATGACTTCTTTTACGTATTTCTCGGTGGAAAGACGGACACGAGTTCAGGCGACGTTCGCCTTCTTACTTCTCCACTGAAACGCATAACGAGAGAGAGAGAGAGAGAGACGTGAAGCGTCCTCTTCTATAAAGCTTCTATTTAGAGGGGCGCGAGTCCATCCGAAAGCTCCCACCCCTGCGGCAATTGGGGAGGACGCTTCGGAGGACGAGAAGCAATCCTTCAGGATTCGTGCACGTGCACGCACTTAGGCAGTCTGGGGATTTTCATCAGAAACTGCCGAAGGCACGCCAGATCGGTGGTGGGGGGGGTTCCTCGTAACCCTCCTTCGGCTTTATCGACTGCTCTCTCCCTCGTTCTGGGAGTCAAGCAGAGGTCCCGGCCTAGAGGCGAAACGAGGCCAGATCTGACGCACCCTCCACTACACAATGGGTATCACTGCACTTCTGCACTTCACTTTTACTCTCTAAAGCAAGCACTTTCGATTCTAAGTTACGAATCGAAGGAGTATCAGAGAAAGGGCAATTTCTCTACAGACACTGCTTAGGGCCCGAAGGCAACACTGCAGGGTTAGGAGTAACAATTACAGAAGTAGCACTTCACAGCAATGAAGGAGAGCGAGCACCTCTCGTAGACATATACATAGCCCGTAGGCCATACTACAGGGTTATGCAAATAAAGTCTACAGGAAGGTTAGCAGGTTCACTACCCTGACTTTTGTTACTGATTAATTGCGTACATACGAATCATACGTCTTCCTTACGGAATTAGACATGTTTACTGATTAATTGCGTACATACGAAACATACGTCTTCCTTACGGAATAGACAAAAGTCTCACCCTCCTTACATGACAAATCTCAACAAAGAAGCAAGACCCATACCCCTCGTACATACCAAGTGCGAATCTACCGAAGCTTTCGGTAGCCACACCCTATCTTTGCAGACAACCCCGTCTGAAACTAGCCTAACTAGATTCAGATATTTTATGCAAAAATGAATCAAATTCAAATCAATTTAAGATAGCGTATGCCTAGCCACAAATCCAAGTGAATAAATCAAAAGACAATTAGGATACTTAGCGGCAATGAAGTTTCCAAAATCCGAAGACGGAGGTACTGAAAACAGGTGTTTTCAGCACCGGCGACAGAAAAATTATGAATAGAAAATGGGAATGATTCCTGATACCCCCCCGCCTCCCAGCGGCGGGAATGGGTACTAACCACCTGACTCCCACTGCGTGTGTCGTAAGTGTTTAAATTTCTGTCGGATTCGGAAAAATACAGCTATATATATATCTGACAGGTAGTTTCATGAACAAAACTTAAATTATATTAACTAAAACTTGCATTTATAGGGGAGCGCCGATGCCATAAGGCCTCAATATAAAGTAAGTGCTAGTTGCTACCTTATGACTGAAGGGACTTGCTTCAATTCTTACCACTAATTCTACAAGTATACTGAATAAACATAAGTCTTGTTTCAGTTCCTCTGAGAGTTTAAGCAGTGAGTTTTGAAAAAAAGTAGCAACATTTTGCTTTAACGCTTTTAAAAGATTACACTAGAAAGTGAGGATACAACGAAGTATGCTGAAACAAGTAGATTTTCTACAAAATTGAATTTAAATTAGGAAAAAAGGTTCATGTTATTTAGGCAAAAGGTTCATGTTAGGAGAAAATTTAATATAGTTATAAAATAGTTTTCAGGAAATAGCAAAAGGAAAAAAAATTTGGAGTCCAATCTTGAAACAACCCTGAAATAATCATGAAATTTTGATTAAATTATCCCTATATCATTATAACTCGTTTTCTCTCACAGGTCCCAAAGACAGAATGGGATATTTTAATGGGGAACAATTATTGTTGAATAAATTTTGTTCACATTTGTTTTGCATTTTTTTTTTACAATCTGTCATTCACAGTGCATAAAAGCAATGAACAAAGTTCTCCATAAACCAACCTGAAGATTTCTTTTCGTAATAACATTTCAACATATGTTTATTTACATATAATACAGTCCAAGGTGTATAGTATCTGAAAATTGTCCACAAGCCAATCTACACTCATTTTTAGGAATAACATTTCTAGATAGGTTTATTTCAGCATAAAACAGTCCCAAACAGTGAATAACTTACTTGATCCTATCCTGAATTATTCATACAACCAATTATGTATCACTGAAGGCTTGTAAATAAGGAGTACTTATGAATATAATGTATCCTTCACAAATATTTTGCTTCTAAGAAACAAGATGAGTAAATACTATGGCTACTATTCAAGTGGATGTGGTGGATACACCAGAACCAAACGCCCCCCCCCCCCCCCCCCACCACCCCCCCCCCCCCCCCCCCCCCACCGCACACCTAGAACCCGCGAATACTTGGAACCCCCCTATAACTGCCTATCTTGAATGTGTAAATACCAAAGTATCCCTAAAAATATCATACATCAAATATACATTAAAATATCATCCTATTATAGTAACACTATTAATATTTGAAATATTACTGATACTATTTCAAGGCAAATCTTACATATTTTATCGTTAAAAATACACATGTACATACTGCATGACTTAGTTACGTACATGAAAATAATCCAGTCCCCCCAATAAGTATTCAGTCCATGCACGTTTCTTTCATACAGTTACTATCTAAGTAATTCAAGAGAGAGAGAGAGAAAAAAAAAAGAA
Source organism: Macrobrachium nipponense (assembly GCF_015104395.2). Taxonomy (NCBI): domain Eukaryota; kingdom Metazoa; phylum Arthropoda; class Malacostraca; order Decapoda; family Palaemonidae; genus Macrobrachium; species Macrobrachium nipponense. The sequence continues at coordinate 22,221,311 of NC_061102.1, forward strand.
CAAGATATGCATGAACTTTAAACTTTTTTTTTTACACTAGTACAACATATGTAATTAGGGTACTAAACTATGATGAATGTAGATTAAAGATTTATGATGATGATGAATTAGCCGTGCAATCCAATGAATGATGATGAAAGATATGGCTTCACAGCTAAGCAGAGAGTTACATCTTCTCTGAGGGCACCTTCTTCATCTTCAGGAGGTGCTTCAAGCCCTTCCCTTCAGAGTGATTTTAGGAGGCCCTTCTTCAGGTGATTCGCAAGAGGCCCTACTTCAGGCAATTCGGGAGGCTTTGGAGGGTCCTTCATCATATGTGTGATGAACATAGTGATTGGCGGCAGCTGCTGTCATTGCTTCTTCATGATTGTGAAGGCTTGATTATAGGGCTCCAATGCCCTATCAAGAATGTTGGAAAACTTTAAGGAGTATTCCATGTAAGGATCCTGTTGCAACAAACTCCTGGATATCGTTGATCATTCTATTAACTTGGGAACAGGAGTTTCTAAAGTCAGGTCGCCCTCCTCCTCCTGCTCCTGCTCCTCTCCTGAACCTTGAGTGTCTTTTTACCTCACTGGCAGACTTCGTCAGGTCTTCCCAAATCCTGGTCTGTCAGGGGGTCAGTGTGGGCATCTATGACGGTGCCGACTTCATCCTCGGTGATATCATCAAAACCTTCACCACCAAGAATTCTTGCCAACTGGACCTCCTTATTACTGGTTGAATGCTGGATTTCCTGATGAGAGAAGCCCATATAATTCAGGACACAGTCTGGCTACAGCTCACTCCGGCATGCATTCAGGGTATCCTTTTTCATGTCCTTCAGCAACCGGTTGATGACAGACAGCAATCATGAATTTACGCCAATAGGCTTTCAGCGTAAATTCTCTGTCACAGTCCATTGCATGAACAAGGTGCTGGAGGGAGTTCCTGGTGTAGAGTGCCTTGAAGGCACGGATCATACCCTGGTCCATAGGCTGGAGGAGATAGGTGGTGCTGGGAGGAACTCGAGCTGGACTCCCAGCATTATCCATAATCAGCAACACCTTGAACTCCATGTCCAAATAGCCAGGTATTGCCTAACTTCAGGAATGAAGCTTTAATGAAACCAGTATTCCATAAGGACTTTGGTGATCCAGGCCTTGGGATTGTGCATTCAGAACACAGGCAGCAATGCCTTGTTCTTATTTTTGAGTGTCCTGGGATTTGCAGCTTTGTAAGTGAGGCCTGGTTTCAGCATTAAGCCAGCCGCACTAATGCACATCAGGAGGATCACCCTGTCCTTTTGTGCCTTGAATCCAGAGGCTTTAGCTTTGTCCTTCATTAAATATGTCTAGAATGGCATCTTTTTCCAGAACAGGCCAATTTCGTCCATATTGAAGACCTGTTCTGGGCAGCATCCTTTCTCCTGCAGGATTTTCTTGAAGGTCTCTGGATATTTTGCAGCCATCTCTTTGTCAGCCGATGCTGCTTCCCCATGTAGGGAAACAGACTTTAGGTGGAACCTTTTCTGGAACAGGTGGAACCATCCTTTGCTCACCTAAAAACCTTGGGAGCTGATGACGGTCCCAGGTGTGGCATTTCTTCCTCATCAGGAGTTGGTTTATCAAAGCCCAAGAATTCCAATTTCCTCTTCATCGCCTTCCTGGTTGCCTCTACATTGCTGCCTTCCTCTTCTTCTGCATTGCCACATTCTGTAGCAGTTGATAACTGCTGGTAGAGCTGTCATGCTTTCTCGCGTATGATGTTGAAGTCAAGGAGCACGTTCTTCTTACGACAGTCCTTGATCCAGTAAGCTAGTGCAGATTCCATTTCCACGATTGTTTTATTTCTCACTGTCGACACTACTTTTGCTGTACCAAAGTATGTCATGCTTACACTTTTTCCAATTTCACTTCCTTTTTTATCATACATCTCACTGTGCTCTCGCTCACATTGAAATGGCAGCCAACCGCAGTGAAACTTTTTCTCTCCTTCAACATATCAAGAACTTTCACCTTCTTGTCGAGGTTCATTAGAGACTAAGAGAAAGAAGGAGCAGGGTGCTTTTTAGGGGCCATTTTCAGCATGATTCACGGGGATATTTGGCATGTGTAAAACGCAGCTTCACGATTAAGTTTGCTTATATCAGTAACTTTCTATGGAGTAAGGCTGATGAAGGAGAGCTGTGGGATACCCACCATTCCATCTTCTCGAGATGGGACTCAGGTTTTCAACCAATCAACGCCAAGTGTACAGCCAATGAGTGACAAGGAAAATTAATGCTGCTCCTGGATTGGCTGCTCTGCAGATGACAGCCAATAGCCTGTTGAGTATCATTTCATCTGGGTACTGCTCTAAGAAGACGTCACAGTGTCAAGCTTTACTATTTATGGAAAGTTGGCTGGGGTGAAACATCTTTTACAAAAAACCAATTATATTACTGAAATTTTCTTGTGATTACCTACTTTAACTTATTACAGAACTGTAATATTTGAAAATTAATAAATCTTTTTACATCATAAAACATGTATTTAGTCATGAAAATATACATAGCACATATGCATGACAATAATGCATACCGCAGACAAAAACATACGTACCCTGCTATTCCCATTGTCTCATGTATTTTAGAAATGCTCTATGTACTTATAGTACCATCCTAAAACACTTTATGTACATACATATTTTTAGAAATCATCTTTAGAAATCATCTTAAAACAAAATATTGACACAATACGTACATGCATACAGTTCAATGTTTTCTCATTAGTGTGCTTTTAGTGTGTGCGGTATAGTATTCACTATTACGGACTAAGAATTATTCTTTAAAATGACCTCTATAAATGTTCTCCTTCTTCTAAGGCTTCTGGCAAAGAGCCTAATGTCCAGAGGCCCTTTCAGCTAATGACAAATGAGGAGAAAAATAGACAATGATTGTCATGTTAAGAGTGGCAGAAATCATGGAGAAGTAGCAGCCCATTACCATGTGACGGAAAGTGCAGTCACCTGCATTGAGAACGTTTATTTTGAGCATGGGCAAATTTCTTGGGGAAGCCATTCTTGGACAAGAACTTGCCCCCCTCTTTAGTACTGCTATCCCACCAACGGACCAGGCCTTTGAAAAATTTTGTGGTCTCTGCAATTTGATCAGGGATATTAGGGAGGTAGAGACAACAGTCAAGGCATGGGATAAAATAAATAAAGGGCCACAACTTTCATCAATACTAATAATGAAATAGTGCTCATGTACGATTACTTCAAGAAGATGCCTCCTGAAATTGCTGACGAAGCACCTCCTGAAGAAGGTGAAGAGGCACCTTCACAGTATACAAACTCCTCTACTCTGTTTTTATGCAGTCTATCTTCATCATCACTCATCAGGCTGCCATGGCTATACATACTATCATCATCATCTATGATCAGCTTATTCATCACCAGTAGTGATGTATGTTTTAATATTATTATTATACGTATATAATATTTAATGTCACATATTATTATACAGTAAGTATGAAAATACAGAATATTGCTGCACAAAAAAATTAGCATCTGTGAATAGCGGGGGCTTGCGAATAAATTTATAGGTATGTTCCACAGAGAAACCCGCGAATGAGTGAGTCCGTGAATCCCGAGAACGCGAATATACAGGGGTCCACTGTATGTCCAGAAATATGCCTGTTTTACCAAACATAACTTGCAGGATGCAAGTGGATGAAGGAGCAATGATTACTTCTTATGCAGTATCAAGGACACTGTAACAAGTTATAACAATTGCTCATCAGCAAGAGTAGCTTCAAAATCTTGGATCAAAGAAATAAAAGAAGAAACATTCAGTCTCATGACATCTTAGTAATTATACATTCATTTCCTTTGTATTTACTGAATGTAACACTTGCAAATGCCTGATTTTTAAAAAGACTGGCATTTACTGACAATACAAAGTACGTAATTATATTTGTGGTCTGTTATAATATTTGTGGCACAAAGCAAGTTTACTTTTCAAATTACAGACAGTCCCCGGTTATTGGTGGGGGTTCTGTTCGTGATGGTGTGAAATGAAAAAATAACCAAAAATCAGCGCCAATAGCCAGGCGTCGGTACTGTTGTTATAAGGGAATTGCCACATATCATGGCTGAAAATCCAGTTACCGCCATCGCTACTGAGAAAATTACATGTCGTAACAAGAAGCAATTTTTGCTCCATAGTTTGCTTCCAATTACACAGACAGGTTACTTGCAAATACAATACAGTGCATAAAAAATGTGGATAAAGTTTGTTTTACACATAAAAAATCTAGATGAAGTTTTGTTTTATACACAAAGACTTTTTGTACAGAATGCATTTATCATGATACAGAAAAATGTAATGCATTATTCCCAAAAACTTGAAGGTGGTGCATTTATATATATAGTTAAAAGATATGATTTTACAATGAATCTACAATTATTTGCTGTTGATTCCCAGAATATCTATTTGAACAAATTTTCTTGTATACCACTTGCATCAGATTACCAAGTATTAGTATTATTATAAATTTGTAAAAGACAACTGATGCAGCTTTCTCGACTCCATACGGTTTGCCTGAAGGTTTTTCTCTTGAATGAGATGTGAAAACTGGAACATATTTATGTCGTGATAATTGGACAAACATATTGCTCAAAGATATAAGTGGACAGCCCATCATAAGATTTTCATAAGAATGCATGAACAGTGAAAGACAGAAAGCAATGCAGTTAGGGCTAAAGAGACACTGCTAAGAACTTTTATCGATGGTGCACTGGATGACGTTCTGTAATTGGTACGTATGCCTTTATGGGGACTGCTGTCAAAACTAAATGGTTACACTCATTTTCACAGAATGCAGATACTGTTTCCTTGTAGATGCATTTCAGCATATCTATTAATGACTATTATTAGTTGGTCAGAAGTCCAACGTGCTACTGACACTTATCTTTTGTAATTACCAAATTACCCTAAACTGGGAGAACACTTTATCAAAGCTTTGGAGGTCAAAGAGTTGCCCAAGGTCAGGTAAGGGGGTCAAGGGGGAAGGATGCAAATCTCCTAAGTCAGGTGGGGCACAGAGCCTTCCATCAAGTTACGTAAAGAAAGGTAAGTTATGATTTATCAATTAATAATTTGCCATTCTTTGCAACAGAATCATGAAAAGTGTACGTAACATTTACTTGAACTTTGCCAACAAACATTCCTTGTTTAGCTTGCTTACCACACATTTTTTATCAATATCCACATGATCTCAGCATGATTAATCATAACCACATGACTTCAAGAAAGCAAAATCAGACTCTGTGCTGCATAAGGTGCCATATGCAAACAAATGCCAAATAGCATTGGTGCAGCGTTCACTACCAATCTTGGTAATTATTCATCAGCAACAAAGTGGTATATATGTACAAGAAACATCCTAATAATGAGGCAAAAAAGATAAATAAAAATTTTTTGGACCTTTGCCAAATTTTATACAAAAGTCAAGGTACTTTGAATTGCCAAATTTTACACAAAAGTCAAGGTACTTTGAATATAAAAAGGGATGAATTGCAAAGCACTAACTTTGAAAATGAAAACTTTAAACACACCTGCATCTGCAACCTCCTCCCAAATTCCACTACTGCAAACCATAGTACTACTGCGGATTTCACTACTGTCAGTGCCTTCTTCCGACGAACATGCATGGAATCAAGCAAGATGTGCATAAAATGCAAAAGGAACATTGTAGGACACAACTAATACATACTGCACTTAAGAGAAAAACAGGTTACATATAGTCATGCTAAAGATAAAGGAAACTGGATGTACAAACGCAAAACATTTGCACTATTCAAGTGGCGACATGAAAATAACTAACAAGTTCTTAGAAATAGTGAATACTATGTTTATAGAAAATGATAGGTTTGAGATTAAGATGCTACTTGAAACCATACCTAAATTATCACAGTAAAGTAGCCACTACACTCAAATTTGTCTATACATCATTGCAATTCACTTGGACAATAATAAAGTTGCTATCAATCTATAACAAGCTTCCCAGCAAATCCCCTAGACATTTGGAAAGATAAGAGCAATTTATCTTTAACATCCAAACAGCGATTGATTCTATAACAGGATAAAAAGTAATGTATTCTAATCAACTGAAACAATTCAAATTGATAACATCAGCATATCTCTATTGCATTCTATGACTAATGCCCAAATCAACAAACATTAGCCCTACTGCATACACTGTAAAAGGCCTGGTACAAATTATGAAACAGTTTATAAAAGATGAATGGTTTTAAAAAATGGTCTAATGCTGCTTTGAATTTTTTCAGCCTGACATAGCTCAAGTTTGATTCTAGAAAAATAAATAACACAAAATAGGGTCTAACAACTCACAAACTCTATTCTCAAACTCATGAAGTTAATGCATACACTTCAAGCAAGAGTAAGCAGTACAATGGAGTAATAACTGTGATGACATTAACCTTTTTCTAGCAATCTCACCTTCTTCGCTCACAAAGAGAAAACTGCGCATGGAGGAAGAGAGGAGGGAGGAATGCAGGGAGTCGTACGCCAGGGCATGGTCCTCATAAAAGTCATCAGGACCTGGGCACTCGAGAGTTTCAATGTCACTGGAGTCCGAGCCGGAGGATGCTAAGGGACAGTCGGAAGAAGACAGGGGTAAAGGATGGGTAACACACAACAAACCTCATGGGTTGTTTCAATTAGTACTTTTAATAAATATACTGCAACTCATTCAATGTACAACTGTAAGCAGCTTTCTACATAACACTGTTAGAAATTAAAAAAAATAATTAGGTACAACATCCATGCTCCATAGAAGAAAAAAATTCGTATTAATACCATTATGCATATCCTGTACTTATTTAACATTAAACATAAAAACGATTTTACAACACTAAATTATTTTTTTGTTAACACCATACACCATTCAGTTTGCTCAGAATGTTAAGATATTAAATTAGGGAGATCTAAAATGTTTGTAAATACAAACACTGGCTCTAAACATGGTATGCTGCAGATTCAAAAAAATCTATAAATAAATAATAAAACAGACCTGAAATCACCTTCATAAACTTCCTCTCACAGTACCCAAAAAATCGTTTTCAAATCTACCTACCTCAACCTGTTCTCACAAATGCTGATAACTTTTGCTCTTCTAATTCAATAATCCTTAGGGGTAATACACACAAAACACACCAGCGTTAAATATAAAATCTTCTCAAGCCTAAAATCAAAAGGCCCTTAAGAATTCATAATGGAAACTTAAGTCCATTCAACAAAGCACTGTATAGTATTTACTTCAAGAATGCCAGTGATGAAATTGATGTATCTCCTGATGCAAACTACATACTAATGCTAATTTATACACACATCCTAATGTTTCAACATCTAAAATTAATAATGGGGCCATCATGCCTTTCTGTAGACCTACAACTATGAATGTGTTGTCTTTTTGACACACAATAAATGAAGTCATACAATTTTGATCCAGTACCACAATGGCACAGGCATGATTAAAAAAATCAACTTAAAATAGAAATGAAACAAAACTAGCATTACAAACAAATGTACACTTATTCCATTCTTCCCATAACCATATTTAATCTTATGACTTCTAAAGTTTCTGCAGCAGGTACTATACATTATCTTCCAATATTTACTCATTACCTTTGGTCTCATTTCACCCAGCTGTCAAACTCTTCACCTAGCTCAATTTTTCATCTGACATTTACGAACAAATCCTTGAAGCAAGCTACCTGAAAGCTTAGAAATGTGACTCACTAGCCACATTAACAAAACTACAATATACAGTACCTACTACAGTTGTATGTACTAGTACATTGTTTTAGAGAGAGAGAGAGAGAGAGAGAGAGAGAGAGAGAGAGAGAGAGAGAGAGAGAGAGAGAGAATAAACATGTTTATGAGAACTAATCTGCCTGTTTCTTTATTATTAAAAACATTTCATTATGTTCCTGATAATTCCTAAAGTAATCTTTTCTAAAAAAAAATCACGTTACTCTTGCACCCTAAATCACTTTGACTGAACACCATCTGTCAAATCTGCATTCATAGTAAAAAAAAAAAAAAAAAGTATTCTATGTAGCACACATAACCAGAACACATTGCCCTCCTGTATAATGTATGTTTTAAGAGCACTAAAAGGTGTGAATTATTTGTATTTTCCGAGATAGCTAACTGCTGAAAATATGGAAGATAAATTCTAGAGCATCACACCTTAATTTTTAACTGATTTTTTCTTTGATCTATTCTAACAAATTTAGCTTTACTATGAGCAGACAGGTGATACTCATATTCTATACTATACGAAGGTAAAAGAAACCACACATATTCTAAGACTCACAAAGAATGACGATAATAACTGAAAGGCTTTAAACTAGAGACAAACATATAAAAAATATATGCACTACCCAAAGATAACAAATGGAGTATTGTGTAAAATTAGTACAATCAATGATTAAATCAGACTATAACTCTGACCAATGAAGAAACCATCCAATACTCCATTTCTCTGTATCATAAAACAAAAGTTGGACTGGACTGAGCTAGAACAGTACTATCACATTGTCCCATCTACCTAGGTACCTAAATTTTGAAGTAATCTGCCAAACCTTTTGAGAAGAGAGGATTGGAGACTGACACTAGAAAGGCAGGGATTTTCTGGGAAATCCTCTGATACCGTATGACTAGGGATGCTGAAATTATAACCAAAAAGTCTTGCATGATGATACACTAATCTACTTAAGAAAAATATTCATTAGAAATGATGTTATTATGATATAACAAAGTTTCATGTATACTTACCTGGCAGGTATATATATAGCTATATTCTCTGTTCGCACTGGCAGAATTTTCAAAACTCGCGGCAACCGCTAGATCACTGGTAGTTCAGGTGATCGCCACCCGCTCCCGTGGCGCTGGTGCTCGGAATCATTCCCATTTTTCGTCAGATTTTTCTCTGAACCCTGTCTCCTGAGGGGAGGTGGGTAAGGGAATTTAATTATATATACCTGACCAGCCGGTAAGTATACATGAAACTTTGTTATATCATATAACATCATTTTCATGTATGACACTTACCTGGCAGGTATATATATAGCTGATTGACACATTTGGAGGTGGGTCAAAGACAGCAACATTGTAAGAGTTTTAAAAATTTAAAATTCAAAATACTCTTAGATTCCTTACCTGCTAAGGTAAGCTGACTTCAGCATTCCTGCCTCTTAGCCTGCTAAACCTTAGTAGCTTCCTACTAGGACGTGACCTATTAGTTGATGAAGCTAAATACAAGGGTCTGACAACTGGACGGGACCAATTTGTTGACAGGAAACCCTAGCCCTCTCTTACCACGGGCATTCATGCTAGGATAAGTTAGACCACCTGAACCACACACAAAACTAACCTAACACACTACACTTCACAGACTGAAGAGGAAATAACCCTCTCAGACAACCGTAAAAACACACACTTCATTAAAATACCTAGCATGTTAGTAAGTTATGGGGTGGAAAATCTTTGCCCAATACTGCTCCTGAGGATACATATGGACCCAACGTTTGACAATTGTCAAACGTTGTTTTGACGTTTCTAAGGTAATGACTTGCAAACACTGAATTAGTCCTCCAAAACGTCGTTTCAATATATCTTTGAGGGCCATATTCTTTTAAAAGCCAAAGAAGTAGCTACTGCTCTCACTTCGTGCGCCTTAACCTTAAGGATGCCGAAATTTTCTTCTTGGCATAACATATGAGATTCTTTAATTAGTTCCCTAAGGAAAAAGGCAATAGCATTTTGGTCATTGCTCTGCTAGGATCCTTCACAGAGCACCACAGTGATTCTGAAGTTCCTCTAATCTTACTGGTTTTCTCCAAATAATAGCGCAATGCCCTTACTGGACAAAGAACTCTCTCTTGTTCCTGTCCTACTAAATCTGAAAGACCATAATTTCAAACGACCTTGGCCATGGATGAGCTGGATTCTCGTTCTTGGCCAAGAACCCCTCCTGAAATGAGCAAACCGCTTTGTCATGTTTCCAGCCAATATGTTTGCTAATTGCTTGCAGCTCACTCACCCTTTTAGCTGTGGCCAAGGCCACCAAAAAGATGGTCTTTTCGGAGATATCTCTCAATGAAGCTTGATCCATCGGTTCGAACTTACTAGTTCCTAAAAATTTCAGGACCACATCGAGATTCCAGGAAGGCGCTCTGTATTGGAGCTCCTTCCTTGTTCCAAAGGACCTTATGAGGTCTCTCAGATCTAGATTATTTGTAATATCTAGACCTCTATGTCTAAATACTGAAGCCAACATACTCCGATACCCTTTAATCGTCTGAGTTGACAATTTTATTTCCTTCTTTAAGTATAAAAAAAGGAAGTCGGCAATTTGGGTCACAGAGGTACTGGATGAAGAAATCTTCCGACTCTTGCACCACATTGCGAAAGATTTCCCACTTCGCCTGGTACACCTTAATAGTAGAGGCTCTTCTAGCTCCGGCCACCGCTCTGGCCGCCTCTCTAGAAAACCCCCTCGCTCTGACAAGTCTTTCGATAGTCTGAACGCAGTCAGACCCAGAGCGAGGGTGTTCTTGTGGTACCTGTTGAGTGAGGCTGTTTGAGTAGATCTACTCTTGCTGGAAGTGTCCTTGGTACATCTATTGTCCATTCCAGTACCTCTGTGAACCAATCTCGGGCCGGCCAGTATGGAGCTATGAGAGTCATTCTTGTCCCTTGACTCTCCCTGAATTTCTTCAAAACCTTTCCTAATATCTTGAACGGGGGAAAGGCGTAGACGTCTAGCCCCGTCCAATCTAGAAGAAAGGCGTCTACTGCGACTGCTTGACAGTCTGGGACTGGAGAGCAATAAGTCGTCAATCTCTTTGTCATTGCTGTCGCAAACAAGTCCACCACTGGGCGACCCCATAATTTCCACAGACTCTGGCATACTTCTAAATGAAGAGTCCATTCTGTGATAGAAGTTGACCTTCCCTGCTCAACAGGTCCGTCTCACATTCTTCTCCCCTTGAATGAATCTGGTGAGAAGGGTTACGTTTTCCTTCTCTGCCCAAAGAAGGATCTCCTCCGCCAACTTGCAAAGAGAGATTGAATGTGTCCCTCCTTGTTTGCGGATGTACGCCAGAGCTGTGGTATTGTCCGCGTTGACTTGTACCACCTTGTTGCGAATCACTGCGTTGAACTCTTTCAAAGCCAAGAAAATCGCCATCAGTTCCTTCCTGTTTATATGCCAACGCCGCTTCCTCCTTGCTCCAACGACCTGAAACTTCTTGATGTCCGAGAGTCGCTCCCCAGCCTACGTCCGACGCGTCTGAGAACAATACATGGTCTGGGTTCGTTTTGCTGGAGAGACGCTCCCTTCGCCTAACTTCCCCGGAGTTAGCCACCACCGCAATTCCTCTTTGATCTTGCGAGGAATTCGAAACAGGAAGGAATCTGGTTGCGATTTTTCTTGGCCAGACTTGGTTCAAAAATATTTGTAGGGGTCTCATGTGAAGCCTTCCTAGAGAAACGAACCGTTCCAGGGACGAGAGGGTCCCCAGTAAGCTCATCCACTCTCGTGCTGAACATTGTTCTTTCTCTAGAAAGGCTTGCACTTTCCGGATGCACTGCTCTTGTCTGTTGGGAGACGGAAAAGCCCGAAAAGTCACTGAGGAGATCAGAATCCCCAAATAAAGAACTAGCTCCTGACTGGGGTCATATTCGAAACTTTCTAAGTTCACCATCAACCCTAACTCTTTCGTTTAATGTTGAACGGTCCATTTCTAAGTCCAGCCAGAACATTGCTTTCTTGATTGGGGCTCTTATGAGCCAATCGTCCAGGTATAGAGACACTCTTATTCCTAGAATGGTAGCCACTTCGCCACGCTCGCCATCACTCTTGTAAAAACTTGTGGGGCTGTGCACAGTCCAAAGCAGAGGGCTTTGAACTGAAAGACCCTGTTCTGGATCACAAATCTCAGGTACTTCCTGTATCCTGCATGAATTGGGATATGAAAATATGCGTCTTGAAGGTCCAGGGTGACCATCCAGTCCCCTGGACGTACCGCTGCCAGTACTGAATCGGTCGTCTCCATCGTAAATTTTGTTTTCTACACAAATAAATGAGTTGACTTACCGTCCAGTACTGGTCTCCATCCCCCCGAGGATTTCGCTACTAAAAACAGCCGGTTGTAAAATCCCGGAGATAAGTGATCCAGAACAGGTTCTATTGCTCCTTTCTTGAGCATAGAAAGAACTTGTTCTTGTAGTGCTTCTTGTTTCCCTGGATCGCTGTAGTGAGCTCCAAGCTCTCTTGGCGATGTCGCAAGAGGTGGTCTCTTCAGAAAAGGGATCTTGTAACCTTCTTTGGCTACCTTGACGACCCAAGGATGTGCTCCCTTTTCTTTTCTTGCCAATCTCCCAAACTTCTTGAGTCTGGCACTACTGATGTCTGAAGGACTTGTTGTTCATTGTTTAGTACTGGGTTTCGAACCCCTCTTGGACGGAGCTCTTCTTGCTCTGAAGGCGGACGAGAAAAGGACTTGCCTCGAAAATGGGCTGACTAGTTTGTCTTGATTTCCTTAGGCGTCTTCTTAACCACCTTGTTGGGTAAAAATTTCCTTACCGAGGAGTTTAAACAGAATCCTGCGTCGCCTTCTGAGTTAGGGAAAGCGAAATATCCTTGATAATATCCGCAGGAAAACAATTGATCCGAAGTGGGGCAAATACACCAATTCGGTTTCTTTTTGGGCGTTAGAAACGCCCCTTAGCAAAGCAAAAGAGCATAGGAGTGACCTTTTCTTTAAAACTCCTGCGGTGAGATGCTAATTCATTCGCGCCATACCTTAAGGCTTTGTCCATGCAGGACATAATACTGCTTGGGAGTTGAGAAGTCGTGATTCATTATCTTCCACTGTTCGTCCCAGAGCCCCCAAGGACCAATCAAGAAAATTGAAAACCTCGAAGGTCCGGAAAATCCCTTTCAAGAGATGATCTAATTCTGATGGAGACCACCACACTTTCGCCGAATTCAAGGCATGTCTGCGGGAACTGTCAACAATGTTGGAAAAATCCCCCTGGGAGGAGGCAGGAACTCCCAGGCCGAGATTTTCCCCCCCCCGTCGCATACCAAATTCCGGACTTCGATGCCAATTTGGCAGAGGGGAAAGGAGAACACAGTCTTGCCCGCTTCCTCTTTTTTTTTCCTTTTCAAACACGTATCATTCTTTTGAAGAGCCTTCTTAGCCGTAATCGAAAACTTCATCTTCAAAAACGAGGACTTCTTCGGAGTTTTATTCTTGGAGAATTGAGAAAGGGGTGATGTCGGAGCTGCAGGCTGAAAATCCCCTTCAAAAAGTGAAAGAAGGCAATTCGTTAATTTCTTATAGTCTGAAGAAGGTGCTTCACCCTCTTTTTCTTCCTCAGATTCTAAGTCTTCTATTTCCTCTTCTGCCGAAGACACATCCTGTAAACCAAGGTCTTGCTGCAGAAAATCTTCTCCAACCTCGCGGGAAGAAACCGTCTCCTGCCGCCTGCGTCCTGCGTCCTTCTGAGCTCCGAGGTTGCGTCCTGCGTCCTGTTCCGGAAGCTTGCGTCCTGCGTCCTGCTCCGGAAACTTGCGTCCTGCTTCCTGTTCTCGTAACTTGCGTCCTGCGTCCTGCTCCCGTAACTTGCGTACTACCCGAGACTCCAGAAGCGTGATGAGAAAGAGGCAAACCATCATGCGTCCTTTTAGATGAACTTGACGGGGAGAGATGCGTCCTACGCCTCGTAGGAGGATGTTCCGATGTTCCCCACGATTTAACTAAATCGGCTAACCTTCCTTGCATCTCTTCAAGGAAGTCCTAGTCTCTGCTTCCTGGCGGGAAAAGTCTGAGCAAGCGGAGAACAACGACGAGACGGATCATCAAAACGAGAAACTCGATCTTGAGTTTCTACGATAAGGAGAAGATATCGGAGAGACTGCTCCGTATTCAGAAGGAGGGCTCCTATCCAGAGAACCGTCGCCTATACATGAGGTCTTGCGTCTTGTCTTGACTTAAAGGATCTCCTCCTTTTAATCGGACCACCTCTTCCTCATCACTAGAAGAGAAAATCTCGGGACTACTCCACCGTTCTTGAGGGTACACTCATCTTGAGAAGACGTAGGTCTATGCGTCCTCTTCAGAGGACGCAAAACTTCCGCATAACGTCCATACCTGCCTGACGCAGCACTATCTGTAGAGGAAAAACATTCCCAGTGTCGCCTTTTCTATGACGCACTGCTGCAGCCTGGGACGCAACAGGACTGCCTGAAGGGACGACTGATCGTAAGAGAACCCCTCTCGCCTCCCTTCGACTGTCGACATGCCTTCTCCCTTGGGTCTGGGAGCTTGGCAGAGGCCTAGGTCTAGGAGCACGAGTGAGACGATCAGCCGGCCCCTCCACTACACTGGGACACTTTCAAACGTACCCACTTTGTCTGTAAGACGCTGAATCTGATCGCCCATTGACGCAAGGGCGGCAAACACTTTCACATAATTAGTTATCCTCAGAAACAACAGCGGGCGCAGGAGAGACCTGAGGAAAAGGATTAACAACTTCTACTTGGGAAGAAGGGGGAGAAATAACAGAAGTATTCAACGGCCTTACTAGAAGATCCTGACCTCTCACTCCGAGACACCGATCTTCTTACTCTATCCTTTTCAAGTCTCTCAACATATTTTGTGAAAGTCTTCCACTCCTTCTCATTTAAACTTTCACACTCATTACATCTATTATCCCAAGTACACAAAACCTCTCTACACTTCTTACATACTGTGTGAGGGTCTACCGAAGCTTTCGGCAGTCTCACCTTGCACCCTTCTTTCATACACACTCGAAATACTATACCAGAATCAGGACATTATAATAACTTCCAATCGCGATGCCAATCCAACTTTCCAATACGATACCCAATAAAAACCATCCAAGTTACAGCGAAAGTCAGCTAACGAGTTTCGAATTCTAGCAGGGAACCAACAACGATGTTGCCGGTTCAGTGGCAGAAAAAAAATCTGACGAAATGGGAATGATTCCGAGCACAGCGCCACAGGAGCGGGGTGGCGATCACCTGAACTACCAGTGATCTATGCGGTTGCCGCGAGTTTTGAAAATTCTGCCAGTGCGAACAGAGAATATAGCTATATATATACCTGCCAGGTAAGTGTCATACATAAAAATTAAATTAGTCAACTTAAAAGAAAATATTAAAGATTAAAAATAAAAATAGTAAATATTTAATAAAATATGTTTGAAAAAGTAAGAGCTGGCTGTAACATTAAATAAAGGTAGAGTACTTATAAAAATTTCCAAATATGTTCTACGATCAGGACTGCCAAAAATTGTACTTAAAAAGTGAAAACTATCAAAAAAATAATAAGAAAATAAAATGATAAAACATATGAAATAAAATAAAACATTACCTACCCTAAAATGAAACCCTACTATTTCAGGACAATAATATACTATGGTACAAAAACCAATATTGCAGAGGTTGTGACATTGCATCCAGATATCACACAATCACAGCTGCACCATAGAGAACATTTTATGAAAGCTGCAGCAGAATGCTCCTTTTACACAGACATAAAATCCTACACGGTCATATAATGCAAGACATGCTGATTTCTAGCAATTCCCTGGCTGATCAAAATATTTTAAATAAAGCCACATAAATTGCATTACAGATAAACAGACAAATTTGTTTTTTAGGACACTTTTGAATTTCTACAGAAAATTTTTTTTATGAAGATAACAAAGTACATGCTATCTTATTTAAGCATTCTAACCTCAACTGAATAGGATAAAATAAAATCACTTGATACCTGCTGGTTTTTTCTAATGTTTCTACAGAAAGAATACATCTAAAAGACTCAAGACAAATGGAAATGAACCTGGCTTGTATAGCTTGAACAACTCAACACACCAAAAAATAAGTTATGTTTCACAAACACCTTTTTCTACAATAAAAAAACTGAGGGAAAAACAATACCCATTCACGTAGAATGGGTAGGGGGATGGGGCTAGCAACACAGCACATGAGGGTGGTTATAGGATAACAAATATCCCAAGTCACTCACCCTTGATCGACTCACCCTTGATCTCTTGCACCCTTTGGCCCATAGACAACAAATCATCGGGCAATGGTTCTTCCTCCTCCTCTGCAGCTTCATCTTCTTCCATTCCACACCCAGATTCATCATCTGGCTTCCTCATTTCGCCTTCAAGCTCCATCATCTGGCACATTTGTTGGCCGCCAACAGCTCCTTCCTCCTCTGGAAGCAAACAAACCCCTTAGCATATACGACGTAGTACAATGGCTACATTTTGTACATAAAACAAGTCTGCAATTGGTTGTTCCAATAACTTAACAGAAACCAAATCTTTATAAAGCTTTAAAAAGTCTGGGCCCCACATGATCTCAAGTAAATATGATCTCAATCCTTAGAAAAGTGCTAAAGGTCACAAGGCAGAATGTCTGTAAAATATTTAATGGTATTTTTGCATAGGATAATATATATTACCCTGTGTCAGATTCTTTACCTTCTGGTTGTGGAGAGTCACCAGTGTTGTCCTCCGGTGTCCCTTCACGGTCAACTAAAGTCCAACCAGTAAGGGAGTCCCTGTCACTATCACGATCATGCTTGGGGTCAGACATCCCGGTTATCTGACCCGAGCCTTTTGCTCTAGAAAATAAGAGAAGCATTTGCATTATTAAAAATGTTGCAACTTTTCTAATAACAAAAAAAAGAGAGTAATGAATGAAAAGATTAAATCAAAGAAGAAAATCTACAACACATTTTAAATATAACCTGGAATAAATACAGGAGTAAATTTACATAAGTATTTAACAATTCTGAAATTGTGCAAATTAACATTATGTAAAAATATATAGACATGTAAACAATAGGACAAGACTGGTAACGAACATGCATACATACTGTGCACCATTGAATACAAGAAATAAATTTTTTAAAGTTCTGATATTGTAATGCTGCATTTACAATATACAATGGTCCCCAGTATCCGCGGAGATGCGTACCAGACACCCTCCCCCCCCCTGTGAATAGTTGGAACCCCTATGAAAAATGCTTAAAACCTCCTATTTTGGTAGTTAAAACTCAAGAAAACCCACTAAAAATTTTTATACATGGTTTTCTAAATAGTTTTATCACAAAAAGTGCATTTTATGATGAAATTTATTAAAAAAAAAAAAAAAGAGAGAAAAAAAACCTAATTTATGGATATTTCTCATAGAAAAATACCGCGAATAGGCAAATTTTCCGTGAATAATGCGGGGAAACATTCCAGAGAGAAATCCGCAAATGTGTGAGTCCGCGAATCCAGAGAACGCGGATACGGGGGGTCCACTGTACTCATGCTATGATGTGTCCCATTCATTCATTAACGCTGCACACTAATACCAAAAAGAATTTTTATCAAAAAATATTTTGTAGACAAACAAAACTTGGATGAACCACAAATTCAAACCTAGTCCAAATATCTCAAACAATTATTCTTCCATTTAAAAAAAATAAAACCAACTTGCAAAAAATTTGTAACCATTTTTTTTTACAAATCAGATGAAAATGTTTCTCCACTTCCTATAAGTGGATACGTACTCATATGCTCAGAGCCTTATTAGGTAATCTTGATTTAAAATGGGGCTGTACAACTTACTGCAACTTATGTCGCTTCCAAGAAGAAGGAGACTATTCTCTGTCACATCTCTTTCTTCTCATCTCATCCAAAACACTTGGCACAAGTAAGCTCTTTCAAACAATCTTGTCCTCTACATTTAATACAAAGTGTACGACTATCATAGGTTGCTTTGGTAAGCCAGGTTTTGCAACCTGCCCTTCAATATCTAACATTTGAACCACTAGTCTGACATAAAAATCCTCAAAAAAATTATCAGAAAAGCTCCCAAAATATCATTATATCACCAAATCCCTCGAAAAAGCCATGAAAACTTCAAATCAAGCCACCAAAACATTCGATGTTGCATCGAATGACAACAGAAAAGAAGTGACTTTCTCTGTTGTTCTACCTATGGTTCCTGGGTAGAGGGCGAGGTGGTTACCTACACTAAAAACAAGTGAATCACTACTGCAAATTTCAAATTTTAGCTGCCGTGCTAGTAGAAAAATATAGTAGTAGCTGTGTAACTGCAAGCTTGGTAAGTTACTTATGTGAAATGTACTTTGAACATTGTACTATTTCCATATTTAAGTAGATTTTTTTTTATGAAAATTTAAGTTTTTGTGATTATGTCTTATTCTGACCATAGTACATTCAACACTTGACTTCTGTTATATTTATAAGTTGATCAATTAGTAATACTGGGTTCCTAACTGACTCTACAATTTACACTTGTGTCTCATAAAATTACTATACGTATTTACATGTTGTAATTTCATTCTTACAAACTGTTTACAAATATATATAGATTTATGTACCATACAAATTTAACCATGGTTGCATTTTTACTGAAGAGAGAGATACTACATATGCTGAAGGCAATAAAAATAGTTTTTCAATAAATAATGTTGAAAGAAAAGTTATTGGTAATTGGACTAAAGAGTCTAGTCTTATCACCATAATCCAACTTCATGGATAAGATAAGTAAAATCCCCACACAATGGGAAATATTACATAATTTTATGTACGTACTACATATTTTAATCCCTACTGTGTACTATAATGTTTAAAGAAAACAATAACTACTGTGTAGAATGTTTAAAGACAACAAAGCCTTTTGACAACAGCAGAACTTCAAGTTTCCTAAAAAAAACATTATATCCATACAAGTGTTTTTTTTTTATCTGGGCACACACACACACAGAGAGAGAGAGAGAGAAGAGAGAGAGAGAGAGAGAGAGAGCGAGAGAGAGAGAGAGAGAGAGAGAAGAGAGAGAGAGAGAGAGAGAGATGGAGAGAGAGAGAGAGAGAGAGAGAGAGAGAGAGAGAGAGGGTTAGTTATTTATTGCTGGTTAGAGCACCTCTACTGTCAAAATGTAGCCAAATTCCAGGGGTGTGAGGTAGCTGTGATTTAAATTATCTTTAAAGTTTTCCGAGTGTTCCTACCTTAAATACAATACCTAACATGGCATAATTCATATACTATTTAATAGACATTGCATGGATGTAAGAGCAGTTTTTTTCTTGATAGACTAATCACAATAAAGTTAAGGGATGCATTTTCCTATGCATATTGTATATTCAAAATATCTGCATGAACTTTTAAACACTAACTTACACCAGACACATACCTAAGTCACATTACTATTATCATTCAAATAAGCAAACACACATAAGAAACAAGTATAGAAACCCATTCATTTTCATAAAGATCTTTAAAAACTTGATTAGCCATTTGAGAAAAACAGAGAAATGGTAGAAGAGAATGACAAACCAAATAGATGAATGCACAGTCAAAGCAATAGACAGCAAACTATACTCCAATTCATAGACTTTTGGCAAGACTGTATAAACTATCCAAGGCAACTACCATGGGTCATGTTTATAGTTATAGTTCCACCAACTTGTAAGTCACGTGTCTGGCTACACAGACCTACATGTTCAACATAATTAATGCAATAAATCTTTGCAAATATGTTTCAGCTGTAATCAGAGTCCCTTCACATTCTATAATTAACTAGATCGCATGATCTGTCAGCCAAATGATCCCTCAGTAATATGCCAACACTACACACTCCCTTTTTAGGACTGTTAATAAAAATCTGATGGTACCATGAAAGAATAAAGCCTGATTTGAATGATCTTTTCATCCTATCTTTTATACATTAATCTTACTGCTTACAAATAGACCTCTATATAAAGCTATGAAATACAATCTAACATAGCTACTGTCATTTCATTATACAGTATGTGGGAGTGGCTAACAAAACATACTTTTCCTGTAGTGGCTAATAAAAGTGTTATTTTCCCCCATAAAAGACAGACACAACCCTGCTAAATCATTACTGAATACAATTTACCAACAGGAGGAATTACGCAGATAGTAAATAGGTACTACAGGATGGATGATTCCTTTCATGTTCCAAATACACAAGACAAAGATAACATACATATTCAAGTAATGTATGTATATGGTGTTATACAGTATCATACTTTCTGCATAAATATCTAAGTCACATAGATTTAGAAAGAGCCATGGTCAATTTGCTTTTGGGGAATTTAAAAATCAGTGGGTAAGCCAAAAAACTATATCACTTGTTAACACATATATTCCCTAAAAATAATAACTTCATATGCTATACATTATTTCCCTTTTTATAGACCCCTTATCACTATTATACTGATTTCTTTTATGTACAATAATCTCAGTACTGAAAATCTCATTTTCCTCTAATCTAAAAGAGAATCTACTAGAGCATATTCTTACAAATGAAATGTGTTCACAACCTACATACAGGGAGTGATATTATGTTAAGAGAAGCAATCATTCACATAATGCCTAGTTTTAATCTTGATACTGTACTAGAAAACAGTCATAAATGAACTAGACAGTCACATGAAAGCAACTTTTCATGACTAATATTCTACAATGATAATTTGCTAAACTGGCGATTATACAATATAAACATCACCAAAGTCAATCTTCTCAACCTATCAAATCTCATGTATGCATGCCTAAGATTTTCTGAATTATATGTGAGTAAATGATTACTGGAGAGAGAGAGAGAGAGAGAGAGAGAGAGAGAGAGAGAGAGAGAGAGAGAGAGAGAGAGAGAGAGAGAGAGAGAGAGAGAGAGAGAGAGAGAAAATCAGTATTCAGCAACTTCGTTTTTAGACTGATAAATTAGGTAACTAGTACATCTCCCAGATCATTATTATAGAAATCTGAATCCTGGATAACTTCAATTTCTTAAATTGAAAACCTATTCAACAATACAAAATTGCACTTAAGTTCTGTGCAACAGCTGGGGAACTGCCTTTTCACTGAATATCACAGTGAGTATGTAGTATAATTTCTCATGAATCTATCACCATGGACATTTAATTTCATTATTCACTGCTTAATTTCTTTTTTTCATTGTCTTAATCTTGTCTTATTAGCAACAATGTCTTGGGCAACTTTCCCTGTTAAATCAAAATTATTACAATTTCCTCCCACATCAAATGACATTAAGAAGCCTTCCTTTTCTTTATAACATAGGTACTATAACCTTGTTACTGAATGTAAAACAACTTTTATTCTACATAAAACTTGTTGTTTTACATTCCAGAAAGTATCCCAAATGACAACCAAATTAACCAATGTTACCACGTTTTCCTTCTTTAAAACATTTCTGTAACAATACTTATATATTTCTCCGTTCTTTATTAAAATCTAAGGTAATTCAATGACATTTATGTAACATGTTTCTCTATGCTATCATCAATTTCTGTATGAACAAAAAACATGGATAGATCATAAAATTTAATTCTTCATAAAGAAAAATGTTTGCAATACTGTCAACTACAGCAGCTCTGGTAATTCTGAAAAGATTTTAAAAGTTTAGTATTCAAATATATTTCACAGACAATCAATCTACCCAAAAATAAAATATGTATGTTAAATGAAAGGGAACAAAAGTATTCTTGGACCAGGAGAGATTAAAACCACCTAGTATTTACTTCTTCCAATTAACTGATAAATATCTAAAAACTAGAGAAAATGAAGTTACAAATGAGTAAGTTAAAAATAATTGTAAATAACTAAATAATCACAATTGTAAATAACTAAATAATCACAAGACTACACAACTAAACACAATCTCTATAATGTTCTGCCCTATTATTTACCGATGAAATTACATGGCTTAATTAACACAAGATATAAATTAATAATCAATAAATATATACTTAAAGATATGGTTATGCCCATCCTTACTGTGCCTCAGTGACTACATAGTATATTAATTCAAGTGAAAGCAGAATAACCCATATGTTTAGACAAATATCTTGGTAATGGACAAAAATACACACAGTAACACTGAAAACTATATAATAATAAAGCAAACAGGCAATAAATATGCTGGATAAAGGACTTCTTGATACTTAGCACCAAGTTGCTGTTTTGAAAGATGAAAAATGAAAAAATAAGAATAAAGAATTAAAAAGATAATTCTCTTCAAACCCAGTTACAATGGAGAACAAGATGCAACCAACAAATAAATAGAGGTTGCCAAGAGATGATGATGATAGGTATAATCCTAAAATCTCAGGGGTTGTGTACATGCGAACATAATTCCTTTACAAAATTTAGGGTTGGCAGAACTGCCTGGATTGCAAATTTTTTTTGCCTAGATTCTCATCTCCCAAGGTAACTCATACAGTAATGACTATAATGTACTTTTAGTCTTGAACTAAGAAAAAAAAAAAATAAAAAAAACTTTCATACATTTTGTTGATTTTTCCTTCCTCAAACTTTATTCAGATTGATGATTTTCTCCCCCAATATCCTTAATAGTATTAAATTCTTACATCAAAGAAACTAAGTTAAAATATTTTACCATTTTTTCCCTTTTAAGTTTTTTTGGGCATATCTCAGTAGAAATTTTGTAAACAGTAAAACAAAACATTAAAGCATGAAAAAAACTAAACTAGAAAAATATTGAAAATAATATACGTGTTATTATTCATGATGCAATCAATTATAAAGGCATGAGAAACAATGCCAATGACTTTTACTAAAAAATACTCACACCACTGCGAGTGAAAACTTTATTTATATATATATGAATAACTTGATCACGAAGTATAATAAAACGTGATGCTATGTATAAATCAAAGGTTTTTTTTGCCACGAAGGAAAAAATGAAAAAGCGAGATAGCCAAGTACTTTCAGTCCTGTTTGGACCCGTTTACTGAGGCAGTAAAGGGTACCGAACAGGACCGAAAGTACTTGGCTATCTCGCTTTTTCATTTTTTCCTTCGCGCAAAAACCTTTTATTATATATATATATATATATATATATATATATATATATATATATATATATATATATATATATATATATATATATATATATATATATATATATAATATATATATACATACTTCAAAACTCGACTTAGTAAGGTTTATGCCCTACCACACTGAAAGTTTATGAGAATATACACTGGGACACTATGATTCAGTAAGCATCCTATTTAGTTCACTTCCATATCATACTCAAACACATAATTCAAACATACAAACATTCACATTTCTATCAGGCTGACAGTGCAATATATGATATAGTTTGCTTCACTTAAATGGAACACTTTTACCTAATCTTTTTTTTTAGCCATAATCCATCTAGCTGTACAATATACTTTACAACTGAATACATAAGCCTATGACACAGTCCCAAGGTTCAAGTTTGTTTACCAATTAAATTCTATATATATGTACTTATTTTGACATCTTTCCTTACATTTTCATCTTTATGTCATTCTAATTACACATTTTAATAACACTGTTGACATCACTTCTGTCCCTTTGGCTTACCAATTTAGTAATTGTTTTTATATACGCCTAACAATTTTACAAGAGGAGTATCTTCAAGAGAGTAATCACAATACTGTACAAAAATACATAATACAAAATAAATTTATTTCACCCCTAAATTAAACTATAAAAAAAAAAAAATTCACCTTTAATTAACATATTGTAAAAGGTGGCAATGGTTCATCAGGGTGCAAAAGGCAATTGCAATAATTTCAAAGTACTCCTACCTTACAATAACCTCTCCTTGTCCATAAACAAACACCATTGTGCCACACAAAATGTGTGGCTACAATGCCACACTTCTTTCTGACCCACTACAGTAACTACTCTCCACAGGCAAGTACACACTACTCCGCAAGTTGGATCTCTGAACACTAAAGCTAAACTAAATACCAAATCACCAGAAGCTACGTAGCAATGGGATTTTGGGGGTAAAGGGGGGGAAGGAAAGCCCACTAAAGAGAATGTACAGAAGTAAAATCCACGTCACACTCACATTTCTTTCATTTTTTCACTTTATTTTAAGCATAGCTCTTCCTTCGTAATTGTTTAATGAACTCAATTAGAGTTGTAATATTAGAATTGTAAGGTCTATTAATAGCTCAAACAAATTTCCAGGCACTTATATTATTGAATATCACTGGGAGTCAATGAACATGATGTACAGAGTACATTGTGTAATTGAAAATATCCTCTCACTAGCAACAAATCCAAAAGAAAAATATCTGGCGAGAAAATAGGCACGCAGCTCAACACGAGTCAGTACAATAATCCACACTGAAGACACTGTCACTGATTGGCTGAGGCCTTGGCATGCTACGTGGGAGATTGCCACAGGCTAAGGTTATATTCCAAGTGGGAAAGAAGGGATGGGGGATGGGGAGGATCCTGTTGGTGGAGATGAGCCAACCTTTTAATGCACATGGGGAAGAAGATGCCACACCAAAGTGCATAGGCTGAGTGGGGTTTGACTTGCCTATGTGAAGGTAGAGACTAAGCTAATAAAAGTTTATAACTATATTATGGATCATCTATGTTACCGAAGTAGGCTAGCTTATTGTGTTCCAAAGAACTTCTAAAAAGGCATAAAAGAAAAGCATAAAAGTGACCCATCACAAACATGCTGACAGTGTCTCCTGGGGACAGCAAGCCATACAGTACGCAGGTTACATATGGCCTAGTTTAATTCAAAAGGTAAGGTCTAGGTTTGGCTGGCAACTTAAGCTTAACAAATAAGATAGCTTAACTGGTCTGGGCTAGCACAGTGGCTATGTCATAGGTAATAATATATCCATCTTATTTTTAATGTCACTGCAGGAACATACGCTCTGATTTGTTCAAAAATTGTAACGAAGCCTGGCACTTCCGCAAACCAAGAACAGGAAATAGACCCGAATCCTGAAGGACAGGTGGGTTACCCTTAATAATACCGTCGTCGAAACCTATAAATATATAAAAAAAACTGACAGCAGACAGCCCGCCAGATAACTCAACTTGGAAAGGGGTTCCTTTCACGTAAGCTAACGTGGAAAAGTTGGCAACGTTCCACCAGCCTACCAACTTGGGGTCTAAAAATAAGGTTACAAAGGACCAATACTTCAGTGGCGCGGTAGGGCTTTTCGCCTTCGTATGCGACGAACTTGAAGGACACGTCATGGAACATCACACATTTATGACTCATTCTCCTCTATGTTCTTGTGTTGCGGGCACCAACATCAATAAAATCAAAGGTCATACATTCCTCCACCATCGAACACAACCCAGAACACCAAATACATTTAAATAACGCAGAAATCCTCACCTTTCTAAAAGGACGATTTTGGTAGTAAATAGGTTCGTAATGGTTCCCCTTCACTGTTTGTTGTGCTACGTTTGCTGCCATCTGTTGGTAACAATAACAACTACTACAGTTACGTCAGGGCTGCCTGACGTCACTGTTCTTTGTGACGTCATCCATAACACAAGAGAGGTATTTCAAGATGACTTTTCACAAGAGTGTCCCTCTGTGTAGTAATTCGTTTGTTACAGTAAACTAACAGAATTCCTGCTTGTATTGATCCAATAAAATGTCATCAAAAATATTGTATTGTGGTCTGAAATATTAATACACGGACACAATTATAGCGCGTTGGGTCGTAGTATACGTCATGGAATGATAAAATAATGCGGTAATTATATTCGACATTTAAATACCACACAATGCCACGGTCCAGCCACTTATTCTTAGCACATTTGGCTAACCTAATTACAAAGAGGAATTATAGTTATGTTAAGATCATTATAGTACAAATATGAAAATGAAGAAAGATAAAAAAAAATTCAAAATTTCAGACTACAAAAAAAATCAACAATATAATGGGATAATCTGTCATGAGTAATGAAAAAATCAATGTTATTTACTTAAGGAAGTCATTAACAATATTAAAAAATGTACCTAACTGCGCTAAATCAATTCGAATTTTATTCATCGTCAATAAGCAACCAGCTTCGTTCACAGCAATGGAATTACTATGAAATAATACTAGTTTAATTCCTTTCCTTGATAATTCGAGAGGCGACGGGCCTCAGAAGACGCGCGTGTCACGGCTTGTTTTGCAACCTGTGGAGCCGATGATGCTTGGTGCGAGAGATTGCGTAAGACCGGGAGAGGGTTGACGTGTGTTAAGTACACTGGAGGCTGCAAAAGGTTGCACGTCGTTGCCTTCATTGGAATAATTGACGTCACTGATATAATGTATCACCTGTTTTCATTACGAACCATAAAAAAAAACATTATAATAAGACCGCAGGCAGTTTTCTGGACCTGCTCGGATCTCACTGTCAATACTCTGTCGTCACTGATATTATTACTGTCCGGACTTCAGAACAAAAAAAATAATAAGGTCGCAGACGGTTTTTTGTTTGTATGGTGTTTTTGCGTTGCATGGAACCAGTGGTATTCAGTAACGGCTTTAAGTGACGTCGAGAGTGAACTTCTGTCTACCAGAAATACACATCTCTGACCCTTCAATGGAATGCCCGAGAATCGAACTCGCGGCCACCGCTTTCCAGGGCCTAATCGCATCTCTTTCGCAATAATAACTTTGTCGCCACTGATACTATACGACTGTTCCACTATGAACCAAAATAAAAAGTAATAACGGATTCACTGACCGTTTTCTGGAGCATGATGGGATCTCAATATTTCAAAAATAATAACAATAATCACGGAATCCAGGTAAACAAAGGTTCTATTCAAGACAACAGGAGTGGGCGAATCGGATCGATAAATAATCTGGCTGACACCATTTTATGTAACAGATTCCCCCCCTCCCCAGCTGTTTATCGAAGGCTTCCCTCGTTTTCTCATTTAAACGGACGACGTACTGGAATATAGAGTATAGGCCAATGGCCAGGCG
Organism: Macrobrachium nipponense; assembly: GCF_015104395.2. Classification (NCBI taxonomy): domain Eukaryota; kingdom Metazoa; phylum Arthropoda; class Malacostraca; order Decapoda; family Palaemonidae; genus Macrobrachium; species Macrobrachium nipponense. The sequence continues at coordinate 22,248,246 of NC_061102.1, forward strand.
CTGGGGACCATGAGGTCATTCAGCGCTGGAAAAGAAATTGAGAGTAGGTAGGGTAGGTTTGAAAGGTTGGGAACAGAAGGAAAAACCTCGCAGTTGCACTATGAAAATCACTGTTAGGAGTGGTGGGGAGGGGAGCAAGATGAAGAAAGAGGATATGAAGGGAGGTTGAATTGAATTGAATATAAGAGTTTAGGCCAAAGGCTAAGCACTGGGGGGACCTATGAGGTCATTAAGCACTGCACCGGAAACTGACAGTAAATAGGTTTGAAAGGCGTAACAGGAGGAAAACTCAAAGTTGCCACTATGAAATCAACTGTTAGGAAAGGGTGGACAGTGAGATGGAAGAAAGCGAATATGATGGAGGTTATAGTAAAAAATGAAAGAGGTTGCGGCTAAGAGCCGAAGGGACGCTGCAAAGAATCTTTAGTATTGCCTACATTACACCCTGTGAGGTGCACTGCGGCATTACTCGGCTACGGGGACGGACGGCAGTGTTACCAATGTAAAATAGTGTCCCTTGAAAGAAGTGTCTGAACCGCTCATCCCCGCCCCCTCTCTTTCCATCCCAATATATATGTTGTTTCTTTGTATTTGTTTGTATGGTGTTTTTACGTTGCATGGAACCAGGTGGTTTATTCAGCAACGGACCAACGGCTTAACGTGACTTCCGAACCGCGTCGAGAGTGAATTTCTATCACCAGAATACACATATCTGACCCCTCAATGGAATGCCGAGAATCGAAACTCGCGGCCACCGAAGTAGTAAGCAAAGACCATACCAACCACGCCACTGAGGCTCTTCCACCCACATGTAAATTAATCGAAAACAAACACTCGAATATTTTCGATGCTGGTTCACCAAGAAAGATAGGGGTTAATCATTACTTCGTATATCATCTATTGTCAAATCACCGATGAACTTTTTAAAAAAAAAAAAAAGAAAAAAAAAAAAAAAACTTTCTTCGCATAAGCCTCAGTTGTACCATTTATACCTTTATTCTGCATACAAAAATCTCTTTGATTCTCTTCAAACTCACACGCATTCTTATATAAAAAACGATAATACTCTTCTGGGTTGTACATAATTTTAATTTACGTCGGTTTCCAATTGTTAAACAGCGTATAACCCAATTAACAAATACATAAATTTTCGCCACGTCAATATTACCCAAACTGAAGCGATGAGTCTTGCATTTTTTTTATTCTCCCAAAACAATTAATATGAAGAGGAGACACATTGTTACATTATAACGTCAAACTTCTCGCGCAAAGGCTGTGATAACATACACAAGGTTCTGTAAATATGTGTGAGTACAATTAAAGGACACTTGCATTCAAATATTTTTCAGTGGTAAAAAACCGTTTTTCCTTCACAAGGGCTGGCTCTCATGGTAAGACAAAAGCTAACGAGTAATTTGCCCACAAAATTCATTATTCTAACTGTATTCGTGGATCCTTTTGGGCACTTAGTGAAAAATTTGAGCTGCGACAAAAGGGTGTGTCATGTTTTCATTGTTTTTTTAATACCTTTACTGTGGATGGTGTGATGCATGAAGTCAGACAGAAGATAGCAGTTGCAGGGGCAAAGTTGGGAGATATGAAGGTGGGTTACCAATGGGGTGTGGCGTTGGCTGATGCTTCAGAAGCTACAATACAGATGGGATTAGAGAGAGAAAGATAAAAAAAACGAATAAGTAGAGAGTTCAAATGAATAGTGTGTGGGTAAATATGAACCAACAATAAGCAGCGGTGAATGATTACAGACTGTAGAGGAATGTAGAAAAAAAGGATTCATGAGAGAAAAGATGAACACGCGGATATACGAAGAAGGAAAAGGCAGCAGGTGTGAGCCAAATTGAAAGGAAACTGGAAATGTTTATGGCAGCCAAAGTTGGGAATTCATGACAGGATTGTTTGAGCCTTGCTCTCCTCTATGGTGAAGAATAGGATGTTAAATTTAAGGGTAAGATATGGAAGTACATAGAGATGATTGAAGGGTTAGTAGGTGAAAGGATAAATCAAGAATTATCTAGAGATGGTCCTGGGGAAAGAATGGAGGATGTCAAGTTAATTCATGGGAGAGTATGCATTCAGAAGGGTTAGGAGGAAGTTGGCAAAGAAGACCTGAAAGGTCTAGACAACAGGGATGGGTTTCAACAACCAGGAAGTGACACAGTGTGTGCAAGAAGAGATGAGCAGCACGGTATAGGTTGGGGATCAAAGCTGGAGGGTGTAGTAAGAGTTGGCTTTCAAACTCTCTACGGTTATAAAACCTTTTTACCAGTGTCTGAAGTTCTTCTTCATTACATCAACCAACAGTGCATAATCTACGAAACGTCAGTTTACTTCTATCCATTACCAACGCTTCTTGCCTCGCTTAACTGTCTTTGACACTTTAATCCATTTGCAAGTATAATAAAAAAGTTAATAGGGCAAAAATAACACGATGTTTTAGACCTACGTTGCAAAAAAAAAATATACCTGCATAATCTAACAAATAAGTTATCTAATTATACATAATTCTAACTGCGCTTACAGATTACTTCGACAATTCAAACTTCGCATCCTCTCCATTGCACCTCAGAAGATTCCACTTCTAGCTTTGTCTCCACGTGTTTGAGCGCAAAGATTTTTCTTTGCTTTCAACGTCTGGATAACTAATTCGTGACTAACACTTGCCTCCACGTCCCGATCTCTTTATTTTACGATTCGTTCCTATTTCACCCTGAGAATCTGGGGCCCTCAGGGTACGTAGCCAAATTTGATAAGAGTTCTTTTATGCTGTAGTACCCCCACACGAGAACTTCATTCATTGTCAAATTAAAGGTGGGTTTCCACGAAAGAATATTTACTGAGCACTAAACAAATTTCATTATTACAGTTTCTGGAAAAAAATACATTTTACAATTCGGTTAGTAACAAACGTACTAACCGAACTGAAAAAGAAAAACCTACTGCAATTATTTGAAGTGAAAAAAATAAAATTAGCTCCTAATTAATGAAACATTTAAAGAGAAAATTTTATAGAGAGAGAGAGAGAGAGAGAGAGAGAGAAGAGAGAGAGAGAGAAAGACAGTGAGAGAGAGAGAGAGAGAGACCCCATACACAAGGACAGAGTCAAAGACAACCACAGAAACCGCGCAAAGACGAAGTAATAAATCTATTGAGGATAAATGGCCCGATGCACTAGCGAGAACGATCGTACGTCAGAGGAGAAAAGTATTGTACTTTAGAGAGAAAGCTCATCTATCACGGATGAAAAGGCCTTACGTCAAAAGACTGCGAATAAACCCTTTCCGAGAGAAATGGGAATCTTCATATATTAAACGGAGATTGATGGTAAAGAGTTTACGAAAGCGTTTTGAGATTATTAGAATAATGTTGGGTGAGCCACTTCCAGCACACTGAACGCGAGAGACTAAGATTGCCATAAATAGAAAGTAAAACGGCTAGGCATAGGAGGTACGCAATAGAATGGATATAAGAATAAAAACAGACAAACAGTAATATAAAAAGGAATAAAAGTTAAAATGATCATGACTGCGAACACTGCAAAACTAAGTATAAATACCACAAATTAAATTTCAATTCATTGTATATAAATATGATGTTAAAAGTATTGTAACCAAAAAATATGAAATGCAACAGACCATAATAAAGTATACGTGGAATAAATAAAACATATCAAACAAGTTACAATTAAACACAAAAACTGAATGATTCATATAAACTATAATTTCTACGAACTATTGTTGCATTTGTTAGTGCAAGGTCTGCAGTAGTTTATTTTAGTATTTTCAAAGCTTTTTGAATCTATACTATCTCTCTAGATCCTGTTTTGACGTTATTTTTACTATTTTCTTTTCCATTTTCTTTCCCAGAAGTCATGATTCAACAGGAAATAAATAAATCATAATCAATATCATTATTATCATTATCAATGGGCCGATAATCGCATACATAAATGTAACGCAGGCATATTACAAAACCTCCAGCTAATATTCATAAATGGTGCAAGGATTGAATACAGATATATACGTATGTATAACACACATGTAAAAGAAATTGCAAAATATATGCAATAAACATATACAAATATTTAAAAACCTATATACATACACACACACAAATAATAAATTTAAATATCTGATATGAAATATATATATATATATATATATATATATATATATATATATATATATATATATATATATATATATATACATTCCCGTGGGTGCCAAGAGGAATTGATTATATAATATATATATGCATATATATATATATATATATATATATATATATATATAGATATATATATAGTATATATATATAATCAATGCAAAACAAGTCCATTTACCTACTCTTTATAAAACCTCCCCGCACATGAACAAAGTCTTCGTACATTTTCCGTTAACTACCTTTAATGAACTAATCCCTCTTCTTTCATCTATAGACGTACAACACAGAAAAAACACAAAAACGCACATAAAAGGCGCATTATAATAACAACCATATTCTACAACATATTGTTGTATTTCTAAAACCTCCTGATCGCGATGGCACGGGATCAAACCGACCTGCTCACGTTAAAAAAAATAAAAAATAAAACAAATAAATAAATGAAAGATTAAAAAAAAAAGGCTCAGGTACACCCAGCCAACATATGACGGAGTCTTATTTATAGGTGGCTGCTATTAATATTACGCTGCAAGAGAGAGAGAGAGAGAGAGAGAGAGAGAGAGAGAGAGAGAGAGAGAGAGAGACGGATTCACAATGCGTAAACAAATGGATTGACTTTTCAAACGTTTCGTCAATAATGAGGCGTTCACAATATAAGGGTCCCCAGACCTCCAAATCGCATTTATTTTTTTTTTTGCTCCAAAAGACTTCTAAAAATATCCTAATTTTTTACCCCTGGAAAAGCGTACTTGCATATGTAGACTCCAAAGTGGTAAAAAATCCCATTATCTAACAAGGGTAATGATATGCGTGTTTGAAAATGCCAATTTACAAACGCGTTTTTCTCACGATTTTTTTTTAATCTGCCCCCGGAAACCCTTAATATTGTGAACGTCTCAATTATTCTCATATTATTATTAGTGCTGGGTTTCAATGACCGCGAAGTATTGAGTAAACAATTCCTTTATCCCTACAGTCATTCCCAAGCAAGCTATGATATTCTCATAGTAAATCTAGACAGTTAATGAAGACATTGAAGACGTAGCACGAATAGAAAATAAACAAGAGAAAGGAGGAGGAGGAGGAGGAGGCCCTTCTTCGCCAGTAAATATAAATCTGACGGCATTTTCACAACAATTCATAAAGAGAATTCTTTGGTGATCACAGATCTTACGTTCAATCATTTTAATAATAGACTTACATTTTTATCTGTTTATTTTATTAAGTTGATCATCTGTTCTTTCTTTTCTAATAAGTGTCCACTTCTTTCTGCATTTCACGCTACTTTCTGTTTGTTGTACTTTCAAATGAATAGGTTCACCTTCAGGCTAATAATAATAATAATAATAATAATAATAATAATAATAATAATAATAAAATAATAATAATAATATTAGAATAATAATAATAATAATAATAATAATAATAATAATAATAATAATAATAATAATAAAAGCGTTAGTTTGTTTTCATTGCATGTTAGCTCAGACTGTACTAAAGTACACAAATACACACACACGTATATATATATATATATATATATATATATATATATATATATATATATATATATATATATCCACAAACCCAAATAAGCGTACCCTCTATATAAATGGGATGGCTTCTGAGGCAGAACAATTTTCACTGCCACATTCACATTCTCCACTGCATGATCAGTACGAATCTTTGGCCCAGACATGAAAATAAAAATACTTTCAAAGCTTACAGCTTTACAGTTTCATACGAGTAATTACAAGGCTCAACAGCAGCGAATCGAGGCTGCGCAAACTCCCAACACCCACATACATTATATCACACCGAAGTTCGTAGAGTTTTATGGACGTTATCTGTCGACGAATTTTCACGACTAACCTACTTTCCCCTCTAACTGGGAGGCTGAAAATACCTTTCCTCACGCAAAGATTAAAATACAGCTGACAAGAGACCCTTTGGCAAAGCTCTCTCTCTCTCTCTCTCTCTCTCTCTCTCTCTCTCTCTCTCTCTCTCTCTGCCTTGGGAGACGGAACCGGGCCGAGATATTACCATTTTTTTTCAACTTTGCCTAGGAGACAGGTAGAACAAATTCTGGGAGGGAGGGAGGGAGGGAGGGAGGGGGAGGGTAGCAAGAGTGGTGCGGTCCGCAGAATGTGCTCGAAAATGACGACAGAATTTTCGTGGATCAAATAACAACTGTCATTTTGTGCATAGTAGTAAATAACACATGTAAATAAAGTATACTTATAGTAGCAAGAGTTAAAATTAGGAAAGGAATCCAGTTATGTATATATACATATACTATTTAACTGTGGATTTGCTTCTCCAATATTAATCATACTATAATGGGCGTAATGTCTGTCTATCTGTCATTCAATCACGGCCAAACGGCTGGTCAGATGGGCATGAAACTTGGCAGGGTTATGGTGGGGACCCCTAGGATGGTTTGTAATGGGGTTTTATCCAACCTACCCCCCTTCTTTGTAGGGGGTGGGGGGTGAGAAGGGATTCCCTGAAACGGAGCTGTTTCTGGCCGTGAAACGAGGCTGGTTATTCCCGTAGACTTAGTTACTTTACGATTTTTCATACATAATTTCTGTACAACTTACTTCCCCAGAGAAAGCTGTGAATATTTCAGCTCGGACACAATAGAAGATGAAAATTATCATCAATATCCGCAAGATTTTTTGAATAACTTAAATCCATCGGGACTTCCAGTGCACAAAATAACGTTGAAGAAGTACTGCCCGGTAATGTTGCTTCGGAATTTCGATCCTGCCAATGGATCAGATGATTTACGATTATATGTTATAGCACGGCGCTGCATGTCTGCGATATTGTTCGGATCACATTAGGTGTATCAGTTTTATTTGTAATTTTCCTAAATTTCAACTCACAATAATGCGGTCGTCTGCATTGTATGGTATTGTATGGTCGTCTGCATTGTATGGTAGGGTGTAAATCATACTATAATGGGCATAATGTCAGTCTGTCTGTCTGTCATTCAATCACGGCCCAAACGGCTGGTCAGATGGGCATGAAACTTGGCAGGGTTATGGTGGGGACCCCTAAGATGGTTTGCAATGGGGTTTCATCCAACCTACACCCCTCCTTTGTTGGATGTGGGGGTGAGAAGGGATTCCCTGAAACGGAGCTGTTTCTGGCCGTGAAACGAGGCTGGTTATTCCCGTAGACTTAGTTACCTTACGATTTTTCATTAATTTCTGTACAACTTCCCCGGAGAAAGTTGCGAATATTTCAGCTCGGACACAATAGAAGATGAAAATTATCATCAATATCCGCAAGATTTTTTGAATAACTTAAATCCATCGGGACTGCCAGTGCACAAAATAACGTTGAAGAAGTACTGCCCGGTAGTGTTGCTTCGGAATTTCGATCCTGCCAATGGACATTGCAACGGAACGAGGTACACCGTTATGGAGCTAAACTCCCACGTCATCGAAGCAGTGATAGCAATGGGCCCTCACACTGGCAAACGTCTGTTCATCCCCCGGATTCCTCTGATGCCTTGGTACAACCAGTTTCCGTTCCAGTTACGGCGCAGGCAGTTTCCCATCAACCTGGCCTTCTCATTCACTGCAAATAAGTCGCAGGGACAGACTTTGGATCGTGTTGGTGTGTTTCTGCCGTCACCCATGTTCACGAATGGCCAACTGTATGTGGCGATGACCAGAGCAACTGACTCTGCCAACTTGAAATCAAGTTGTGGACAAACTGATAATATTGTGTACGAAGAGGTTCTGTAGTAGGTAAGTATAAAAATCGCCCTTATTTCAATATTGCTGAACAAATAGTACATATAAATTTTTCACTTCTGCACCCGTATTTGCTAGTAATAATAATAATGAATCTGGAAAAACTAGAGGCTGAAGTAGCTCCAGGACTCATGCAGAAGAGTGTGATCCTAGAAACGGTGCACATAGTAAGAAAAGTGATGGACTCCTAAGGAGGCAGGATGCAACCCAGAACCCCACACTTATGAATACCACCCAGTCGAATTGGAGGACTGTGATAGAAAATAATAATAATAATAATATTTGAAACATGCAGACAGACCAATCGATGGTCCCACAAGGGGCAACCGCATTTTTCCTTTGTTCTGAACAACAGAGACCCTCTTACACAGGCGTCTGAGCAAGGGCTGAGGCGCGCAATCTGTTGTAGAGGAACGCAGATCGCCAAAGATTACGGCACTTCTTATCGTAGATCTTTGAATCTGTCCACCAAGAACATTTCCGGTGGCAGAGAGAGAGAGAGAGAGAGAGAGAGAGAGAGAGAGAGCAGAGAGAGAGAGAGAGAGAGAGAGAGAGAGAGAGAGCATTTCAGTTTTTAAGAATACTAGTATTTGAACCTTTTCTTGCAATCAAAAAAGTATTGCTTTGAGCAAAAAAAAAAAAACTATTTGATGAGAGAGAGAGAGGAGAGAAGAAAGAGAGAGAGAGAGAGACGAGAGAGAAGAGAGAGAGAGAGAGAGAGAGAGAGAGAGAATTTAGTTTTTAAGAATACTAGTATTTGAATCTTGTCTTGCAATTATAACTGTTGATTTGAGCACAAAACTATTTCATCGTTTGTTATCCGAGAGAGAGAGAGAGAGAGAGAGAGAGAGAGAGAGAGAGAGAGAGAGGAGAGAGAGAGAGAGAGAGAGAGAGACCAAAGTTTGACAGTCGCGAAGAAAAGAGTTTTTAGAAAAATAGGCGTTTGGGCCTTTTCTTTTCTTGCGATTAAAATTTTTTGCTACGAGGACAACACTATTTCATCTTTGTAATTGAAAGATACAGAGTTCAAAATACAACTTCAAAAGGTACAATATTTCTGGATAAAACTTTGCCAAGTTACCTATCCATTTGTATGGCAAATAGTCACTTGATTTCACTGCTTAAATACACTGCGGGCATTATACGTCTTTACATTCGAAAATTCTACCCGTAAAACATTTAATTTTTTTCTCTAACGAAGGCCATTTTCACCTTTAATTGCTATTTGTTACACTGCAGATTTGTTCCAAATATAAAACGTAAACAAACAGACATATGAAAAAGATTTTGTGTACCTGCAAAAAGGCTAATTTACGAGCGTAAATAAGAACAATTACCTGCAGTTTGAAAAATTTTGCCAAAAAAGGAATTAGTGATTGAAAATGCTTACTGCAACTAAAAGTAAAATTTATAAAGCTTTCTCGGGCCATAAAGTTTAGGAATTTGGAAAGGTAAATGAATAATTTATATATATATATATATATATATATATATATATATATATATATATATATATATATATATATATTATATTCACACACAAACACACACATGTATGATATATATATATATATATATATATATATATATATATATATATATATATATATATACACACAGTTATGGGTAAATGTATTAGGAATTTTTGTGACGAACTCCACCTTCTCAAACCGATTACGAAGATTCTAGAACTTGTTGGCAGGCTTCACTCTGGGTTACAAAGGAACATCTGATACATTTCACTTAGTTGCTAACGCATATGCGCCAAGAAAGCTCTATGAATGTTTTACATGAGTAGCAGTAACTGTTTTAAATCACTAGTTCACTTTGGGTGAAATCTGTGTTTCAAACTCCATGAAGCTGTAAGTATATTCACTCATATCTTACATTTTGTGTACGTACCAAAAATCTATTACGATGACTGTATCCTTTATATATTTGGAATTAAAGTAAACAGTTACAAGTAAAAATCAAAGGTGGAATGAGCTCTCGGTAAAAGAGTCAGTATTTATACGGTAAAAGTTAATCAGTATTTAAACAGGTAGAATTTCTATTAGAAAAAACCGCATGAAGTCCGTTTTCTACGAACTTTACAAAAGAAGAGACGATTATTTCACTGATCAGTTTATGAAAACAAGAAAGAGTCTAAAGAGCTTCAGCTAAAGAATAAGTCATTTAATGACTATATATATATATATATAATATATATATATATATATATATATATATATATCTATATATATATATATACATATATAAATAAGCGACTGTAAGACGAGCTTAGATGAGATATGGCAAATGGGAAAAAAAAGCATAAAAAATACAAAATGTACATCGTACATTCTCGAATCTAAGAACTCATATAGAGGAAATGTGCCAGAGGGCCAAAGGAATTATGAACCGTAAATATAAATCAACTGGTGTGTCATTTAAAATCTCACGGCCAATATACCAGACACACCTGTTCATCCGAACCAAACTATATGGGTCAGTCACCTTCAGTTATGAGGTGGAGTCCGGCGGTTTTAAGAGTTATTCATAGTGCCGGGGTTCCCAACCTCACTGAGATGACGGGCTCCCACACAGAGGTTTTTTTGGGGGGGTAATCATGAGAGGCCCCACCGTAATTTTGGGAATTCTAAAGTAGTCTACGGTATGACTTGTTTCATATCCCACACACACAATTCAGATGACTGACACACAAAATTCACGTATAAAACTAGTAAAACTCGGATATTGTTTGTATTGTTTGAAATATATTACCATTCACAATACTTGTAATACATTGCAATGGAAAAATAACAAGTAAAAATGCTCCGGAGTTTCTTCGGTGCAATCGAGTTTTCAATACAGCATATAGCGTACTGTATGAAATTCTCAGCTAGGGCCCATGAAACCCTTAGCTGCGGCCCATGAAACTCTCAGCCACGACCCCATGGTGGCCTACGTTGTTGGCACCTATAGCGGTGCCAGATGGACGATCATGGCTAACTTTAACCTTTAATAAAATCAAAACTACGGAGGCTACAGGGCTGTAATTTGGTATGCTTGGTGATTTGCATAGGGAATGACCAAGATATTAAGTCAAGTACGATTGTACTGAGAAACAACTATCTTGAAAAGACTGAAACCCAAAGACGATGACAGTATACTGAACCTAAAAAACATTTGGACATTCATAAACTGATAGAACTGAATAACTTGGCAAGATTAAGCTTAAAATGACGCACTAAGATATCTACTCGTGTAAAGTCGTCAGAATCAAGAATTTGAGCGGCAGGCAAGAAGCCCAGGTATACAAAGGTGTACTGGAACGTCACACCATTTTCAAAGTGCAGCGTTTCTTCCCTCCATTGAACTGTTGCATTATACGGATTGGAATGAAATACAGAGTTTAGGCCAAAGGCCAAACACCGGGATGTATACGAGGTCATTCAGCGCTAGAAAGAAAATTGAGAGTAGGTAGGTCAGAATGGTGTAAAAGAGGAAAACCTCAAAGCAGTTGCATTAAGAAATCGTCGTTATAGGAGATGGTGGTAGCATGATGGAAGAACGATAAGATGAAGAGACGTACAGTAAAAGGAATGAAAGAGGTTGCAGCTAAGGGCCGAAGGGACGCTGCAAAGAACCTTTAGTAAAGTCCACACTGACGGCACTATCCCTCACGGGGGGAGGGGGGGAGAGGGATGCATTATTAGATCCTATTTTGAGTGACAAAAAACCGAGAGATTAAAGTATCTTCCACGGGGGGAGGGGGGAGAGGGATGCATATTATGTCCTATTTGAGTGACAAAAAACCGAGAGATTAAAGTATCTTTCTTGTTCAAAAGAATCAAGAGTATTCGGTTCCGTGCTTCGGGAAAACTGTGCCAAAGTGTCGAGAGAAGCTGATCTAAAATGGCATATTTCTGACGCTGTTGGTTCATTATATTATCCCGGGTGCTTATTTAAGGGGGATGCTGCCGTGAATATTGCACGAAGCGAGTGCCAAGAGATATGGTGTAGTTGAACCCAACGCAAATGAATTTTTTCAACTCTTTCCTGACCTTGCTTTGCACTAAGCTGGAACTGAAGAATATTTCTACTATAAAGAATAATATATTTGTTTTTTTCCCGCGAGATAGATAAGTCCCGCACTATACATGCGTGTATGTATAAGCGTATATGCATAATACATAAAACTTTCGAAAATGAATTAAATACAGTATAGACATGTTCACAGAGTCAGAAAGATTTATTATGGTGCCCTCGCGTCCTACCAGTCACCAGTGCGCCCAATTTCTTAATGGTAATTGCCAAACCACGACGATGAACCTTTACAAGCCTTTGGTCCTGGCCATAGCAAATTCTCTCATATTTGGCTGTCCAACCTCTTTAACACTCTATCTTGCTTCAGTTTTCATACTATTTAAGAAAATTTAATCTGGGTCTGCGCTTTAAGAATCTACAATTGTGAAGAATTGGTCTTGATAAATTAATTCATAACGATATTACCGACCTATTGATCTGAATGATTATATCTATAGGTCAGTCCAGCTGGCGTCACAACGCCATGGGTCATCGACGCCGATTTCATGTAACAGCAATACCCACAATGGCGACCAAAGAAGAATTCTACATGACGGGTCCCAAGTGATTGTTTTTCGTCACAAAGCTAGAGAAGCTTTTCTAGGTTACAATATTTGTTCCTTTCCATTCCATTTTCCGAATGTTCAATAAATAAATAAATAAATAAATAAATAAATAAATAAATAAACAAAAAAATAAATAAAGTTAAAATCTGTTTCCAAAAACACTGGCAACTTTTCCTTATGATAAGCCAAAAGGCAGAACCATGATAACCTCCGTAGGGGGGTAGTGCCGTCAGTGGACCTCATGCGGTGCACTGTAGGCATTACTTAAGGTTCTTTGCAGCGTACCTTCGGCCCCTGTCTGCAATCACTTTCGTTCCTTCCTACTGTACCTGCTTTCATACTCTCTTTCTTCATCTTCCATTCCCACTCCTAACTACTTGATTCATAGTGCAACTGATTTGAGTTTTCCTCCTGTTACACCTTTCAAACCTTTTTACTGTCCATTTCCATTTCAGCGCTGAATGACCTCATTGGTCATTCATTTGGCCTACTGAAATTCTATAGTCAACTCAATTCAAGAATTATGATAACATGGGAAAAGGTAGTAGTAATAGATAAAATGGTACAAATGGACTTCCATTTCAAACTGACGAAGAAAGAACCCTACAGGGAGGCAGCTGCCTTCTTTCTCCTCTACGCAAGAGACACGACAGTTAGTTGCTCACCCACCATCGTGAACATAGATATCACACCACATCCTGTTTTAAAAAAACCTTGTTTTGACAAAGCGTCCAAACGTCAGGTGAAACCGTCGCATAGTTGGCCAAAACAAAGGTAGAAGGAGACCAATTGTAATGCCACAAGGCAGACGTCACATGACTCGAGAACCTGAAGGAAGATGAAAGGACATAAATTACTTGAAAAAAAAAAAAAAACAAAAAAAAAAAAAAAACACAGATTCTGATAAATAGTGGATTGTATTCGTCACATAAATTAAAGCTGAAGGGTTTAAAAGATGCAGACACAAAGGGGCAAGGAAAACTAAAGAAAAATAATAAATAAATAAATAAATAAATAAATAAATAAATACAACACGCACATACACGCACACACACACACAAAGCGACAGCACAAACAACTGATCGCAAAGGGGTTTTGTGACTCGGGTCTACGGAAAATGGGAAGGTACACAAAACAGCAATCAAAGGAATGTTAGAAAACGCGACATTTATCTAGCTGAAATTACGACAAAATAAAATAAGTTCCTATACAGTAGAAGATATAACTCGTTTCGTGATAGCATTCTATAACGTTTGACTTATCTCCAACGATTGCAGATTTAAAAACCAGTAAGATTTGGGCACCATATGACAGCAAACCAACAAAAAGTAATGTATCCTTTCAGATCAGGAGAGTTAAATATACTTCTCCAATATCTTGGGCGGCGTAAAGTGAGTTTGCCTCACTTACCGCAACATACTTATGCATTTTTACTTCCTTTCTCTTTTCCCCTCCTCGCAGTCCAATTTGATCGCATCTCCATGATCGCATCTCCAATACCTAAACGAAATTCTAAATTAACCGTATCAGCAGAGAATATAAAAATGGTGAAAAAGGAGGCCAATGTGCGAATAAGGACTTGGCATGAAGCTGCGTTCCCTTCGCTTAGAGTCGAACAAAACTTTTTTTTTTATTTGTGGAAAGGTCAATAGGTGCTCATGTGGTATCTATAACAGCTAGATCATGTACGGCGAGAAAAGCATCGAATGAAAGAATTACTAAAAAGAAAACAATGTTTTTCTTACTATTTCTTTCACTAGACGGTTCTTTACCTTCAAAAAAAAAAAAAAAAAAAAAAAACACAATCACCTACGATCATAATAATTGGCTTCTCCGGGTTGAATGATTTTGGTTATCTGAAGTAATGTCTACATACACCTGGCAGTGTGTTTTGACCTTCAGCCAAAACTTTCACCCCAAGATCTCTCCTCCTCCTCCTCCTCTTCTTCTTCTTCTTCTTATAGGATTTGGAGACCGTAAAGATAATCTGAGGAAATGCCACTAATAGTTTTAACTTTCTTCAGTCACAAGAGCAAAGTGAATCTATCCTTGAAAGTTGAGAAACTCGAATGAACACTATGTAAACACACACACACACACACACACACACATTATATATATATATATATATTATATATATATATTATATATATATATATATATATATATATATATATATATGAGTCCATACAAACGCCAAAATATAGAATGTAAGTACCTATATATCAGAGGGAGACAGCAGTCTCTGAAAATATAGTATACTTACTTTCTATATTTTGGTGTTTTTGGGATGGGCTCCTTTTATAGATGGAATTCTGTTGTAACAGAAAATTTGTACCAGTCATATATATATATATATATATATATATATATATATATATATAATATTATATATATATATATATATATATATATATATATACACATATATATTGCACGTCCGAGTGAGCTAGATCACCTACGTTATTTCAGCCTGCTCTTAAATTCTTGTCCCGCTTCGCTGTGATTGTCTACATTGCTGAAGAGTTCTGCTTACGTAAGAAGTATACGAGACTGAAGTCAGGTATACAGTGGAACAGGGAAAGGTGCAAGGTAAGTGCATTTCACGGAGAGAGAGAGGAGAGAGAGAGAGAGAGAGATGGGAGAGGAGAGGAGAGAGAGAGAGAGAGAGAGAGTATAATTCAAGGACAATGCAGCCCTCAACATTCTGTCTACGTCACAATAAATATATGAAAAATCATATTTTTAGAGATATTGCAGATTGTGACGTTCTGGATAATCATTTCTGGAAAAAGATGCCAAACATTTAAACTTCACAGAAACTATAAGAAAGCAAATGACTGAAAATGTTCACGGCCAAAGCAAAATGGCCCAGCAAGCATCCCACGACCTTGGCAAACACTATCGGGAAAGAGACCTCTCTCTCTCTCTCTCCCGGCTTTCAGCTTGAGCGGGATAGAATAAAGCCAGTTGTTTACATGGCCGAAGAGACACGCACATCTAGAGGGGAGGTGGCCAGATCCCAATTGTCTCTATAATTAGGCCGATTACTCAACAAAAGGAAAATATGTCCTACCACAGGATTAAGTTCATTCCGCATTTCGGTCGCAACTTATAGAGAACTTCTGGCTGTGAACATTAAGCCAGGTCTGTAGTTGGATGGGTGACCACACATGAAAAAGTCACAAACCTCGTGGTTCGGAAGTCACGTAAAGCCGTTGGTCCCGTTGCTGAATAACCGCTGGTTCCATGCAACGGAAAAACACCATACAAACAAACAAACAAACAAACAAACCTCTGTCACAAGAGTTGTCGGGATCATCTGATGAATCACCTACGGCATTCGATGCGTGATAATGAGTCCCAACGAGGCATGAAGCAATGCAAGCGGGCGGGCATCTCCTTCATTCATACCAGCCGGTAGAAATTCAGCAGGATCAACTCTCATACCCACATAAATCTTGTATTAATTCATCTTTCCAATATTTCGAAAATTGCAGATTCACAATTTTTACAATGTAAAATTTAAGAAATATTAATATCATGACTCATTTATTTAGCATATTACTTGGTATGATATTTCCATTGGTTGAATTTGGATAGAAAAACGGACAGAGTTACCTGAAATATTTTCGAAATTGAAGTCATAATACAATAGCAATTACATCGACAAACAAATAAGTATCAACAACAACAACAACAACAACAATATAATAATAAATAATAATAATAATAATAATAATAATAATAATAATAATAATAATAATAATAAAAATAATAATAATAATAATAATAGCTTTTTGTAGCATCCATTGTTACAACGCTGTTTGCAACACATGATTAAAAATATTTAATAACACATAATTCTGAGAGAGAGAGAGAGAGAGAGAGAGCAGAGAGAGAGAGAGAGAGAGAGAGATATATTAATGATTAAGAAAACATAATTCTAGAACTTGAGAGAGAGAGAGAGAGAGAGAGAGAGAGAGAGAGAGAGAGAGAGAGAGAGTCAGTCAGTCAGTGTCTGCCGGTGACAAAAAGATCGGGAATGTGGTTCATTCAAAAGAATGAATGCGACAAAAACCCGTCAGAGTACTACATAGTACTTTGGCAACCTCTAAACAAACCGCCGGCATCAGCGGTAGAGAGAGTAAATGACGTCTGTCAAAAGTGGGACCGAATGACAGTTTTGGCACCATTGCAGGATTTTTCGCGAGTACGTTTCTGGGTAGTATGAGTACGGTACTTTTTATTCACCTGTACTATATAAGCATGGAAGGTGGAAAATGAGCCACTCAATGAAACTGTTTATTACAAAGATGCACGCACGCACGCGCATACTATCTATCTACATATACAAAGATACGTAATCTAAACATATGTTACATATATTATAATACGCCCTACATTTATACATATACATGTGTAATATCATATATAACTACACACACACCAAACACACACACACACACACACACACACACACATATATATATATATATATATAGATATAGATATATATATATATATATATATTATATTATATATATATATATCACATATATGTGTATGTGTGTGTGTGTGCCGTGTGTGTGTTTTAAGACTTATTATTTTCAGTCCGCCAATACTTTTCAGCTAGACGCTCACTCAAGTCCTGGTTTTCTCCTCTGTGCGCTGGTTCGAATCCACGCACGGACGAAATTATTATCAGCTAAAAAAAAATCCCCCTTCGGTTAACATATATGAAATATATGAATTTCGAGGTAGAGCGAATTGGATATTAAAGGATATTTGTAGCTATATATATTTATATATATATATATATATATATATATATATATATATATATATATATATATATATATATATATATATATATATACGTCTAAAAGTGACAAATTGACTCAAAATTGGGGAAACTTCAACCTTTCGTCGAAAACTGCAAGTGCCTATTCACCATTACTTACATTTTAACAAATGACGAACAGCTATTACCCAAGGAAAACAGGCGCCCTTTCATTGTTCTTATGCCAAATAAATCTGATGAGTTTTGAATAAAATTATGGGTCCTTTTAGAATTAGAACACAAATATATTGCAAATGCGACTCCTATACCTAGGGGCTATTGAGAAAGAGTCATGGTTAGGATTTCTCTTAGCGAAACATGTTGTGCTCAGCCTTACTGAAGTAGTGAAGAATAAAGGCAATACTGTGACAATGGTCAACTTTTTTTTTAACATCACTTCTAGTTGCAAGGAAATCGCAGGAAAGAGCAACTTCAATTGTTGGTACCGTATAAGCAAAAACAATCATCTGTCAAAAGAAATGACTTCACAAGAAAAGTGTACAAAAGATGAATCCAAATTTCATTTCCAAGATGAAAGCGAATGCATGTTTGTGAATGACCAATGAAAGGATAATAAGAATGTATGCCTCTTGTCAACCATGCATAGTTCTCCAACCGTTTCTGGAGACGAGAAATCCAGTATTCCATAGATTTCCATATGCAAATAAAGTTGGAGTAGATGCCATCGACCAAATACTCAGGAAGTACAGTAAAAGTAGTGCTACAAGGCGTTGGCCTCTTGGCTTAAGTACAGTACACGTTGTGCTACAAGGCGTTGGCATCTTGGAGTTCGCTGTAAACGCATGGATTATTTACAGGCTTGCCTCAGGGAAAAAATAACTGAGAAAGCGTTCATTTTACAGCTAATTGAGTCTTGAGGAAGCTTATGTTCGTAAGAGTAGTTTGCCAGCTCTTACTGCGGTGCCATCCACTATAACTGGCTCACTTGAGGTAGATTCTTGGATGAGCCCTGTGCTTACAAGACATTTGTTTGGCGGCCGCTGATTGGCTGGTACCGGGAGGTAGTCAGCTCCCAGCCAATCAGCGGCCGCCAAACAAACGTCTCATAGGCATAGGGTTCATCCAAGAATCTACCTTAAGTGAACTTGCTATAGTTCTTCAGTATCCGCCACCCCAGCCCTCCCCATCCCCCCCCCAAAAAAAAAAAAAGTCGCAAGTGCCAAGGGTAAAATTTTTAAATACTACAACCAAGTATGTAAAAACCTACATGTGGTAACTGTGCAAGGGATGAAACAAAGATATTGTTTGTAACTTGTAATGATTCTGAAATTCGAAGTATTATTGTTGCTAACTATAGCTGGTTCACTTAAGGCAGATTGGGCTTGGGTGAGCCCTATGCCTGCGAGACGTTTGTTTGGCGGCCGCTGATTGGCTGGGAACTGCCTTCTTCCTGGTATCAGCCAATCAGCGGCCGCCAAACAAACGTCTCGTAAGCGTGGGGCTCATCCAAGAATCCACCTTAAGTGAATCAACTATAGTACAGGATTCTTAAGGTAGGGGCCGTCTGCCGATGGATGAGAGGTTGTGTTCATGCGGTGAGGTCCAGACAGAGACTCATGTCATTGAAAAATTGTCCACTTTCGTTACGATCAGGCAGACGTATAACGTTACCACAGCTTTAGACTTGCTAGTAACCAGAACCGATTATGATGTAGTATGTAAAATTGTACATAAGCTTCTTTCTTGTATTGAAGTAACACGTTATATAATGTGTAAAATGTAATTACAGGAACTTGTTGAAGGCGTATGGTTAAATTGGTTTTGTTTTAGTACAATATATGTGTAATAGAAATTCATTTAGTTTGTATAAGAGATTGTACAAAATCTACTGTACTTAATTTTGTAATTTGGACCAAATACTCTTTTGTAAAATTCATATTATTTTGTATTGTGGTCAATAAAAATATCTATCTATCTATCTATCTATGTATAAGAAATTTGCTTCATTAGAGTTAATAAAGCTAACATGCTGACCACTTTATTAACCGAATCTATTGTCAATAATTCAAAATACAGGGTGAAATAATATGTCGAAAACGACAGCTTGGTCATTCTGTAAATGTCAAAGGTACCGCCCATGCTAGTGTTAAGACCCTTTAGCAAGTTTGGAGTGGTGCTGTTCTTCGAATGCTAATGTACAGTCACTCATATAAGTTCATGGATGACCGCGTGTTTGAGATAGATTTCCATTTCACCCCTTTCTGGATGACAGGTGTCTGGGAGTGCGAAACTGGCCGAATGTTCAATTACATAACTCTGCTGTAGAAAGTTTCGGTGTGTGTCCGTCTTACGTCAATATACAGACCCGTTGTCCAGAAAGGGGATGGATGGAATTCAGCTTTATGCCCGGAGACATGCATGAACTTATATGAGTGACTATACTTGGATTTTCAGTGATTTCGAAATGACTAGTCCAGATTTAATTGTAGTTACGGTATTGCAATGCCTCTCCTCCTTGTTCCTGTAGTTCGGATAATACATGACCCAGTCCAATACCATTGCTGTTTTTTTATGACTATTTTTTATATGCATTGTTTGGTTTTTCTACATTTTCTTTTACTTCCAGTCACGTTCCAGATAAAACAAGTTAGCCAGACATACTTACTTAGTTTTTCAAACCTCGATATTAGGGCACCTCCGTCATTCTGAGGGCAGGTTGGTTTGTGGAGAAGGTGTGGGTCCACGGGTGTCCTTAGTGGTGAGAACCAATTAAGAACACACACACACACACACACACCACACACACACACACACACACACACTATATATATATATCGACTTAATGAGGATAAAACTATTCACTACTCTGGTTGTTTGCTGGGAAAGCTGAATGAAAAACTGTATCATGGTCATGGAAGAACCAATAACTAGTGTACATTGTGTACATTAGAATTTAATATTTTTTTAGAAGAGATTTTTTTTGTTTTGAAAACGCGATATTTCGAATGTGCAAAAGAATGTAAATAAAACAAAACAACATTTTGCCTTTTGAAAATATTCTATCATGTTACAACTTCCATTTTTTTCTAAGTGCTTTCCTGCATGGTTGTCCTTAACGTTTCCTATACACTATCAAATTATTAAGATAATCCATTCGAAAATAACTGATATCTTAAAAAAGGCAATTGCATCATCAGTAACTTCAATACTAGACTCTACTATTTTTAATTCAAAGCAAAGCTTTTAAAAACAATGTTTACCCTCCATGAGAGCTTTCCCGTGTAGCTACAGCATTTCTTGACATCGTAACCGTTTACCGAGTAGCCTATCATAATAACTTAGCAATAATGTACGAGGTTCTATCTTCGAGTGTATAAAAATTGTTTACTCTATTTTAGTACCATGATCTTGCACTTACTTTTATTTTACAATGAGAAATGAAACGAAGTTAATATAATGTCTGAAATCATCTTCCATTTAAGTTACCCAAAATTTCGAAGGCTTACTAGTTTTCCTTTTCATGCTGCTATAGAAAATGTACTACATTTACAAGGGTGACAGAGTTTATTTACACACAAGGGCGCGCGCGCGCGCACACACACATGTATGTGTACTATATATATATATATATATATATATATATATATATATATATATTATATATATATATATATATATATATATTTATATTTGTATGTATGTGTAAGTTATTTTGATTAATAGACGGTCGCTTTAAAAACCGTTACCACTTCCATTCATAAACTTGGTGACGAATCACGGAAGTACTCCTTTATGAAAAAAACTTAACAAATTTAGCCGCCTTGATGTAACTAAACTCAGACTGTTTATCATCGCATCCCTCAACCTCGTCCCACACACTAAGCAAGGTACTCAATTATGTTGCGTGCATACTTAAACTTTGTTAATTACTGTACACTGGTTATTCTGTGCCCAAGTAAGCATGAATAAATGAGTTTGTTTGTTCGTATGGTGTTTTTACGTTGCATGGAACCAGTGGTTATTCAGCAACAGGACCAAAGGCTTTACGTGACTTCCGAACCACGTCGAGAGTGAACTTCTACCGCCAGAATGAATAAATGAGTACTGCGCATTTTATGCGTCAGCCTTCTTCAGGCAGAAAGCTGAACTGAAGACGACAAATAATAGTATACAGATTTTAACACATAAACAGTACATAACAAATACATTTACAACTAAGGAGCAATGAAGAAAACTAATATAACTGATAGAACTGTATATGGAATTGGCAATCTATAACAAATTAGATTAAATTAATGGAAAAATGTTAATAAAAAAAATCAGAGGGTGTTTCAGTACAGAAATTACGTTTTACAAGAAAGGGAAAACCCAACGCCATCTAAGAAGCCGAAAACACATTACGTATGAAAAATCTCTCCACAATATACTTCTGAAAGATGCTTCAGAAAGTTGTGTCTGAATTTCAAAGGAAATTTCTTATTATTATAAAATTATTATCATTATAATCGACATCAGCAATTCCACCTATCACCTTCCTCTAACTGACGTACAAGAGGTGTGATTACATAACTATAAAGATTAAAATACATTTTACTTTCCTCTTTATCGTCAACAACACATTTTAAGATTTCTCTGTGTCAGTTGCTTAACAATCTTGGAATAAATGAGAAAACACCTTTCTATCTTGAATGTAAAGGATAGCAATCGACTCCTTATTCTACGAGCAAGAGCCCGTGACAGTAACCGCTATTGGGGAAAATAAATATTCATTTAGCCAATAAAAAGCCTTTCATTGATTGCTCACTCTTGATTACCAAAAGAGGCTAGAGGCGAGGGCAGACTTTCAATGAGGGACATTAGGAGTCATTTGATGCTGTAGTTAAACCCACATTTAAAATCTAAATCTGCAAACCAGTTAAATCCAAGGATCATGAAGAAAAGTAAGCACCATCGAGTATCATCAGAAAAGGCACACTAGTTTACCATTCTACGGAGCAGGTATTACCATTATCGCTTACTCGGGGAGTAAGCCTACAAACTACTTTAATGATGTTGTTGGGGGGGTTAAGGAAAGGTCTATGTAAGAGCATAAAAAGGTCTGAAAAAGGTGTTTGCTTTGAGTTAAAGAAAACAGGAATTTTAGGATAGAATATTTATGATTTATCTATTAAAATAAAATGTAAAAATAAATAATGCACGTGTTAAACAGTCCAGAAAAATTATTTCTAATAAAATAACGCGTATTTATTTTAATTTTCGTTGTGTGAAAAGAGAATCTATTTGTCTGTAGATTTTACCACGTTTTAATTCATTTGGTCTACTGAATTTAGGCTATTTTTCTGTTCAGTTATTTTGTGTTTCCGCTTACGACTGAGAATATATGAACGTGTTAAATTTGTGTCCTTTTTATTTGATCCTTGTTGTTAGTATAATATGTACTAAGTATGAGTATTAATTACGTTATACCACTTTAAGTTAGGATCATAAAGTTTTACAACTTCTGCGCGAGGGGAAAAATTTTGCATGCATCCAGAGTAAGCTGGAGGTCGCATCACGCCTTGTTAATGCTTCAATAAGACTTTTTCTCAACGATAATAACAACAATTCTAAATACTGATCTTTACCATTGCTACCTGTTAGGTGTCTCGACAGCCCCGTTGCTAAACGGTCTCTTCACCTGCTTACTACTCTGGCCTTCCAGGCCTCAGCGTGACTCACTGCCTCCCCCAGCGGTTTTCCCAGGTCAGTGACATAGGTCATCTGTTTCTATTATAAGCTGTAGACGAGCAATCAAGTCGTAAGACCCGTAAGGTCCGTCGCAAAAATCAAGATAAGTTTCGAACTTTGTGGGAGGACAACATGGAGCAAGGTTGGTCGGCTGTGAGAGAGAGAGAGAGAGAGATGAGAGGAGAGAGAGAGAGAGAGAGAGAGAGAGAGAGAGAGAGAGAGAGAGAGATGGGTGTCAAATGAACGGACGAATGGAGAAAATAATTGCAGGATATGCGACCCAAATGGTATTTTGAAAGACACGAAACACTATATTTCGCTTTCAACGTAATGTTAACTTCAAAAACTAGATGTAAAGATACAATTCCAACCAGAATACACTCGAATGAGGGCCTAAGATCACCCCATCCATAAAACGACAAACATACAGAGGACTGGAAGGAGTTCCATACAAATAGAAGTGAATATGTAGGACTGATGAAATCGGTTAAATGATGAGAGGGATATCCTTCAGGGAGCACCATAAATACAAATACTGACTATGCGTTAAACCTCCTCTGTAAACTCAAACTGAATAACTACTTAGTTACACTTCATTTATCTCTCCTCTCCCCTTCATCAGAAAATTGGTTCTTTGTCATAAATGCCTCCTGACAAGAACGTAAATAAGTAATTGCGAGCTCGTAAGCTTTATTGAACTGTAAAAGATGATGAATTTCTTTGATGTTGGGACGTTGGGTCATTCTTGTGTAAGATTCCTACCTGTCTAAGAATTTCCATCTAGTCCAATAAAAGAGTTAATGAAGAGCTCATTCGACGCAAAATTGCGCTCTTATAAAAATAGGATAGCACTTACTTCATTCGGCAAAATGTGTAATTTTATTATATTAATACTCCCATGAACACATTTTTTTTGGAAGAAATAAATAGGCCACGACTTAAATAACGAGGTTTGGCAGAACAGACGTTAAAAACTGAAAGAGAGAAAACAGAAGAACAATTTTCAAACACATTAGACTGAATACTCTGACAAAACAATCGGCGCAATCGTGTTTCTGTAGATCCATCTTTCGGTAGTCACGGTATAAATCTGTATGAGCAGCAGCCCACGAAACTTTAAACCACGGACCCGGTGTGGCCTATCCTATATCGTTGCCAGACACACGATTATGGCTAACTTTAACCTTGAATCAAACAGAAACTACTGAGACTAGAGCTGCAATTTGGTATGCTTGATGATTGGAGGGTGATGATCAACATACCAATTTGCAGCCCTCTAGCTTCAGCAGTTTTCAAGATCTGAGGGTGGACAGAATAAGTGCGAACGGACAGACAATAGTTTTCTTTAACAGAAAGCTAAAATCAAACACACAGCCCCCTCACACTGCCATTAGCACCAATGACTTCAAGAAAAAGAAGACGAGATACTTTTCCTCGCGTGAGGCTGAGCAGCGATATTCGTCGAACTGAGCACTATAGGTATGACGGCGCCTAAGAGACCCTAGGTAACCTAATCATAAATTTAGTACCTTGATGGACAGGTGGGTTTCATTTTCATTTTGGAGAGTTCGCTATGCCAAGGGACGAGGGAATATACTGTCCCTCATATTGATCTGGAAACGACCGACAAGAGTAAATACTGACCTGTGATATGTAAACTCTCTAAGTAAACACGGACTTAGGACATCTACTGCTTATTGATTACTGACTTGGGGGAATCTGATGGGGCGAATAAATAATAGAATGATGAACATTTGTTTACGAAGTGAATAATTGCTTGGAAAAATATACAGGCTATGTAAATATTAACTTGGCAACTCTACGATCGCGAAGATACGAGCATACTAATAATGATCAAGGAATAACTTTATGGGGAGAAAACATACTGAAGAGATTTTTGTTTAATTTGGGCAGTCCACAAACTTACGAAAAAATTAACAGAAAAACTGACAGACTGACGAATTAAAGAACACAAAAAATGACTAACGGAAAACAAATGATCCGAGAAGTCAACAGGCTTCAGATATCTGAAAACTGAGTCACTTTCATTAGGCGAATCTACTCTTTAAGTCAGCAATCGGCGAATTTCACTGACGGGAAATGTTGACTCAAGAATATGAACTCAAAGAGGAGACTGCTAGACTGGAAATATATCAACTAAAGAACTCTCATGGATTCAAGACTCCTACTGGGTGAGGAAATATATTACTTGAGGACATTATAAGCTAAGAAATGACACTGGGTGAGGAAATGTATCAACTGATGAATATTATTGATTACGGATATATATATTATATAGGACGTATCATAACAAGGATATCTGTTGGTTGGGGGTATTCTAAATAAAAGAGGAATCTACTATATAAGAAAAATTACACTCTAAACTAAAATTGAAATTTATAAAAATAATGCACATTCAACTCATACCATTCACGACATCCAAAGTAGATGTTATACTCAAAATAGTTTAATGTTTCTAGAAAGACGCCAAAAAAAAAAAAAAAAAAAAAAAAAAAAAAGTCACACCTTTTGGAACTAATCCCAGTACAATAGCTATACCGATTAAAACGTAATATAACTTAGAAAACTGATACTGGAAACGATATTATTATCATTGGGGATAAAAATGATTATCACTACTATCACTGTACTATTATTACTCATAATGTCATGTTTTATGAAACTACACCAAAATCCGTTGACCTAAATCTTCATGTCTTTATTTTAATCTCCGTTCTCTTGAACAACAGGAAATCAGGTCGCTTCTTACAAGTGGAATAAATTACCCTGTGAGCTAAAACCAGAAATATTCCCTTCCCTTCCTTGCTGATATTAACAGATTTAACTCAATTTCTCGTATATGGAGCAAAATGATCTCCCTCTTTGACTTACCAACTTGTCAGAGACCTTTACGTTCAAAAGGTGTCTTTGTGAACTTTACACTTCATTTTTATGTTTTTTTCTGTAATTCTTTCTACAAAGTTGGGAAAACGTTGTCCCTTTTCCATATACCATTATTAATCATTCATTATCGCCTTCGATATTTAAACAAACTTATAGACTAACGGGCCAAAACTCATTAGGCATGGGATACAGTCTATAAATAATTTCTGCCCTAAAGTCGTAGCCATTAGGAATGGAATATAGAGTTTAGGCCAAAGGCCAAGCACTGGGACCTATGAGGTTATTCAGCGCTGGAAAGGAAATTCAGAGTATGTGGGTTTGAAATGTGTAACAGGAGAAAAACCTCACTATTACACTATGAAATAATTGTTAGGAGAGGATGGATAGCAAGATGGAAGATAGATATTACGAATGGAGGCACGGTAAAAAGAATGGAAGGGGTAGCAGCTAAGGGCCGAAGGGACGCTGCAAAGAACCTTAGCAATGCATACAGTACAACCCTGAGGTGCACTGACGGCACTAACAACCCTTTACCTGGGCGTAGCAATTAAGAATCATAACATGAGATGTAGAAGATAAACATTGATTTATTTCCTATTTTTCTCTTAAGTTACCTTGTTGCTTCTGGAACAGCGAGTCAAAACCCATTGTTTATGATTTTAACTCTGAGGGAAAGAATGGCGGGATGCGTTTGGAACTAAACGCTCCAGTCCCACCCTTAAAAATGTGGACCTCATCAGGCTGCTTCTAGCCTCCCACACCAACCCCAACCACACACACACACACACACAAACGTGTAAACAGGTCTAGACTGGAAAACCCCAATGACATCCCAAAAGGAATAATTTTTCTCACAGTGTGAAGGCCGACGGGAAGGAAACTCGAGTGTCCTACCTTACCAAGACTGAAAGACGAGATAAAAAACAATGTGATGACCGAGAAGAAGAAAACTGTGATTCCGCCTTACATAACGAGAATAACGAAAGGCAGGGATGTAATACAGAGCCATATATCCTGCACCTTTTCAATTCCATTTCCTCCTTTCCTGTATCAAATCGCCACCTTACATAATTCTTCAAAGGCCCACGTTGGCTGAAATGCCGAGTACCGGATTTTCTTTGTCCTCTATCTTCTTCCCAGCTGGTTCCATTTTCTTTTGCCGTCCATCTTCTTCTCCCCAGCTGGTTCCCATTTTCTTTTGCCCTCTATACACCACCTAACAGAGCTTGGTGAGAAAAATTCTGAGGAAATGTATCAAGTTAATATTTTTTTAAAAAGGTTATACACATAAATATGAACCTATTCTACAAGGCATTCATAATTTGCAGGTAATGTCAACCAGCATCAATTGATATTTTTTTACATAAATATATAAATATGCAACCTCATTTATAAATAATTTTTAATTTACGAGTAATGTCAATCAACCATAAGAAAGAAATGTTTACATTACGGAATTTTTTCACTGTACATCACCTCTTAAAAATGATGGGTGGAAAAATGCAATAAAAAAACCTACAAATCTGCTTTCTTATACATGTGTATTTCATTCTGGAATGTACGAAACAATTGATAAGAGAGGGTGGAAAGAAATAGATAAGAAGGAGAATACGAAAGGAGTACAGTCAAAGGAGACGCTGCAAGGAACCTTAATTAATGACTACAGAGCGCCGCGTAAGGCGCACTGACGGCACTACCCCTCTACATGCATATTTTATATCTGTTTATGGTCAAGTTTATTTCCTTTTAAGTTTATTACGTGGATTCCATGCACATTGTGAATAGAAATCAATAAAAAAAAACCTCCCCAGAAGATCACAACGTTCTGACAAAAAAAAACGAAATAAATAAATAAAAATGAATGAATAAATAATAAATAAAAAAATAAATAATAAATAAATAAATAAAAAAATAATTGCTGCGTATTGAACAGACTCACAGTCGAAATGAACTAAGGTTTGGAGGAAAAACCTAACAAATTTACCAAAAAATTTCCCCGAAGAAGACTGACACATAAAACACGCAAGTAGTACAAATTCATTCTGCTTACCTGGCCACAGGTGTCGACCGCAATCTGCAATCTCCATCGTTAACTTTCAGACGCGATATGGTTCAAAGATTGCGAGATTTGTATTTGTGTATAAACTTCGACGCTCAAGAAGGTATCTGAAACTGTCACCCTTAGCGATATGAATTTGATTTGTGAATGAGTATTATTCTTTTATGGAACTGGGCTGAGACACCGTGGAATTGCATAGCAAGTTTCCACAGATAAAAATACTTCATGTGCAAAATGAAAAGAAGAGGAAAGTACGAGAGGAGTTGAACAGATAACATATAATTGTATTTATTAACAAATAACACACAGCAGACGATAAAACTGTATTACTGAATAACAGTGAGGACTATACGAAGATTTCATAAAACTGTATGTACAGCTGTCAA